>NC_024796.2:14175203-14533777 GCF_000309985.2 Brassica rapa | reverse complement strand
ATACTTTGTACTATTAAACATATTTATCATATTGAATTTACATTGGCTTATTATTTATAATAGAATATACATAAAATAATAAAAGGCATGATTTTATCCCCAATATTTTTGGGTTTAATGTTTAGAATATTTTGTTTATTATGATTTTTGTTTTAAACCTACGAATAGGGAAAATGAAGATTTTATTCTCTTGTTGCCGAAATCTTTGTTAGTGTTATAATTATTTAAAGAAATTATGTAATAATTAGAAAAGATAAGCATAACCTAATAATAGGTTTATTTAATTTTCAATGGTATTAGATTGTAAATATTTTATAAGTTTAAGGGTAAGAATAAATTTGTACTTCTCTTTTAATAATATAGATGTGAAACTTCTGAAAGGTAAACGGAAAAAAAATTCATCCAAGAAATATAATCCATGACTCTTTTTTATTTTCTAATAAGAAGGTTAGGTGTAATGTGAGGAACGTTTTGTAAAGTTTAACACTTTCACATCCTTGATCATTTTTTATAATTCCATTTTGAGAAAAAAGTTTCCACCGTCAGATCACCTAACTATCTTTATGTCAAACCAAACAACCTTTTGTTTAGTTTTGCTGCTTTAAACATATCTTAACTACTATTTTTTACATATATACCAGAAGACTAACTCACCTAACTAATCTCTTTTGGACAATCTAGCCTAAACCTGAACCGGGAAATATGGAAAAAACAAAAACAAATCACATTTATCTTAATGGGCCATTGGTTTAAAAGCCCAGCAGACCTAGGAAGGATAAGCTCATCATCTGGATATCCAGGAAGGACTTAAAGATTCTACAAAGGACCTAAAGTGTTTTGAGTTTGGTTATGTTCTTAGCTACTCAACTCACTCTTACATGTTCAAGACTCTAACTCAAAGCCATCTCTACTTGAACCAATCTAAACCTCAAACCAACTCAGACTCTGTTCGATACGCTCTGGTTTCAAAAATGGAGACACGAGGAGGTTACGATATAGCCAAGACTAAGGTGAGTGTCGTTGTTGAGAATCAAGGGAAGATGGGTGAAAACAGTTCCAGTGCTGATGTTTGTGAGGCATGAGAGAGGAGAAAAAGGAAGGGAAACGCATAGAGAAACAGCTTGTAGGGTTCAAGTAAGGGCTGAGGCACAAGGCGAGTACTCGCTATTTTGCGTGTATTTGCTACTTGACTTGCCTTACACGAGTAATAAAATTTTCGACATGTACTTGACTTGTTAAAAATGAGTACTTGTTATTTGAAGTACTTGATCAGAAATTAATTACTTGCAGTTTACTTGCACACTTTATTATTTGCTATTTACGAGCACTTTGAACTATTTACGAGTTTTTCTGAGTATTTAAAAAACTACTTACTAAATAATATTCTATTAGAAATAGACATGAAAGTTTATCTTGTTTATTCTTTACTTAAAATAACATGTGAATTACTTTAAACGAAATATTTGTTCATATTAGAAAGAAGACAAATAAAAAATATATAAATATTTTGATATATAAGCATTGTATAACTTTCACGATGACAAAAATGTCTCTCTAAGCAAGTAACAAGTAATAACAAGCTAAATTTTTAATACTTGTTACTATTTAATACTTGATTAGATGACAATGAGTATTTAAAAATCAAGACCGATACAAAACAAGTAACAAGTATAAGCAGAGTAATGAGTATTTTGTCTATTCCTAAATGCAAGTATAACAAAAAACAAATATGAAGAAGTATTGAATATATCATGTAACAAATATTAAGTAATGGAGCGAGTAACATGACAAATAGAAGTCAATTACTAAAAGTAATAATGATACTTGATATTTGAATTGGTCTTTAAAGTAATGAAAATTATCGACTTGTTATTTGCCTTGATAACAACGAGTAATTGAATTTTCGAGACGGATACGAGTCAAGAAGCGAATTTAAGGCGAGTACGAGTAATGATGCCCAATCCTCAAGAGCATTGTGTTCAAGTAATGGAGAGCAAGCTAAAATGGAGTTGGAGATTGGTCTTTGTGAGTATTTGATCAAAGCTAACGAAGGAAAGTATTTCTTAAGCGTTAGAGATGAACCTCATTCTTACCGTTAATGTCTGAATCTCAAAACATATAAACCAAACTCAATACTGGAGTGGTAATAACAATGTAACGGACGTGATTTTGTATCTAGTACATATTATAAAACTGTTCTTGATGATTCTTGTCTCACTACATAAGAACTCAGAAAGTGAAAGACAAAACTAAAGAGAGACAGATCTTCCATTAGGTAAGGGTCTCATCAAGCTTCTGTCTGTATTGCGCCAATCTCTGAAACCAAGAAGCATTACTCATTAGTCATCATAACCATGGAAACAAACAAACGACCAAAACAACTTTGCTTGGTTGTACCTTAGTATAAGCATAGACACCAGCTTCTGTAGGACCAACGGGGCTTCCTCGTCTCATGAACTTTCTATCTTTGAAGATGTAAAGCAACGGTAAACCCGTAGATAGTTCTAGACTTGTAACCTTAAAGAACCAAAACAAACTCTTAGCAAATACCATTGTTGAGAAGACTCATTCTAGTTGTTTTTATTACCTCTTGAGAAGTTAATTTGTCAAGATACATAATGATAGACCGCAACGAGTTCCCATGAGCAGCAATCAACACGTTGTTCCCAAACGCAAGCTCTGGTTGAATCTGCACAAACGATTATTACACTAAGTAAAGAAAAAAAACCAAAGAAATGAAAATGAATCTTTTTGTTGAATCATACATTGTCTTCAAAATAAGCAACTGCTCTCTCAGCACACATCTCCAAGCTCTCTCCTTTAGGAGGAGGAATGTGGTAACTCCTACGCCATTCATGAACTTGCTGTGTTCCATATCTCTCAGCTGTTTCTTCCTTGTTTAACCCCTGCAGCTCTCCATACCTAATTCAAGACCAAAGAATAGTCAAAAGAAAGAAACCAGGACTGGGATTTTGAACCGAACCAAACAGAACTTATTTGTATTCGGTAGATTTTTTTAAAAAATTCGGTTTTGGTTCGACAACAGGTTACTTCAGTATTCTTAAGAAAACAAGAAAAAATTATAAACAAACCATACCAAAAACCGAACTTATTTGAAATTTTAACAAAATTAAATCAAACTGAAATCAAAAACTTCGGTAAGATTTTCAAAACCCAAACAAACCGAAATAACCAAACTTATTTTGAAATCTGAACAAAATTGAACCAAAATATAACCAAAATCAAAAACTTCAGTAGGATTTTCAAAAACCAAACAACCAAATACCAAACCAAACTTTATTTCGGGTTAATTCAGTAAGATTTATGTTGAACCGAACTACACAAAAACTGAACTACCTGAACCCGCATGTCTAATAGAAACAGAAGAAAAGCTATGGATTATATTGTTTCTTACATTCTCTCGTTCAGTTGCCAAGCAGCTATAACAGGGATAGACTGTTTCCTAGTTTCTTCGCTGAAAACATGACTCCAAGTCTGCGCCTTTTCACTCTCATCGTGTAAGATGATTGGAACCTATAAAGGAACACCAACAAAGTCAACTTCGAGAACACAAAGGAAGCAAAGATCATTTGAGATGTGTTTTGTGTAACCAACCTTCTTGCAGCGATGTTGAGTCATGGCAAGCATAGCAGTCATCTGAGCACGGATGAGAGAAGAAGTGAAGATCAAATCAACAGGGATGTTGCTGATCCTCTTCCCGGCTTGGATAGCTTCAGCCACACCTTTCTCGGTTAATGGAACATCAACACAGCCCGTGAAGAGATTCTTCTCGTTCCACAACGATTCTCCATGCCTGATTAGTATCAGAGATGCTTCATCTGAATAAAATAAACACAATGATTCAGTGATGTTTCTTAATGAGAGGAGCAAGGAGAAAAGGAGTGTTAGTTACTTGATTTTTTCTTGTAAGATTGAGGGATGGTCTTGGAAGGAGACAAGACAGGGTCAAGAAGTGGAGCTTGAGATGCAGTTGCTTGGATCTTGAATTGTTTTTGTCTGAGTTTGATAGGAACATTGAGAGGTTCCTTTAGAAAGTGAGAAGCTTTGAAGTTAGAAGAAGGTCTTTGAGAAGTAATTGCTTGCTGAGACACAACCGTAGCCATTTCTGCAAAACTGATACATCAAAGAGTAGTAAAGCTAAGTGATTAAATTAAAGATCTCTAATTTGATTAACTAAATCCCTAATGCAGCAAAAAAAAAAAAAAACGAAAATCACATTGAACAAAATTGATCTCGTGTATAGATAATAAATTGAAAATCCAATAAGACATAATAAACATACCAGTTAAGAGGCTGTGACGATGATGAAACCGAGGATGGAGAGGAGGAGAAGGACAATAGAACAATAGATGAAAGTTTTGAATCTTTATATAAGGACGAGAGAAGATAATGGGAAGACGACGACGCCAGGGGGGTTGTTAAAGGCAGTGTGTGTGTGTGTGTGGGATCAATTGAAATGATTAGGGTTTTTATTTGACTCTCTCCCTTTTTCTCTTCTACGAATTGGAAAGTTTTCTTTCTGACGGCGACCAAACTTGGGTTTTTGACATTTGGCAATTTTCTGGTTCTGTTTTTCTGTCTTTTTTTTGGCATTTTCTGTCTTTTTTTTGGCATTTTCTTCAATTCTCGTTATTTTATTTTGTTTTTTGTTTTGCTTCCCACAACTGTTTTTATTTTTATAATTCGAATAAACTGCAAGTGAAATTGCAGAAATACGTTATAATATAATATGGAATATTGAGTTTGGTGATGTACTAGTAACTGATTGGGGACAGTTGGTCCAATAACCCTTGGTGTCTTGGTAGGGTTGCATACCAAACCTGAGGTCTCTTTGCCTCTTTGGTTCGCTTAAAAGTTTTTCTCTGTAGTGTGTACACACACACGCACAATATTTTATCATGGAATGAGAAATAACTAGGCCCACCAAAGTCCATTCAAAATTTTGTTTGATACCCAAAGTAGATTGGGGAGTTGAGTTTGTAGTCAGTCCAAAGACCTGACTCTGACGCTTTTGGGATGGTTTGTAATTAAGTCCAGTCCGATTTAATCTGTTTGATGTAGTTAAAACACAACCACTATATTAGCTTAGTGCAAATCATCATACAAATTCGAACATTTAGTATTGTAAAAATCATTAATTTAATAGAAATGTGTACCTATGAATTTTCATGTATTTTGTATGATATGTTTCACAAAAAATTACTTATCTTTACCTCTTCTTCTAAGTTTCTTTCCACCTCATGTTTTATATCATAATCTCCATAAAACCATCAAGTTCAGCTGGCATGTAGTATGTAAAGCTATTAATAGAGATGAATAACAAAAAAATCAATATTAAAGACACTTCCCAAGCCGGGAAGTAACACATCAATATAAAGAAAAGCTTACACCAACATAGTTCCAATCACCGGACTCATCATCATACAAAACAAAAATAAATATATAAAAAAACATCAGATCACAACATCGATAAGGAGCAGATCTACTAATCTCAAATCTCATTTTCATCGACCTGATACTTCTTAATCAACTCAGAGCAAAACACATCAGTAACATCTTTCTCAAACCCCATGTTAGCATGCCTAATCTGCTCCGTAATACCATTGTAATGGTTCAATATCACGCGCGCCTGTTCACGTCGTTCAGAGATTTTCTAATAACCCTTGTCTGAGCTTTTTTTCTTTTTTGTAAAATATTAAAATTTATTACCAATTTTTAGATTTTTTACAGAAAGTACTGAGAGAAAAAAGGAATAGAGAAGATATAAACAAAGCTAAACACAGACTCAATTCTAAGTAAGCAGAGACTGACTCAAAGCTAAGAAACATAAGCAAATGATACATGAAAATCTGAACAACCGCTTGCCATAAAATGAAATCCGCAGTGAATGCGAGAACTGAACCCGGTAGAATTTGGCTTACCCGATGATCAGTCCTTAAAGATCGGATTTTTCAAGAATAGCTTGCGATGACATCAAGACTTGCAGCCTTCACGGACCGAGACCTTCACCCGAGACCAAGACACCAAATCAGACTAGGAAGAGCTTTATTTGGAAAAGGAGCAACCAAAGCCGCCACACACCATCGAACCTGCACCAACAAGACCGAGAAAACAAGCACCGCCTTCAGCCAAAGCGGTCAAGAGCCAGCCCAAAATCAAGCCCCCGAAACTTGAAGACCTAGCACGCGCTGCCACTGAGAGGAGAAGCCTGGTTGACAAGATCAAAGAATCTCCACCTCGCACACGCCCCCGCTACAGAGAACCTGCAACAGACCAGACTGGCTTGGAAAAGATGGTAACTCCAGACGAGCCCCTGAGAGAAGACTGACTGGCTTAACAAGACGACATATGAGAACCACCAAGGAAGTCAAAGAAACACCGAAACTCCACCACTCAGGAGAAACAGCACCGCCTTCAGCCTAGTGAGACTACTCACCCACGCCGAGAAGACAACCAGAGGAGGTAGAGGAAGAGAGAGGCCCACCTCCGATATCCAGATCTGACGCCAGATTTGAACCACCACCACCACAATTTGACAAAGACAACCACACATCCACTCCTCCACATAGATTTACCAGAGATCCGAAGCCAAAAGTGCCAGATCTGACCCGTGGTGACACAAAGACTCAGAGCTCTAGGAAAGAAACCGAGAGGAAGGACGGAGAGGAGAGGAGAGGCGAGGGAGAAGAAAAAGCTGCAAAAGGGGGGCAGACCGGCAACGGAGGAGGAAAAAGTCGCCGGCCACCCAAAACTGAGGCTATTAGGGTTTTCCTTTGAGAGGATTTAGAGAGAGAGAGAGAGAATTTAGAGAGAGAGAGCGTTACTGTTAAAAGAAGTTCCCTTGCCTGAGCTTTTCAGAAGCATAACATCGCACATCTCGTCATTATGGTTGTCGTGGAAAACGAACATGTACTTTCCATGCCTGTTCGATACAGCTATGTTTGTGTAGATCTCTTCTATTGTCTTCCTGTTTTTGCACACAAGCTTCACCATCGCACATGTACATAGTTTAGATCTAAGACATAAAAGCACAGATCTAACGAACTAGTTCCATCAGATCTAACGAATTTAGAGAGGGAGAGAGAGAGAGATTACAAGGGAGTACATAGGAGGATTCAGCGGTCTCGAAACTGAACTTGCATGTGTCGTAGTAAGTGATGTCTTGAACGACCAGAGTATTTTTTTCTGATGCGTGGCTGCTTCCTCCCCACTAAGGCTATCACTGGCAAGATGGAGAGAACCATCAAGATCACTAGTTTTGCCATTTTCGAGAAGGGAGCTAGAGAGAGTATGGATCGAAGTGAGAAGGAAGTAAAGGTAGAAATTTAAGAAAGTGAGAGGAGAATTTTTTTTTTAACTCTGGATAATTATGTTATTACAAACTATGAAAAATATTACATACGATTTTACAGCCGACAACGCTACCTATCTTATGAGCCGGCAATGCTACCTATTTTATGAGGATTCATGCCTGACTGTATCACCTGAACCGTTATATGGAATCTACGTTGGACGGTACTTATTGCACCATACCAAAAATCTAAGGGAAGAAGATGAAAGCACGTGAGATTAGTAAGGATGTTATTGTAGTTTGAAATTAGAATATGCTGACACTGCAGTATATGATTAGAACTTCACAAACACTTTGTTTAAAAAAAAGCGGTGCGTTTGCGTGATTGCAGATGGATGATAGTAGTTTCTACTTGTTTATTGTCTGTCGGTGCTCACATGGAAAAAAAGCATCTAAAATTAAATGTTTTTCTTGTAATTTTTAAAAGAGGCCCATTAGTTTCACTGATAGGTCTGAGTTCAGTGAGTTGTTATGTAATATGGGCCCTAACAAATCCTTATAAGTTAGTCAATGCAAGAGTATCCTAAACTGAAAGTTCGATCTTGCTAGCGTAATGCATTGCACAAAACGCATAAGCAAAGGTAGTCACACTCATATCTACATTTGTATGTTTGTAGCCGCCTACGACATTTAAAATGATACATTTTCATAAACTTCGGGTATTTTCTGTTAAAACCTTTTCAGCAGAAAAAAGTTTACAACTAATAATAATGCAGTGAACTGTGAACACATGGGAAAAAGGAGGAAAAGGGCACACACTGCGATGTTAATGTTAGAACATGAGATGAGCATTATCATAATAAGTTTGAGAATTGTTTATTCAATCACATGATGATGACATTGATGACCAGTTAACTACTCATGCAATGTGATGTACATTTAGTGGCGAACATCAATTATTTTATCGTACGAAACCAAAAACCTTCTATTTAACCTTTTGATTTTTTAAACTCCATTTGATCAATTATTTTGATCATTCTTCACTGTTATGTTTTTACATATACTTCATTCTTCTTTTTTGGTCTAAAGAAAATTTACTTTTTAGTCAAGTGAAAATCATACTTTCATCACTTCTTTTAAAAGTAATTTAAATTATACTTTCTTCTTCTTCTTCTTCTTTTGTTGTCAAAAGAAAAAATACTTTCATCTATTCTCTTAAATGTAGTATTATATTTCTATTGTGTAAGTTGGTGTTGGACTTGGTCATGTGAATGTGATGTGACCAATCTATTTGATGACTAGATAATTTAGAAAATTTCCAAAGTTGAAAAAACCAAAAAGAAGAAATCATATTCGGATACCAAAGCGGATTTCGAGAAGAGGATGACAATGACCCAATAGTCCATAGATCGGATGGAAATGAGTTCGTTTAGATGGTAAGGTATATCTCTAAGGGTAATGGAAGTAAAATTGAAATCAAAATATCCTACAAATATCACCGTCTAAAAACGTTTTACCATTTGACTGTGAAATGCATAATTGAAATCATCTTACTCTCCAATCAAATCGCTTTGTTGTCTACAGACAAACTATACGATTATACGACTCATACATAGTCGAACCATCCTATACTACTTTGTGTGGTTATAAAACTAAATAGAGTTCAAATTTAATTATTCTACAAAAAAGCAAAGGGACTTTATACCCAAGCAAGTGGAGTGAGGGGGAGTGTATGAGAGTATAATATCTAAAATCAGATCAAGAATCAAAATAATTGAGTGCGTATGTTTTGTTTTATTGTATACTCCTAAGTCTTAATACACATACGTGAGATACTTGCTAAGGTCTAAATTAAGAATAAGATCAACAGTTAACATGACTTAGACATTCACATGAGCTGTTCCCACTTGCCTTTGCTTAATATGGATGGAACAACTCGATCCGTAATATATAAAATGGGCCAACACCACTTTAAATCAAAAAAATAAATAAGCTAAGTTTGGCATAAAAGGCGAAAAGATGCGTGGCCGTGGTTTTAGAATGTTGCCTTAACACAAACGAAAAAGGTTACGACCGTGCTTATAATGTGAGTAAGTTAGTATCAAGATTAAAAGACGGTTAGCACTAATGAGATTAAATAAAATACTCCACCAATTTAGCCTTTCT
Source organism: Brassica rapa (assembly GCF_000309985.2). NCBI lineage: Eukaryota > Viridiplantae > Streptophyta > Magnoliopsida > Brassicales > Brassicaceae > Brassica > Brassica rapa. The sequence continues at coordinate 14,524,299 of NC_024796.2, read as the reverse complement.
CAACTGTACTTAACCTTGTATTATATCATTAGACCTTGGTGTATATTGGAGTCGAAGTAATAAGGATCAATAAGACAAAAAAAAAATTTAATGGAAAGCATTAAGCATATTTGCACGTGTACTCCTTATTCTTATGGGCTTATTTACTGAATAGCCAAAAAAAAAAAGTGAAATTAGATTTTTAGAGAAATAGTAGAAAGAGATATGAAGAGAAAGTAGGAGAAAATGGATGTTTTTAGTTAGTTAGTGAATTTTTTTTTTTTATCTATTAGATGCAATTTCCCTATTCTTATCCCCAGGTTTAAGAGTATTTTTTAAATATACAAAGTTAGAAATAGAAGAACCACAGAGTAAAACGGGACAACTTCTCATTTCTTGTCCCCTCATAAAAAACAAATACGACAAATTAACGCATATGTGGCACATAATCTAGTAGTATTGTGTAGCTAGCCAATGAATTTTGAGTTTCTAGCTTAAATTTCTCTTAGACACATGCAGTGTCATTTTTGTGAAAGCCTGCATCCTAGTTACAATTTCTCTACGTAGTGAAAGCTCAACGTTATAAAACAAGATTGAAGCTTCTATATAAGGATTATCTTCAACCAAGTGTATAATTCAAACTGGATAAATATACATACATATATAAAGTATTAAGGCTTCGAATGTTTACAACCGTCCCGCCCAGGTCCGGCTCAAGACTTCTGTAGACCCTGTGCTATATATTAAAATAAATATATACACATTATTTAAAATAATTAAAACAATGACATGTTAAAAGTTTGTGGATTGAAGATATCTTTGATTTACAAATTCACCTAAGGTAAAGATACGTGTTTCTGGCTTATTCTTCTTCCCTAGCGATATACCCATAACTCTGAACTTTCTTCAGTCCCTTCCCTTGTGTATATTTGTTGGATAATGATATTTTATTAAATTTTTGGATCCTAAATCTTAAAGAAATTTAAGAACAAAATTTAGGACCCTGTGCTTAAGCACTCCTCGCACACCCCTAAAGCCGGTCCTGGTCCCGCCCATACCGCAGTTAACAGTAACAAAAAATCTATATATATTATATATCTATACATTTTTATAACTGTTAAAACCGCACCGCAGTTGAACCGATTGTCCTGCACCGCAGTTGAACTGCTTGTTATATCGTGTTGGTTTGACAATTAATGTATTTTCACGTATATTTAAGAAGCTAGCTAGTTTAAATGGCATTCGTGGTTTAGTTTTAAATAATGGATATATAGAAATCATGCAGTTACTCTCAGCTTCTTACGATCTTCTTTGGTCGATAAAGATGCCAACCATCTTTATTTTAAATCTCGGACTTGCTTTTGATTTAGCTTTTTAATTCTCCGTAAAACATAATTATATATACTGCTTTTGTTTCGTAAAATAGTAATCAAGGAGCATCGATGCTAGGGTAGAGAGATCAAAGAGACGTTGGAGTTCAGATAGTTACCAAATCTGATGCGGACACATGCCAATTTGGCCAAGTGGTATACTATCCATTACTTACTTATTACGTTAAATTGTGTTAATATCAACTTGCTGCTACAAAATGTATTCACAAAGCAACATATATACTATATCCGTTTCAAAAAGATTCATATTTTAGATTTTTAACACATATTAAAAATTCACATTAAAATTTGATTGCAAATACATTAGTTTTTGTAAATAACAATTTTACATAACTTGTAATCAATACAAATTCAATAAACACCATTAACTTTTTTGAAATTTATAATTTTTTATTAAATAATACATTGAAAAAGTAAAAAATGTATTATTTTGAAACAATTTTTTTTCTATAATGTGGATCTTTACGAAACTAAAAGAATACTATATTTTTGTATATATATTTTGTATGCTATAAACTTTTTGTTTATAAAAAATAATGTGAATATTTTCTCGTGGTGAAATATATGAAAACATTAATGATTCCAGAGTTGATGCTTGAACATATGCACACACTATTTCTAACTTTGATCAACCAATTACCAATCAATTACGCTGCTTTTCTATTTTTATTTTGAAGTGACGACCTCTTCGTAAACTCCGACGATATCCAGCTCATGATGCAAAATTACTACTGCCAATATCCTTAATTTCATTTGTTTTTATCGTTCATTCTACATATCTAGATTCAATCTACTAAGCTGCAATCTCGCCCACATAAGTTTACTGTAAACTTGTAATCTAAATTTTTTTCTTATTAAGTACTTAAAAAAAAATTACACAAGTCTTACATACATTTGATTTTTATTTCAAAATAGATCAAAACTTTTGCACAATAAAAACTTTTAAAATTTAAACCCTCGTAAAAAAGCGCGTGACACGAGAGTGATTAACACATGTTAATTAACGCTCACTGCTTTGAATATGTAATACCCCATCATAATCATATACAAACACATAGCAAGCCACAAACAACATATAAATATATTATAACCATATATATATGTGGGTATTACACGGCGGCTGCAGCTCTCCCTCCTTTGCCGGGTTTTGCGGTGGCTGCCACCACCGATTGCCTTGCCGGTTTACCTTTCTCTTTCCTCTCGTCTTGTGCCATTTGCTGTTGCCTGCACTCTGAACTACAGAAGGCCGTATCTCCCCTGCCATTTATAACGGTTCATCATTAATATGTAACGCTGCATATTTTACTATGACCAAAGTTGACTATTTATTTGTACCTATACATATAGATGTCACGGCCGGGAACAAGTAAGCGTTCGCAGAGGGAGCAAGATCTTAAGAAATGTCCAGCATCTGCGAAATCGCCTGAGTGTCTCCTCAGGTTACCTCTCGGTCTCGGTGTGACCATAGCTAGGAACCGTTCATCTATCCCACGTTGTTGATTAACGGATGCTGCTACGACTTGACCGTTGGAACCGTATGGTCCAACCACGGTGGTTTGGGTTGGACTCTGCTGGTTTGATGATACCTCTGATTCTGCTGGAAGGTTCAGATCAAACTTTATCTCCGACAGACTCGTGGTTCTTTTAATCGGTGGTCGTTGTCTCTTTCCAAGCAACATCGTATTAGTGTGTGTGTTAGCTCTTTTCAAGGATCTGAATAGAGAAAATCTAGAGAGAGAGAGGTAAGACAGAAAGAAGAGGGAGTGAGAAAAGAGAAGGGACAGGGAAGATAAATAAGAACCATGAACTGATGACTGAATCTGAACTGTTCATTTCTTTCTGTCACGGTAATGCCACGTTAGAAATATAAATTTATACAGGATTTTGACCCTCTCTTAAAAACCGCGGGTTTTTCTTTGGATTGTAAACAAAATTTATGAATTAGTATTTTAAAATTGTTTTCTAATATCATGTTAAAAAGTCATATTATATTGAAGAGAAATTTGCTTAAAATTATATAATTTACCAATTAGTTTATTTAAGATTTTGTATACATGATCTTATATAACTCTCTCTTAGGCCTAGACATTTACTAGACCCGGAAAACCAAACCGAAATATGGGTGCTATTTGGGTTTCGATCCATGGGAAAGTACATATTTTCTGGACCCGCGGATCCCTGTTCGAGTCTGGATCCTACCTGAGGGTTGATTAGTACTTGAAATGTTTTGTGTAAATTAGGTATATTTGGATATTTTGAGGTATTACATATACTTTTTAGTTTTGGGTTCGTATTTTCAATTACGGGTTTCGGGGAAAATTCCATATTTAAAAAAAATATTTTGGTTATTGAAAAATTTTGGGTATTTTTCGGTTTCTCTGGTCAGATTTTAGGTAAATTTATGGGTTTTTTAGGTAGTTAAATATTTTTTTGTATTTATTTGAGTTTTCAGGTTTTTCGTGTTTTGGTATTTTTTAGGTATTCGGGTACTTCGAATTTTTTGGGTCTTGAATATCCAAACAATCCATTCCCATTTTTTAACACATCCAGTCCCGTTACATATCCAAAAATTATAGGTGTTTTACAGGTATTTGAATTATGAACCCGAACATATCTGAACCCGAAAGAACCAACCTGGACACATACCAAAAATCTTCAAATACCTAGTTATGTCCATATTTTTAGGATCAAGAGAACTCAAACCCGAAAGAAATCGATCCATACCTGACTCAAATGTCCTAACCTACTCTCTGATTATTTTTGTGTGCATTTTATAAGACCTTAAGATTTATTTAGCAGAATTTTTTGGCTAATTTAATAGTATATATTTGTAGGGTTTTTAATAGTTTTTAAATTTATCTCAAATAACATTTTTATTATAACTTTTTTATAGAGAATAATTTAGTGTAAAATATATAATTTTGTTTTTAAGAGGTGGTTACTTAAGTTTTTATTATTATTAAATTTGATTTTGTAAAATATTTAGAACTATATAATGTAAGATGACATAGTATAATATAACGTATGATATATGTTAACTTTTATATAAGTTTCAAAATATATTAATTGGTTTAGAAGTCGATAGTATAGGAATGATATTGTTTTGGTTCGTGGGTTAGTCGACCAAAATAGTTGTATTGTCAGCAAATTGGCCAAGTAAGATTACCGTAATATTTGATAAATAATATGGTTAACTCACTAAAGGAAAGGAGTAAAAGTCGGTATATACGGTGTAATGTTATAGACTAACATTTTGTTACAAAAATATAAGGTAAGACAAAAAAAATAGGTAAGTCAAGTGAAAGAGTCCAAACAACTTTTCATAGGTAGATTTTTTAGGATTCTTTCCCTTTTAATAGTATTGATTTGTACAATTTGCATTTATTATGTTTTGTAATATTACTGTTATGTAGTGGGCTAAAATAATTTTTTGTTGCGCAGTAATAAAATCAATAATGAAAATTGAAAGGGAAATTATATTATTTGGTTCCTAACTTCTGGGCTATATAAAGAATGGACCACCCTTCTTGACAACAATGTTTAGTACATTTTGCCCTTTGCAGTTTTATAGAGCCTTCTCTTGTTACGCCACTTCGCATGCCTCATATCTCTTACCAAATTACCTTAACTTTAGTAGATGAAGATTTAAATTGCTCAAACAGAAAAAAATGTTGCATGGGGAAGATACTCTTCAAAAGCTTTGATTTAGTAATAAAATACCTTGTGATTGAAAATCACGACCAGAATCTTATTCTGGTTGTTGCATTGTCACCTAGCTTCTTTACACACAAAAAAACTAGAGATAAAATAGAGTGGCACATTGAACCAAAATGGTCGGTCTCAAGATTCTCAACTTCGTAAGCCCCGAAAAGATGTTTTATTTAAAAAGCATAGTTTTTGTGCTTTGTTTTTTAGACCATTTCCAATTTATTTTGCTATTTTCACCTATGAAATAGAAAAATTATATAATAGAGGTGATATATGATTAAATGTATTCCTCTAAAATAGCAATCTCTAAATCCTTACTAATAAAAGCGACCTTTTGAGGCTCCATAGAGCGTCCACATCAGCAAAAAGTACTTCTCCCGAAAGATGACACGTGGCATAAAATATAGTTTTACATTTTAATATTAATAATTTTCGAAAATTATAAATAATATGTAAACATACAACATAAAAAATGGAAAAACTACATTAAACATATGTAAGATTACCATTTTTCACTAAAAAAAAAAGACGGCTTATCTCCATAATGTAACATTACTATTTTGTAAAAAAAAAACATTATATATAATTTTGAAAATAAGAAATAATATGTAAACATACAACATAAAAAATGGAAATACTATATTAAACATGTGTAAAATTACCATTTTACATTTAAAAATAACAATAATATGTAAACATACAACATAAAAAATGGAAAAACTACATTAAACATATGTAAGATTACCATTTTTCACTAAAGAAAATGGTTTATCTCCATAATGTAACATTACCGTTTTATAAAAAAAAACATAAATATAACTATTTGACTATTTGTCCAAGTTCTTCTATTAAACATTGCCGTTTTACATTAAAAATAGAAAAATACATTAAGATTTAAAGATCTATCTTAAAATATAAAATATAGATATTAACAAAATATAAAGTATAAGAAAGAGAAATACACAATATATAGAAAAATAAATAATAAGTAAATATTATAAATATATAAATATTGGAATTATATATACAATAATAAGTAAATGCACAACTTTTAAAAAACGGAAAGAGTACATTAAATATTAAACATCTATCTTAAAATGTAAAATATAGATATTAAGTAAATAGAAAGTATAAGAAAAAGAAATACACAACTTAAAGACAATGGAAAAAGTATATTAAGATTTAAACATCTATCTTAAAAAGTAAAATACAGATATTACGCAAATAGAAAGTATAAGAAAAGGAAATACACAATTTTAAAAAATGGAAAAAGTACATTAGTATTTAAACATCTATCTTAAAATGTAAATCTATCTTAAAATATAAAATTATTAGTAAATAGAAAGTATAAGAAATAGAAATACACAATATAAAGAAAAATAAATAATAAGTAAATATATAATATAAGTAAATACCTAATTTAAAAAATGGAAAATTACATTAAGATTTAAAATTATATCTTAAAATTTAAAATATAGATATTACGTAAATAGAAAGTATAACAAATGGAAATACACAATTTAAAAAAAATGTAAAACGTACATTAAGATTTAAACATCTATCTTAAAATGTAAAATAGAGATATTAAGTAAATAAAAAGTACAAGAAATGGAAATACATATACAGGAAAATAAATAATTATAAATAATGTAAATATATAATATATGAATTATATATATAATAATAAGTAAATACACAATTTTTTTAATAAAATGGAAAAAATTCATTAAACATTAAACATCTATCTTAAAATGTAAAATATAAAATATAAGTAAGTACACAATTTTAAAAAATGGAACAAAGTACATTAAAATTTAAACATCTATCTTAAAATGTACATCTATCTTAAAATGGTAGTAAATTATATAAAAATAGAAATACCATATTAAACAAAAAAAATGTATATAGTTTTACATCAAGAAAGTTCCTATACAACTCATTATTCCATCAACATCAACCTCACACTATCAAGGAAAACTTTAAAGCACTCGAGCAAAAAAATGGTTCCACCATCAACTCTTGCCGTCCCAAAAACCTTTAATGACCTTAAAGGAGATCTTTTATAACAACGAACTTTTTGCTAGGTGGATTCATTGTTGGGAAATCCACAACTTCCAAAATCCAAACTTATTCATGGGAATTGAATTGCTTTTCATATACTCAAAGGTATTCTTACAAATTTAAATTAATCTAATCTATAATTTTATTGTTAATATTCATACTAACTCTTTCATGATCAAACAATTACAGTTAATAACCAGTCAAGCGTTTATCCCGAAACATTTCATTCCTCACCGAATCAAGTATTGATTCATGTTGGTTTAGTATTGTTTTTGGTTTATTAACCGGTTTAGGATGGTCCTATTGTAAATATAATTTAAGTAGGTTTAGCATATATTATGCTTAAAATAACTTAAATTAAATAATAGTAATATTATGCTTAAAATATAATTTTAGAGAGTTTTCAAATATAGTTTACAGAACATTATAGGTGATGAATTTAATTTATTAAATTCATTTATTACTTAAAACTAAGTTTTTTAAAAAACATACTGAGTTATAAATATCAATAATGGATTGGTGAGTATAACATGAAGATAAAAATATAAATATTTGATTTTAAAGATAAAAAATTCAGCTTTTATGCAGTTACTCAATATATAATATCTTAAATTATTTTAAGAAAATATACAATTTATATATATATATATATATATATATATTAATCTTCCAAAATTAAACTATTATATTATATGTGAATAATGTTTTTAAATAAAAATAATTTTTAATTTAGAAATAAAATAAAAACAACAAATGATTATTTTCAAATAATGGATGTAATTTGCATTATACTATCATTTAACAAGTATTAGATACGTTTTGATATATCATTATTTTCTATTTCCAGAAAACAATAAATTGTTAAACATCAATATCATCTGGGTTAAATATACGAACAACACAAATTCAAACATCGCAAAAAATATTTACATAAAAATTATAATACAATAATTTAATCAAAAAGTACAATTAAAAAAACAATATTCAAAATAAAAGTTATATACTTTTAATATTTGAAAATCAAAGATATTTTTGCTAAAATTGTACTTACCTGGCCAAGGAGATCGACCATCTTTTTACGGATCGATCGATTGTTGAGCATGTGATCGATCCAAAAATAATCTGCAATTTAATTAAATATCTAAAACATTTATTCCAACACAAAAGAGATAGTTTTGCTAAATATGATAACTAGATAGCCAACAAAATTATAAGAAAAAATATTTAAATATTTAAAAATATTTTAGTTTAACGTGTTAAAATTTAAAAATAAATTTTAATTACGACCTGCATCTTAACATTTATATAAATATATATATCATAACCTAAATATAAATAATTTAACAATTTAAATTAGAAAAAAATAAAAATCCCGGGCGTAGCCCGGATTAATCCCTAGTTTAGAGTAAAAAATAGAAGAATCCTATTTTTCTAAAAGGAAAAAAAAATAAAAATCTCTATTATAGATAATTGAATTAAACTTGTGTAAATTCAAATATAATAATTTTGTTAAATGAGAGTGAGAGAGAGGGGAAGCTAAAGTGGAAGTCTGGTGGTAATAATAGAGGATTTGGTATGACTGAGAGGACAAGTGGACACAAAGTCAGTCAAAAAAAGTGAATAGACATTAATTTTTTTTTTCTTCTTTAGTTGCTGCTGATTCGTTCGGTTTTGGACACAACAACAACAACGAAAAAGGTTTTATTCTACAGTAACCAACCAAACACACAAACTGGTCCCTATTTCAGACATTGAAAGTGGGCCATCATTCTTTCTTTCACTAGTGGGCTTCAACATCTGGTCCACACCACACAATTTCATTTTTACTTTTATTTGTTTGGTCAGGGAGGTTAATTATTATCTATATATATATATAAAATTGTCTGCCTCTCTCCTGTGATGCCACGTCGGATCCAGGCTGGAAAGTCGAACGTCCACGGCTTGACACGTGTCTCAAACGCTGCATTTCATTAAGCGTTGACAAATGTGGGCTTTCTCTCCTGATTTTATTGTTGGGCCATGAGGTTAGTTGTTCTGTCGGGCCCGATGGGGTTGTGTAGTTCCTCGAAAAAAAAATGAAAGGTGTTCTCACCAACCCTAATATGAAACAAAGATCCTCTTTCCCCTTCCTGCAGCAGTGAACTGATGACGTTAAGGCTTCCTCATAATTTTCATTTATTAGCTCCATCTCGAATTGTATTCAAAGCTTTCTTACTATCTTAGAGGCGGTGCCATGATCTGTATAAATAGAGGTTTGATTCATTCACTTGAACACATATTGTTCATGTTTAATTGAATTTCCTCCAGAAAGTTTTTGCAATTGCGAACCTCTTGATGTTTTGTTATATATTTAGTTATGGTTTTGATTTTAGAAATAACCCCTTTTTGATTGTTCAGTTTGCAAAATACTTTCTAACCATTAGTGTTTGTCTGTTTTGGTATTTAAGTTTTCAGCTGTCATATGAACTAGCTCGAGCAACAATGGAGATCAAATCAAGCCAGCCGAATCGTCCTCGAGAACCTTGGTATCAATCCAGCCGAATCGTACTCGAGGTCCAAACTCTTTTTTTTTTCAGAATTTTTTTCTCTGTAGCGTGTTGAGGCAAGGCTTTTGCGTTTCTGGGAATCCCGAAATGTTAAGAAAGATGGTGAGCTCATGGGCTTTGATATTCTTTTGGTTGATGGCAAGGTTAGTCTTTTCGACTTAATTGCTTATTTCCACCTTATTATCTCTTATGCCACCATCCCTTCATAGTCGTAGCTGAACTGGAAACTTTTTTTTTCGGAATTGTTTTCTTTGGAGTTTTATGCAAGTCTGATTATGATATATTGTGACAAAAAATTTATATTTAACTTTTCACAAAGATTCCTATTGATTCCTCCTCCCTCTCTAGCTGATTCATTTTCTTAAAAGCTTTTAGTTCTGTTCTGAGCTTTTGTTTATTTAATCTAATAGCTCAAAAGAATTTTACGATGGAGTTAGATAGTTAAGAAAGAGGCTGAACGCAGTATTTATGTCAACAATGGAGATGATTAAAAAACTGTTAGCGATTCATTAATGGTGGGGATTCAACGTTACACTTATCATCATGAAAATGGATCTTCTAGGTAAAATAAATCTCATAGTTGAAAAGATGATATTTTGTTTGCTTAATTCCTGGTTCTGTGTTTTAAATGCGTGTATGTCTTCTGATATTATGTGGTTCTATATTTTTCAGATATTTTTCTGTGAGAGCAGTTCAAAACATTAGAGCAGGTGTTAACACCTCGAGCCGGTTGTGTTATTGTTTCGCTTGAGAGAAACTTATTCTGTTATATATAAGTTTAACTAATCAAATATTTGAAAGACATACACGCATTTAAATGAATCAAACGCTTACAAAAATAGGGAAAAGGTTTCAAATTCCTTTAATAATGTTCGAGTTTCGTTTCGACTTGATTGCTAGCTAGATTGAGATACAACAATACGGAAAAGGTTTTTTTGTTTGCTTGAACAAACGCTTTGTTATTTTCCAAATAGAGAATCAACAGAAAAGGGAAAAAAAAATGACAGACTTGAAAAAACAATACGCCCACCGTGTACCTCGAACCCACAACCAAAAGGTTATGAGCCTTGCGCTCTACCAACTGAGCTAGACGGGGTTGGTGATGTTAACATGTACAAGTTCAAAAAGTAACAAATACATTTCAGACATGACGTTCAAAAATGAAAATGTTTTAAACTTCGATCACAAATTTCTGAATGGGATCTAAAAGATATTCAAATTCAATGACATCTACAAAATTTAACTAATATGTATATTCTTATATGACAAAAATTTATATTATACGTTTACTTTAATTGTTAAAATTATTTTAAAGTTCACATCCCGCCCGTAGGACGGGCCGACCCTAGTAATTTTATATACGTTTGTTTGTCAATTAACGATCTAACAAAAATCAATCAGGACAGTTAACAAAATTGTCACTCATATACTTTACGTATGCAGTTTTCTTACTTAAAACTAAACCTGAAGTTGACGGTTGATATATATAAAATCTATAAAAATAGATTTTTAAATTAGATTTTAAGTTCAGTGATACTAATCCCTTATATATTAAAAGAAAAACATTGTAATAAATGTATTCACACAATAATAGACACGTGACATTTATACAATGATTTGAGAATTGGCATGCTTACATGTCACATATAAAGCCTCTCAGTCAAACTTTACATAAATGTGTTTACAATATGTACTTTACGTTTTATTTTTAAATATAAAACTCCCATGTAAGATTTCAATAACCCACACTAACCATATTTTTCGATTCGAATCAAAGCAGATAACGAATAAAAAGTCCAATTATACATATATTATTTTTATTATTTAAGGATAGGCTAGGCAAATATTCGTAAATATTTTATTTGATTCATTATCCGTTTTGATTCGAACCAAAAAATCCAGGTATCCATAACACGACGAAGCAAATAAAATACTAAAATGCAATATATATAAAACAATGGCAAATCACAAATACTAATATTTTTAGAAACATATATCCGATTAAGTCCATTATATGCATATATATATATATATATATATATATTATAGTTTATATAATTTTTACAATATTTTTATGAATTAATTTATTATATTAGGTATTAGAATTTTAAAAGTTAAATAATAAACTATCTTTGTATTGAAATATTATTATTTTATATTATTTTTAGATTTTTTCGTTTATTTTTAAATTTTTCTTTTATTTACGGATCAAATCGGATATCCGTGAAAATTCTAAATTTTTCTGGATATCCGAGACAATGAATATTTGGGTGGCTACAGACTGAATCGACACTAGTGCCTCCAAATAGTTGGATATTCGATCCGTGCACACTCCTATTTACGGATACAATTTGATTTTTTTTATACGAAAGAAAATTCACTAATGCTAGGCTTATTTTATTTTTAATTAATTTTATTTTTAATTAATTTTATTTTAATTTTTTTACTTTTCATGTGTTATTTTGAATAAAAATGTCATTCAATATTGATTAACAATATCTTTATATATTTACCAACTACTTTTATATATTTTACATACATATACATATGGACATTGACGTGATCACTTATATAACTAAATATTCACCACAACTGAAGTATCTAATTCTCTTGAAAGTTGAAATATTATTTTTAATACTTCTTTCACTATCGATCAAATTGTAGTGAAATGATTTGTCTTAATAACTTTTTTTCTTTAACTATTATATATTTAGAAACTATAATATGAAACCATTGGTTCGATATCATGATTATTTAAAATTCATATAACCTGAAAGCAAACAAAAAGTAATAATTATTGGTTATCACCGGAAAAATAAAGAAAACATCAACAATTTGAACCGAACAAACCAAAATAAATATTGATTTAGAATTTTAGCTAAATTTTAGGAGATTAAAAACAAGAAAAACAATCTAAAACCGATATCCAAATTAAATAGATTTAATGTCTGCTTATTAAAACATAACAAAAGTAATAGTCACATTCTGCACGCAAGGCGCATGTTATTATCTAGTTAACGTTTATTTGGTTCTCTATCAATGATGTAAACTGTAGACACTGAGCAACATAAGTTTAAGTAGCAATGATTTATTTACCAATACAAAACTTTGCAAAAGTGGAGGATAACCTCTTCATAGACATCTGTGTTATGTTCCATACTTTGATCCATGCATTTAAAAGGCTTGATTTTCAGACATTTGGACTCGCGAGAATAGGGGTCTAAGTGGTGACCATTAGAAAAACATTAGGAACGAGTAGAGAAAAAAATACAGAAGAATAAAGTTATAGGAATGAAAAGGAAAATTATTCCTTATCAATCTTGGAGAGGAACAAATTTGTTCTATATTCCTCAAGAATAAAAGGAATGAGAAAAAATGAAAAAGAAAAACTATTACTTATAAATGAAAAAATAAAAAAGGAATAATAAGGAACACATTATTCATTTTCATTCCTTGGTCACTAGTTAGACCTTAGATATATGCAAGTAAGAAACATTAATGAAAAAGCTTCAAGCATGAACAACAAGAAGCATATATTTTTATAATGAACCTGCAACCCGCTTTGAAGAAGCTTGTTATAGTTTGCTGTATCTAACACACTAAGAGCACTTCCAACCATGGTTTTAGGAGGGGTTCTAAACATTATGTCAAGATTTCTTAGAATTTCATTACATCTCCACATAACATTTGTAACCTATACATTGGTTGGATTTTTATTTTACAATTAACTTTTAATTGTCTAATTATAACTTACTAAAATATTAATTTTTTTTTTTTGTTTTAGAAACTCTTTGGAATTCTTATTGTTGTAAGTGCTCTAATGTTCTATACTATAGTACTAATATTCAACGTGTTTTAATATTACAAGAGAGTGCACTATAATATTCAACTAGGATAAGACATGTGCCTTGCGCATGGTGAATTTATTTGTATATATTATCGACAATTTTATTTATATACTTGATCATTTTACAATTTTTTTTGTTGTTATTATATAATTTCTGTCCGATGGACCGGATCAATTTTCTATTAAAAGTTATGGTCCTAAACTAGAATTAATATATCATGGGCTGATCGGATTGGATATTAAACAAATTATGACACAAACTTTATTTTTTTCACCGAACACATTCTTGAAAAAAGTGAACAATATTGTTTTTTCAGTTAAATTATTTTGACATTTATTTTCCATATGGTTTTGAAAAGTTTCAAATTAACCATTGAATTTATACATGTTATTTTAATGTTTTTAGTCGTATGCTTAAGGAAAACTTACATTTTGTAATTTAAAGTCGTTTTAAAAAATTTAAAAGATAATATATAAGAAAAAAAATCTAACATATAAGAAAAATATAACATATAATGTTTCCTCATTTTTGTAATTTAAAGTCGTTTAAAAAAAATCAAAATATAACATATAAGGTTTCCTCATTTTTGTAATTTAAATTCATTTTAAAAACTTCAAAATATAACATATAAGAAAAAGTCTAATTTTTAGTATATGGTTAATCTGATTATTTAATTTCTTTTAATAATATAAAATTAAACAAAAATGAGGAATGATGCAAATATTGTTATCAAAAATTTATTATTCATAGTCATTAATTGCCATATATATTAATCATATTATGTAATTTTGTAGCTTTTATTTAAGAAAATAATATACACTTTTTATATTTTGGATTAATATAATGTTTCCTAGTAATTGGATTTTGGATCAACATTTATTTTAATTGATTCTTAAGCTGCCAGGTAAACTAAATTGTCATCATAATTAAGTGAAACCTAAAGAGAATTTCTTTTTAATTAATACAAACTTAAAATTACAATTTTTTGAATGATTTTCAATTAACATACAGGAGATATTATAGTAATATAATATAGAGAAGTTTGTCATAGTTTCCTTTTGATCATTGTTGTTATTACATTTAAGGCTTTTCATTTTTTGGATTAACATATTAATCTACGAATTTTGATTTGAAATGGCCAACTTTACACACTCGTGCATCATAAAGTGAACAAAAAGACGCTAAGGTGGGATGTAGAGGTCACACTTTACACTCTCTTGTAACAAAAAAAAGGAGACCAAAGACACAAGTCACAACAATTTGAAAGCAAAACTCACTTTCTTAACTCCACTGTACACCACTTAGAAATCATGTTCTTCGTCATTATCATCATCAATTTCAGACCTCGTCGGAGAGTTTTGGACCACAAGCTTCGACGGCGTCAGCCACCGTCAGAAAGATATGGTCATATCCCAACATGTCAGCAAAGTGAGACAAGTGTAATTTGCCTATCACCAATGGTCCAGGATTTGCAAGAATCAGCTGTTTATATACACAGAATCATAGTCAGGTAATATTCTTCAACTAATTCACTTTGATTAATTAGATAAAAAAACCCATTGGATCAATTTGTTTATGTGTATTTACCTGAATATCTCTCTTCTGGAGAGATTTGTATAAGTCTTCTAGGGCGTGGATACCACTTGTATCGATATCCGTCACGGCTGAAAATGTGGTAGTGATGTTAACATCCATGGTTAGAGATAATTAGTCGTTCAGAAAAAAAGTTTAGAGATAATTAAAAAGGATTACTTAGTAGTAAAATTAACATACGTGACATCTCGATGATTAGAAACTGGATCCTAGGTAAGCTTGCTGCTTTCACCTTCTCTTCTTCCTCTAGTAACCATCTTTGGATCCTGCAAATTTTGAAAATTTCCAAATTAGGCTTCTTATGAACCAACAAATAACATATTTTGGCTAAGGTTAAAACCTTGTTTAGGGTTTACCTTTCTCTGACGTAATTTGAGTTGGAGAAGTAAATGGCTGAGTCAACACGAATCGTGAGAACCCCTGGAACCATAGTGGCTTCAGGATACTGTTGGATGTTTCTGTAAACTGAAGTTCTCGGAATGTTTCCAAGAACCGCCGTTCTAGGTCTTGTTACTTGCAAGAGAATCTTAGCAAATGATATAGAGACCTGTACCAAAACACACGTAACAAGTATCAGAAAATTAAGATTGAAAGGGAACTATAGATACGTCATGGTTGCATGGGTTTAAATATCTTGATACGTACGGCAATGAGAAGCCCTATCTCAACGGAAGCAAAGATGACGCCAAAGAAAGCTCCCATACAAGCAACGAAGTCAAGCTTATCGACCTTGAAGATCAATATCGCAGCTTGGATATCAATCAAAGGAATCACAGCATTGATGATAATAGCTGCGAGGATGGCGTTTGGTGTGTACTTAAACAACGGAGTGAGGAAGAGCAATGTCAAGAGAACAACGATTGACATTATGATGTTTGAAACCGCAGTTTGACATCCAGCCATGAAGTTTACAGCTGATCTTGAGAATGATCCAGTCGCTACGTAGCAAGAAGACATGGAACCAACAACGTTCATAACACCTAGTGCTACCATCTCTTTGTTACCATCGATTTGATAGTCTTTCATTGCAGCAAACGTTCTTCCAATGGCCACAGCTTCCTGTGGATTTAGATATGAAGTTGTAATTTATAGCCAAATGGTTTTGAGATTGAAGTAATGCTGGTTCAAGCACAACATAATAAAACATTGGCTTTGACTTCTAAATATTATTTTAATTTTTATCAATGATCTCAAAAATCTCTGGACCGGTCTGATTTTACTGAAGTATGACTTGTTGATTTGGAACTTACCGTTAAGGCGACCATTCCAGCGACTACACCGATACGAATGCCCTTAGCAAGGTAATGTCCGGAGAAGTAGATTTGATGGAACGATGAAGGATTGATGCCTTTGTCAAGGTGTTTCACCTTCATATCATTACACAGGGAAACATGTTAACACAAAGTCAAATAGCTTGTGGTGCAAGTAACTATATTTAGAATAGGGTGAGTGAGTTCTTACGATTTGGACTCCTTGTTTGTCAGCTCTGGTTATGTAGACAAAGAAGGTGGAGATGATAACTGATATCAATGGCGCAACCGCTGGAATCCAGAACAGTTTCTTGCTCTTTTTGCCCTGTTCCATCATCATGCCAAGATATATCAGATTCAGATGAAAACAAAAAGAACAAACCAAATGATGTTTCCATAATGTACTATATTATTCACTCACAAAGATAAAAATATATTATTTCTTACAATGAACTTAGATGTGAGAAGGAATGTCAAGAAGGATGCACCAATGAGTATAGTCTGCCAATTCCACTGCATAGCCATATTGATATGATTTAGTGAAACATTTTTCACAATGTAGGAATCAAGAAACAAAAGAAGAATCCTTACACCATGATGAGCTGCGCTAAAGACTGAATCTAAAACAGCGATGATATCAGTTTTCTTGGTGAATTTCTTGATCCCTAAGAAACCTTTGAGCTGCTGAAGAGCGATTGTGATGGCTGCACCACCCATGAATCCAACCACCGCCGCATGGGAAAGGAAATCAATCAAGAACCCTAATCTGCAATTCATAAAACCTTGAGAACCTTATCGACCATAAAAACAAGTACTTGAAGAAGATGAGTTACCTGAAGAAGCCAAGGGCTGCTTCAGTGACACCGGCAAAAAACGTAGCCGTGAAGGCAAGTCGGAGATACTCATCAGGATTTGTGTTTGGATCAACCTCAGCTCGAAGGAGAGTACCTAGCAGAAGAGATACCACAGCAACAGGTCCAATTGCTATATCCCTAGAACTCCCCATACAAGCATACACCAACGGTGGAACAAAACTCGAATCTGTAAGATCATTTTCAACCAAACCCATGTTTTTCTAACTAGGTCAAAGTGTAATAATTAATCAGAGTTAAATCATCAAACTTACATAAACCGTATTTAGGATCCAGGTTCGCAAGCTTAGCATATCCAATATCCTAAAATCATCATAGAAAATACATGAGATACAAAGTAAAAATATAGGTATCTTGTGACACAAGTAAATAGTGCAACTAAGATTTGTTCTTTTAACCTGAGGGATACAAAGACTAGCAATAGTTAAACCGGCAATGAGATCACCACGGAACTTCTTGAGATTATAGTTACGTCCCCAATCGAAAACCGGGAACACAGATTGGAGACCGAGCATGAACTTCTTAGACTTAGGCTGATCCTTAAAGTGTCTGAGAGGATCATCATGGAAGAAGGTTTCTTTGAACGTGTACATGAAATCATGGAACATGTTTTGCTTCGGTGGGACACCAACTTTATGCCGGTGAGGCGACGATTTGATCGGAAGATCTCCACCATCCGTCACAGGATTCACATCAGGATGAGCTCTCCCAGACATAGCTAAGTACGTATCTGCAAACAGAACAAGAGAATAGTTAGGTTAGTTTCGTTTGCTAATGTTTGAGGTTTAATTTAGAACTGTTTGAACAGAGGAACATAATCTAACCAGGAGAAGGAGAGATTGCTGGAAAAGTGAATAAAGTGAATATTTGGCTTGGTGTGATTTTTTAGCAACATTGATGAAGCTTATTTATAATGAAAAGTTTATGAAATTATTTTTATTTAATTATGACAAGGGCGTTTCATTCGAATGATGAATCTGGATAGCTAAGAGACCAAATGCATGAAGAAAGATGAAAAGTCAAAATACATTCCAAATTGAAATATTTGTCTCTATCGGCATTAAGTGAAAACAAATCAAGTCAATGGGGTTTGTGGCAAAGGCTGTGCACAAAGTTGCAAACAATCTCATTCAAGATCTCGTTTACTTTTGCCGTAAGGAGAGATCGTTGACCCGAACTGCCACGTGGTAAAAGGCAAACAATTTTTGAAATAAATGTAGTTAAATACGTTAATGCAAATACTTTTACTTATCCCTGAATAATTGATGAGAATTATCGACCGCATTGTTCGAAAATATAACTAATAATCATATGGTATTCGGATTTTCTTAGATTAGTAGCTTGAACAGAAGTTTTAGAAACTATACCTAAAATTTCAGAATACAAACCTAACTAAAACAGATATTAGAAACAGGACCTAAAAATATACAAAGCAAACCTAATTAACTCATAGATATGTTATATTTTAGTGGTTCTAAGCTTCTAAGATGGACTTAGCATCTTGTCCAAACTCAAACTATGTAGCTGTTATGTCAATTTTGTATCAGTTTTATTTATTATAATTTTAAGGGAAACATATACATGTATATTAAATAATAACTACTTGAAAATTAATTAGGTCTGTTTCTGGACAAAAATCTTTTGCGTGGAATGGCTGGTTATTTAAAACACTTTGTCTGCTCTTATTAGTTTTTAACCAACAAATGATTTTCAAAGTGGCGTGTTTCTATTTATATGCAAAACTGTAGAACGTTAAGTTAATTTCAATCTTTCAGAGAAGCTGAAAGGTATACAAAATCAACTTCGTAAATCCCCAAGTTGTACTATATATATATTCTAATAATATTGTTTTTCATGTTTGTTACTAGTTGTAGCAAACTGCCAAAGTGAATACCAAACGCTATGACTTTGTCCATACAGGAATTCTGTATGCATGATTGAATTTTGAGATTATTGATATATTTATCGAAGAAACGCTCTAATCGTGATTATTCAGGTATCACACAAAAGCACTACTGAAAAAGCAACTGATCAAAACTATGATTAAGCGTTAACATTAAAAAACTACAACATATGATTGGGACATAGACGCAGTCACGCACGTGTATTCTATAAATGGGAAAATTATAATATATATTTACATGATGAGATAATAAGTGGGTACAGTAACAAGAAGATGCATAACCATTGATAGTTGGAAGGTTAAAACCATCAAATACCTGGAAAAGAAGAAAAATTTCGAACTCGTTTTTCAGCCTCTTCCTCCAAAGATCTTTCACATGTTTATATTAATTTCTTTATGCCAAAATTTTCAAGCCGAAAAAGAATGAAAAAGAATTAGAAGAAAGTTCACGAGAGAGACAGATACAACCTCCCCTTTGTAGATCAGCAAACCCGAATCTTGTCCAGGTTCGCTGAATTTCTCTTAAAATATCAATAAGAAACCTAAAAGATACATGAAATAGGTGATTTTTTCCAAGAAAATATATATATTATTTGAAACGGTGGAAAATTCAATTCCTTGGAAAAACACAAAGAATTAGCAGTAGAAGAGAAACGTATTTAAATGAAGAGAAACATAAAAATTGACTGAATTTTTGTATTTCTTAGATATTTTAATTGAAATAAACTTGCAGCTATACGAGATAAAGATCGTGATTATGATATTCTTCTTTTTTCAGGAAACAAAAAAATATAATACGAAGTGATAATGACAAGTTATGAAACCTAGAAACACAACCGAAGGAAGTATCGAAGTGTTTTTACGAAAGTACCACTGGCTCTAAATCGAGAAAAGCGAAAAGGTCAAAAGAAAGCAGCGATCTCTTTGGGGATGAAGTTGACTTTTTAAGATTACAGTGGGCCCCGTGCCAGTTTAACTTGAACTTAGACTGTTGCATGGCTACGTTCTTCCTCGGTGCATTTTAGTCATTGACTACGTTGTGTTTTGCTGGCTACGACCTAGTGGCTCTCCATGTTGGTTCATGGCCAGCCACACACAACTATTAGTTTGAAGAATAATTTAACCTATAATTTAATCTGATTTCTTTTCTTTAAGAGGAAATAAGGATAAAATGATTTGCGCATCCACGCGAATGTTAGTTTTACACGTTTATATTTATTTATATAACTAGTATATATATTTTAGATGAGTCGTAATATAACTCGTGTTTAAAAAATACGTCCGACTAGACATCGGCAACTCGGTTGGTAGAGCTGAGCGGTGGTGATTTCACCATAATCGGCGAGCAAATCAGAGATAGGTGTATAATTTTTTTTTGAATTTTGAATGTGTACAACTGATGTTTTATAGCAAATATATCTATTTGAGACACAACTAACACGAAAACACACAATAATTTAATGTTTTGCATGAAATTAGATGATGGCCACCATACAAATAGCTCTTTAGAGTCGAAACCCTAAAAAAACAATATGGGAAAAATGATGAAAATTACGATTATGTAACAGATTAAAAAAATTAAATAAAAAAGAATCTAAAATTAAATAAAAAAGAACCCAAAATACCGCTAGGCCAGTGGAAATTAATGATAACTGTCCAAAATAATAGAATCTATTACAAAAGGTATCCTGAAAACTGAAAATAGTACTAAAAGTCAACCTACTATTCTGTGGACTCATATGCAATGTTAAATTATTTGAAGACAAACGGGGATCAAACAAAAAAAAATATAACTATATATACACACATTATATATATATATATAATATAATATGTGTAATCAGTTACGATTATGATTAACAAAATATAATATTATGCATGTGTATATATGTATGTTTTCTTGATTGGTTAGAACACAATTATCACTAAACAAAACATTATTAAGTAGTTTGTACGGTTGATATATAACGACGACTAATAAGACAAATACGTTTGTATGCTAACGAGTAATGAGTTGATTTTGTAGAGTTTGGATGGAAACTATTAAAATATTATTTTTAACAAACATGAAATGCATTACTACTGCAACATTTGTAAAGCATAAACATATTAATTTGTAGAGTATAAATCTGCAATGTTAGATTTTAAAACTTGTGTAATGTGAAAGTATAAAATATATTTCTACATATAAGAAAATAACAATAATTATATTTCTCAATACTTTTTGATGGTATGAATACATGTGTAATTATTCAACAACCCGGCTATCACAAACATTTAAAGAAATTATTTTTTGGTTTGAAGCGTTTGTAGACTTGTTAAACTAGTACGCTGGAATAGGTCTGAGAATTCAGATATTTGGATGGGGTTCGAGTAAGATCCCATCGGGTCCGAGTTTTTCGGATAAATGAATTCTATACCCAATAAATACATAGTATAATTCAGTTTGACAGGTAGAATACCACCGGTTTTGGGTCGGTTTCGGATACCCATTTATTATGTGAATCATATATATATTTACAAAATAAACTAGCTTACATGGTAATTAAAATGGGTCAGTGGTCACATTGTCACTTATTAATCTATCCAATTCGGGTTAAAGTCTCTAAAATGTCAATTTTATAGAAATTTTAATATTGAAATGCTATATATTTACAATATAAAAGAATACATATAATTTAAAATGGTCTAATGGTAACATAATTGCTTCTCTGCTTATTCAACTTGGTTTCGAGTAGAGGTGAAAACACATTTTCTGATATTTTAGGGTTTAAAGTATCTATTCCGGTTTAAACAGGGTACCGCTGTACCGGTTAAAAAACGAAACCGAACCAATACCCACAGGTAGACATGTCAATTAGAGCTGAAGCCCGCAGTCCGAACCCACCGAGCCCTAAAAATTATCGGGCTTGGGCTTAGTTTTATAAGCTCAATAAATTGGACCATTCGGACTAAGCCCATTTGGACTTTTGGTATTCTGGACCTAAGCCCGTTTGGGCTAGGACCGGCCCGAAAAAAAAACCCAAAATTTTGTACTTTAGTTTAAATATTATCGTTATTGCAATCCAAACGATTATTAGTATTGACATATTATTTTGATATTTTATCCAAACTCTAATAAATCAAATATAAAAGTTGTTAATGATTTTATTGTTTGTTCATAACAAGTGTCACATTTAAAATTTTGCAAATGTACATTCTTCTTTCATGTACAACATGTTTTTTTTCAATATACAAAGTATGAAACGTTTGACCATGTTTATCATAAATTTTGTTTTCTTATATGTTTAGTTTTAGTTTTAATTTATATTTGATTATTTAAATCTTATTAAATTTGGTTTGTTTATAATATGTTATAAAAGAATACGAAAAAGTAAAACATTTTTGGTAAAAATAAAAGTTTAAACTCAATTTATA
The DNA here is from genome assembly GCF_000309985.2 of Brassica rapa. Classification (NCBI taxonomy): domain Eukaryota; kingdom Viridiplantae; phylum Streptophyta; class Magnoliopsida; order Brassicales; family Brassicaceae; genus Brassica; species Brassica rapa. Next base: position 14,501,731 of record NC_024796.2, on the reverse strand, counting down.
TTTTAAAACTAAAAAATAAAACTATTTTTAATGAAAATTCACATGTAAAATGATATTGGAAGTAGCAATGACAAATTATTTTTCGAAAAGCCCAAAAAGCCCGAAAGGCCCTATAAGAGCTGGGCCAGACTTTGAATTCTAGGCCCAAAATATTTCTTGGCCAGGCCGGACTCAAATATTTACGGGTTTGGCGGGTTTGGGCCGGGCCAGACTGGACCAACCCGAATTAACACCCCTACCCACATGTATTAAAAGCAAGACCCGTCGGAATATGGCTATAACCAAAACTGAACTAAACCGGTTCATTCAGGTTAGATTTGGTTACGTAAACGGTTCCGGTTAAAATTCGCAGCCATAACTGGGGATACAAAAATTCTCAAAACTGTTTGCAACAAATGTTAACAATTATGAATGTTTTGATTGGTACCATTTTGTGGCATTATAAAATGGTAATAAACACTTTTACGACATAATTCTAACAGATCAGCTGAAACTGTTTGCATGTAGCCAAATATTTTTTTTAAGGATGGTTGCATCTAAAAAAGCAACCCTTAAACCACACGTTTTCAATACCAACTAACTTTAGATTTAAACCGAGGTTTCGAGGACTTCTCCAGTGCTGGTTCAGAGTTCACATGGACATAGATAAATTTGCAGATTATGTTTATCATATTTTGGTTGTAAATAAATATTTATTTCTCCGATGATCAATATATTTAACATTTTATCAAGAAAACTTTAGATTTAAAGATGGTCTATATCCTTTAGCAATATCTTGCAAACAAAGTTTTAAGGCACAGTGCCACCGGACCCGGCTTTGGGTTAAAGTTCATAAAGTAAAGGCTTTAGGCACCAGAGATTATATAAATTTTAGGGGCGCCAATTTACCACTATCTTTCTTTAGTCTAGTGGTTTAGGATATTGATCATTTTACATGCGGTTTTGGGGTTCAAACTTCGACTGATCAACTTACCTTTTTTCCTTTTTATAATAACTTTTCATTTTATGACAATAAATCAAATAAATTGATTCATTGAAAAATACGGAGGGTCTAGATAACTTTGATAAATTGTATTTACTGATATATTATTATTAGATAATTTTTTTTATCAAACAACTTCTTTCTTTGCTTTATTAACAGAAGAAAATTTATCTTCTTGCTGTCTTTATTTCTTACATGTCTTTCTCAATTACCAGTTGCTTACCAGAATAGTTGCATCTCCCATATAATTGTTTTTTCTTTTTTATAAGTTCTTATATTTTTTCAGAAACTTTGAATCAAACAAACATAAAATTGTTATAGCTTTCAAGAATATTTGATAAGAAATAATTGATACTAACGTGATTTTATATATTATATGTTGAGCTGTATTTTATAAATTATTTTTGGGGATAAAAATGCTATTAGAACATATAACTAGAATTATAAAATGTTGGCAAATACTATTACAGAGTCTGTAAAGATGCTGGAGATTAAAAAAATGTTTGTCGTTTGATAATTCCGATTAAAGTTATTTCTGCATAAATAAAAATTTTAAGTTTAACATTTTATAAAATTAACCAAAGTTTAACTATATTTCATAAGCGATTTAATATATATTTTTGATAACAACTTATATATTCATATTATTTGGTATATTTTGTTATATAAAATTTTTAGTAAAATTTAAGGGGCACTGAGTGTCACAGTTGGTGGTCTCCGTTAGCGTAGGACGCGGTCACACGTACTTATGACTTTTAGATAAGGGTGTCATAATAGCTTGGTTCGGTTCTGAACAGTTCTTAATAGTCTGTCTTTAAGGAAAAAATAAAATAAAAGCTTATTTAACTAATACTGAGTTTATTATTATTATTATTGTTTTTGACTGAGTTGTTTATATTGAATCTTAGTTGTTGTTGAATTACAATTTTTTGTCATTTATCCATCATATTTTAATCAAAATGTTATTTTAAACATATCTTCAACACATTATAATTAATTAAATTATTGTACTTTGTATATTATTTTTTTGATAACATCAAACAAAAATTAACTAGAAACTCCTACCGGTCTGACAAGCCACACCAGTGGGGTTGAATCGACATAAAGCAAAACAGAAGGAAAATTCCTCGCACCACGTGCAAGCTTGTCCGCCAAAGTATTTTGTGCTCTAAGAATATGTCTAATTCGGAAGTGAGGGAAGAAAATCTTACTTTGTATATTTTTGATTTCCTTATTTAGTACTACTATCAATTGTTTTCTAGTCCTTGTTGAAAATTTCAGTCCATGAAAGGAGTTTGATCACCTTTGGGGATGAACTGGAGTTGTTAACATTTAATCGTTTAAATGACAAATGATGGAGAGTTATTGGAACATCAATGTGGCATTTTTAGAAAGTATTTTCTGTGGACCACCTATGATCATGGGAGATATTTATATAGTATATATCTATCTATCTATATATAAAAGAGTTTTCTCTCCTTTCAGTCTGCCACCTAGAATTCCAGGTCAAAAAATCGTTTTTTGGCGTTATGATACGTGTTCATTTAATTGGAAATCGGATGGGCTTTCGAATCGTTATGTGTGTATTTTATATTATTGGGCTTAAAATTTGGATAGTATGTTCAGTCCAATAGCCCGTTATCGCTAACCCTAATCTGAGTTCACGAAGAAATGTGAGTTTTCATCTCATGTTTGTTCGACGGCGACGGTGACGCTGCTGCGGCTCTAGGGTTCATAAATCAATTCATAAATCAAGATTTTATTGAAACTATTAGGATATTGTTTGTTCTTATGTTTGAATGGTGTTGAAGAAGATGATGTGCAGTGTAAGCCACTCTTTTGGATTTTACGGGTTAAAGTCATATACTGAGACATCAAGGCCTCCAACATCTTGCTCGACTCGGTATACCCTCTTTTTGAACTCTCATTATTGTCTTAATTGAATAAGAATGGTACTGACTATAGATGATATTTCCAAAGAGGTTATGATGTAGTTTGTGATGTACATCAGAAGGTGTGTCAAGACGTATGTCAAGACGTAAGGTAGGACGTCGAGTGAAGAAGTTGCTTACAAAGAGATTGTCTAAGGTGATTGCGTGTGTTAGTGGAGATTGGAAAAAGAAAGAGAATATCTTGTTGAAGACAAATGACGTTTTCTATTAAGCAAAGAGGCTTTGCTTGGAGAAGAAGTGTTACTTGGAGAGGAATAGGAAGTTTCCTTATAAGAGAATGGAAGTTCATTAAGGTGCATTTAATGAAATTGGAGAGCAAGTCTACGGTTTATATATAAGGAGAGACGTGCCCTTATGAGAAAAAGAGCACCCAGAGATTAAAGTGAGAGAAAGTTTCATTAAGTGTTGAGTGTTGACCTACGGTCTGACGTAGTGTCCGATGGAGTCTGATGTGGACTTAGTTTGGTGGCGTTGGAGTTGGCGCTTTGTGTAGTGTAGTTAGCCATCGTGTGTAGCTCTTGTGAGATTTTTGTGTGCTTGGGTGATCAAGTGTTTTGGTGTATCCGTTGAGGTATGGTGACCAAACTGTGCGTTGGTGTGACGTGCTCGTTGGTATATGTGGTATGCGTCTGGTGTTGACGTACTCGGTGACGTACTTGGTGAAGTACTCGGTGACGTACTTGGTGAAGTACTCGGTGATGTACTCGGTGAAGTACTCGCTGACGTACTTGGTGAAGTACTCGGTGACGTACTTGGTGAAGTACTCGGTGATGTACTTGGTGAAGTACATGGTGATGTATCTTCAGATACTTGGAGGTTGAAACCTTGACTCAGGGGGAGTTTAGCAAAGATGGTTTCATTGAAGAGGTCTAGAAAGATTGCAGCTGTGTGAAGACATTGAGCTCTGGTGCGGCCGGATGGGGTCTATGCATGCGTGCTTGATTCCTAATCTTCATAGATATCTATCTAGAAAAGAGCGTGTCAGGAGGTTTGTGCCTGATGTATACGTTAGCAAATAATGATGTATTTGCATTCTTGTTCTAGTGATCAATAAAATCTGGAAGAGGTCCCGGGGATGTAGGAAACGAACCCCGTTAACAAATTCAGTGTGTCATTACTTTCTCTCTATATTTCTGACTCATCCGCACTTACACATGACTTGGTTCTATTTCATGACAATAAGACTAAAATGGAAAGCTTTCAGACTTTGTATTAGTGAAATACGGTCCAATGTGAGAAACAAGCTATTTTAGTACATGAATCATGCTATGCAGCTCCTGAGTAGGTGTCAACAGGTACATTCTATCAAATCTCATTTACAAACTGATTTCATTGTGAATTTTCAAGAGTAAATGAGGAAGCAAACATATATGATTCGATATGTTTGTGTGATTTGGACATGTAAAGCTGCTGTTGTGTACAAGGTTTATTCAATCGCTGCTTGGATGCTTGCAGAATTTCAAGAAAGCGTTTGATTGACAAATAATATTTGGGAAAAAGAGACAGCTAAGATACCGTTTTCAACGCGAAGATGCAAATATATGGACAAAAGGAAATATTATTATTTCTCTTTTTTTTACTGGAAAGATAAACGTTTACGATGCTGATGAGTGGTTTTGTCTCAGAGATTAGTGAAGGAGATTGGAAATTTGCAGGTAGGATCACAAGAAATCACATACAGAGCAACGGAGAGGCCCTCCGGAGGGATGGGTTATGTGTAATGTGGCCTATAAATGGTCAAAAGAGAAGTCCATGGTGGGTGCGGCATGTGTTCACAGAAATGTGAATAGACTGGTGCTTTGTCATAGTAGGAGAAAACGTTTGTTGGTTGTCATTTGAAGGAAGAAGACAAGCTGATAACTATTTTGTGGGCAGTAGAAAGCATGAAATAAGAATGGTAATGTCATCTCTGCAGGCGAATTCAAGAAATGTTTTGGAGCTATTAATAAACCTGGTGCTTGGACTGCGTTTAGCTTTCCAAGTGATGACTGCTCTATCTGGATGTCAGGGTTGGTTAGTGAATACGATGCACAAAGATCCCAATAGAGGAGCTTCTTTCATAGCTGAAAGCGTAATCAATATGGGCCCCCCTCAATGGTTACGCTCTTTCTTTGACAATGAAGAGGGCTTCCTCTAATGGTAATTGACTCAGAAATTAATGGTACTGTACGGTGCACGTAGGTGTTTGATGTATGAGTTGGGTTTTGTTGTTCCTAAAATTTTGTTGTCGTTGCGGTATGATGTACCAGATATCTGCAATACGTTCTCATGTTATATAAATCATCAAGTGTTAAAAAAAAGATAAACTTTTTCGCTAAAAATAATACTCAAAATTATATATAAGTTTCTTTATATATATATATATATTGACATTTTAGTGTTCATTTTTTGCTAATTATAATAAATGTAAAATGAAATAAGTATTCAAAAAATGTGGAATATTACATTATTACTCGGTTTTATTATGATAATAGTAATAATAAAAATTCACTAGGAACTTATATACACTGAGTTCTTACCAATACTAAGAGGCAAATGCTATACACCATGCATATTTCGTTAGTATATTTTAAAAATATGTACATTAGCCTTACACTAGTCACTACGTTATTAGCGTAAAAATAAAAAGGTTAAAATGCAGACGGTTAAATATTGTAAAAGATGCTCAACGAGTAAAGCAAGTGTACAAACTAAAAAAGTAAGATACATCTTAGAGCATCATTAACCCCACCTCTTAAGTGGGTTCTTAGAAGGTGGGTCTCACAACTTTATTAAAAACCACCTCTTCTTTCTCTTCTACAAGAGGCAAGTTTGGTGGGTTCTTATGGTATTTGCGGACCCCACTGACACGTGGTAGCCCGCAATTGGTTATTTAAAAAAAAAAAAAAGTTAAGAACCCCAAATGATGGTTTTAGGGTTAATGGTGCTCTTATACTATAAAGAAGAGCTTCACTTTCTTTTCATGGTGACACCTCATCACACTATTTGGGCTTAGACAAGGAAATTGTTACCTCATCAAATAGTGTGAACAGAAGCTGACATCTGTCCAATTTTGTTTAAAGTATTGTTACTTTGTCTATAGACTTTTATGAAGAATATGTGGGCTTGGACAAGAAAATTTAGACCAATCACACTATTATATTGTGCCATGTCAGCCATCTTCAGTATAACAAACAGACGATATCGTTCCTCTGTTTGATGACCTCTCTGATTTCTCATTCTTCGCAGTTTCTATTCTACTTATGCCATTAACTTCGCCCATTATTGATAATCATGAATCCTCTTCGACTCCTCTTTCTCTGCTCTCTCTATATATAATCCAGATGCGAGCGATGAAAACCCTAACAAGCTCCGCCAAAAATTAAGATTCACTGAATGCGCACAACAAAAGCTGGCTTCGATTGATCTCAGCAAAGTAGGAGTATTTCGAGCAAAATATTTCTCGATCAGTCTTTGGAAATCATTTCTGAGCAGGTATAGTTCATCCCTCAAAGAAGTTGGAAAATTCCAAGAGTGATTTATATCATAAAGTGCTCATTATTTTGTTTTGTGTATGTTAATCTCTTTGGTTGTGTGTGGTGATTCTGATTTTTGAGTTTGGCATGAACCAACACGCAAGGCTTTCATATGTTCATCTCTGCACTTCTTCAGATTTCAGATTCTATTTTTTTAATTCCAGCAACTCAACTTCTACTGCTTCCTCTAACGGTTCAATTGTCCATTCAAAATATTTTTAATTTCAGCTACATGATCGCCGTGGCATGTTATTTAGAGAATTAGCCAGATTTGTATTGGGAAGATGCATCTGCAGCCACAAGGGTCTGACAGGCTCCCTTTACCCCAACATGGAAACCAGAGCTACATAGAGGTTTCTAAAACTAAGTTACTTATTTCATTGACTCATGTTCTTCAAATTTGCTCTTAATATAGTGTTATGCTAGCTGTTACATATGTTCAAAGAGTTCTTTCATGTTTTTTTTGTTTACCATGAGAGCAGTTGGTTATGAATGGAAATACAATTCAACCTCCAATGCAGTCTGTGCTTTTCCAAAGTTTATCTCACTCTCTCAATTTTTTTCCATTCCTCTGTGTAAATAACCCAATATGAGTTCACAATCAACAACATCTTCACCGTCTAGAGTAACAATTAAGCAGCTGCTACTGCTGTTTTCTTGATCTACCCAATTGGTCAAAGAAGTTTTTCTGATGGTATGCCTCTAGGAATCTCTGGTACTTTCAACTTTATGAAACCAAATTTTATTTCATTTGATTTCAATGGATCCAATCACTATCTATCGATATATCTAGATAGATATTTCTTAAATACATCATCTCACATCGCGGTTCATCTTGGTTTGATTGGAATGAAGAAGAAGTTGTCATATTCTCAATTAGGAAAACTGTGATCACCTGATTTGAAAGTGTGATAACTTCTTCCTCCTAACTCCTATGAGATTTATTCAACTTCCTAGTGATTCTCCACTACTTTAAGTATCCAAATACAGCTTCTCACATCGCGATTCATCCTGGTTTGATTAGAATGACGAAGAAGTTATCATATTCCCAATTAGGAAAATTGGGATCACCTGATTTGAAAGTGAGACAACTTCTTCATCCTAACTCCTATGATATTTATTCAACTTCCTGGTGATTCTCCACTACTTTATGTATCCAAATACAGCTTCTAAAATCGTGATTCATACTGGTTTGATTAGAGTGACGAAAAAATTGTCATATTCCCAAACAGGAAATCTGGGATCACCTGATTTGAAAGTGAGATAAATTCTTCATCCTAACTCCTATGAGATTTATTAAGCTTCCTGGTGATTTTCCACTACTTTATGTATCCAAATACAGCATCTCACATCGCGATTCATCCTGGTTTGATTAGAATGACGAAGAAGTTGTCATATTCCCAATTAGGAAAACTGGGATCATCTGATTTGAAAGTGAGATAACTTCTTCATCCTAACTCCTATGAGATTTATTCAACTTCCTGGTATTTATCCACTAGTTTATGTATCCAAATACAGGTTCTCACATTGCGATTCATCCTGGTTTGATAAGAATGACAAAAAAGTTGTCATATTCCAAAACCGGAAAACTGAGATTACCTGATTTAAAAGTGGGATAACTTCTTCTTCCTAACTCCTATGAGATTTATTCAATTTCCTCGTGATTCTCCACTACTTTTGAAAACCAGGTTATCCCAGTTTTTCTGTTTGGGAATATGACAACTTCATCGTCATTCTAATCAAACCAGGATGAATCGCGATATTAGAAGTTGTATTTGGATACATAAAGTAGTGGAGAATCACCAGGAAGTTGAATAAATCTCATAGGAGTTAGGAAGAAGAAGTTATCCCACTTTCAAATCAGGTGATCCAGATTTCTTGTTTGGGAATATGACAACTTCTTCGTCACTCTAATCAATCCAGTATGAATCGTGATGTTATAGGCTGTATTTGGATACATAAAGTAGTGGAGAATCACTAGGAAGTTTAATAAATCTCATAGAAGTTAGGATGAAGAAGTTATCTCACTTTCAAATCAGGTGATTCCAGAATTCTTGTTTGGGAATATGACAACTTTTTCGTCATTCTAATCAAATCAAGATGAATCGCGATGTGAGAAGTTGTATTTGGATACATAAAGTAGTGGAGAATACAAGGAAGTTGAATAAATCTCATAGGAGTTAGGAAAAAGAAGTTGTTCCACTTCCTAATTGGGAATATGACAACTGAAAAGAGAAGAGGTCTCAGCAAGCCTTCAGCATCTGAAACGGGAGCTTTAATCTGCATATCATATGGGATTCTTAGTGGAGAGCGTTCTCAGGTTCTCATCCCTAGTAAAATTTGAAGTGACGGAGGAACCCCTATTCGATAAAGAAGGGAACAGTGCAAATAAAGCTGTTTCAAGTCGCACAAAAAATCATGTACGGTTATTCAAATTTCTATTTTTTTTTGTTATCTCGCCTCATTCTGTGAAATAGAAAAAGCTTTTCTATTATATCATCAGGGTAATGATCCATCAACCCGCTAGTTCGTTGACAGCTTTCAAAGAGTAAGAGACAGGGAGAGGGAGGCTTTCGAAACCAAACGAGACTAGAAGGAACATACCAGACTGTGCAACACCTCGTTTCACTCCCAGAAGCATATAGATTCACCCACTTGTTACGACTTCACCCCAGTCGCAAACCCCACCGTGGTATGCGTCAATAAGACCACCAAAAGTCTTTGTGTGACTAGTGTTACACGGAAGTGTTGTGTGATCATTGTTCTAATTGCTCGCTCTCTCCATTTACGGAAAAGGCGTAACTCCTCTTGGAGGAAGGGCTGGGAAAGTTGGGAAGGGAAGAGGGGAACAAGCTAACGGGAGAAGGGGAGAGAGAACAAAGTGAACGAAAATCCATTCTGTAGCGCGAAATCCATCATTGGCTAAACAATCATTTGGTTATGCCATTTTGGGCTTTGCTCTAACCGAAGCTATTGCATTGTTTGCCCCAATGATGGCATTTTTGATCTTATTTGTATTCTGATTGAAGAAAACCACTTTGTGGAAAATCATTAGATATGAATATGTTAGATACATGTGACTCGATTGACGAAGGTGAAATAATATCTCTCTCCAAAAAAGCATGTTTTTTTGGAAGCACAATGCATAACATTTGAATGAGGGGCCCTCATCAATGAATTAATGAGTTTCTTCGCCCTCTATCAACAAATGTCATTATTGTTACACCGACCACCTTATGGTTCAAAGTCAAGGAAAACTGTTCTATCCGAAAGCCCAATAAATGAAATTCAATAATAGCCGTAGCTGAGGAATTGACTTACGAAAGCGGCAGATGATTGCTTTGATTGGCCTGCTCTATCAATTTACTCAACTATTTCCTCCATACCGTAGTCGACTTCCTTCCTTTCATCAGATGTAGAGCAGCGGTTATATAATTAATTTATTTATTTAATAATTTTAAAAATATGTTTTTATCAAAAAATATTATTTTAAATTAAATTTCATAATTAAAATATCTATTTCTTAAAAATAATTTTTCAAATTTAAAATAAAATAAATTATATTTTAAATGTGAAATACTATTTTTTATAAATATATTTTTATTGTAAATTAATTTTAGAAATCAAAATTTTATTTTCTGGATATAAAAATAATTTTAGGATATTATTAAATAAAATAAATTAATTAATTATATATTTTTATTAATTTTATAAATTTTAAATTCAAATGCTCTTCTAAAAGCTTCATATAAGAGCATTGGCAAGAGAGCATTTGGAAAGCGTTAGCATTTAATAAATGTTTCTCTAAATATTTTTCTAACAATTATTGATTGGATAATGTAGAGCATAATGCTAATGCTAACTTTAGTTCAAAATTGATATTTAAATTGGTGGTTTCATTATGCTGGTAGTACAATGTAAATACTATATTTTAAAATTCATAAACAAAAATTTTGAATTTTATGGTATTAGGATATAGGGTTTGTTCTGAGTTTTAACCCACAAACCTTTAATTTTAGGATATTGAATTTGATTATTAACAAAGAATCAATTGGGTAAATATTCAGCAGGTTTATGTTATATCTGAAATGGGTGTTATGAGATTGGCCTTAAAAGTAGTTGTGATTGGATTGAATATGTTTTGGACCTTTTGGTTTTAATGTTGCTGTAATTAGACTATAAAATAGTTGCTTCTGATTGATCAAAAAATGTAGACGATTTTCATTAAAAAAAAAAAAGAAGAAAAAAGAACAGTAGCATTTTGTTGTAAATATATTGAAAAGAAATGGGCATAATCCAAAGAGGGATTTGCTTTAATAGTATATAATTTATATAAAAGCAAGAAAATTAGAATAAATAAATATACAATATATAGAAATTTTCTAGGATAGCAACTTTTAACTTTTTGTTACAAAAATAGCTATACATGACAAAAATGACCAAAATAAGTCTTATGGTTTAGAGTTAAGGGATGAAGTTTTGAGGATAGGGTTTCAAATTTTAAAAAATAAAAAACTAAAATTAAAATTTTCAAAATAAAAGAGACTATTTTGGTCATTTTACTTATTGAAGGCTATTTTGTGACAAAAACTTAAAAGATCTATTTGAAAGAATTGCCCTACAATATAAGAAAAATAAATAATAAGTAAATATACAATATAAGAAATGAAAAACTATATCAAACATGTATCTGAAAAATGTATAGTTTTCTGTTTTTTTCCATGGAAATATGTATTCACACAAACATACAATTCGGAATTTTGTTGTTGTTCAGAATACAACATCCAAAAATAACTATATAGTTAACATTTGAAATCAAAATAGCCCTACGCGTAGCGCGGGTTAACTCCTAGTGATTTTGAATAATAAAGATTTGATAAAAATTAGTGTATCTTCTATTCAATTTGTTTAATTTTAAACTATTAAAATAAATTAAATAATCATACTAACCATATAATAAAATTTTAGATTTTTATGTATATGTTATATTTTGAATTTTTCAAAACGACTATAAATTATTAAAACTGTTAAAAGTCACATATTTAAATTTTGTGATCCATGGTTTATAATTTTAGTTATGACAAAATACAAATGATTACAAAAGCATATAAGTAAAAAGCTTAATCTAATTAATTATTAAGATTAAATATATATATATATATATACCATATACCATATAAAATACATAAATATTTTAATTTTAAAATTTACTTTGAACAACTTTTTTTTGATAAAAGCTTTGAACGAACATTGACAATTTTTTTTTAAATATAATTACTAACACTATTAATCCCACAATGAAAATTTTGTTATCAGTAATTTAAAATTTTTTCTATAAAAGATACAAATGATCAAAAAAACTATATGAGTAGAAAACATCATTTAATAGACATTAATATTAAAAATATACTATGTATGCTAATATTATTTAAATTTAATTGCATATCAAATAAAAAAATTGTTGTTTGGATTAATAGAATTAATTTATATGTTCACATCAATTTAATTATATATATAGTAGTTATTAACTTTTAATTATTCAATATATATTTATTATCTTATAATATATAAAAATATATAATAAATAAAATAATTTTTATATATAATGTTTATCTCGCGCATACTTAATATTGTTGAAACAACATAAATGGCATTTTCTAGCACACATGTTTAGTTTGGATTGGCATAAAACTCATCAACTTGCTATGGTATTGAGGAAAATTCAGGACGTTTCCCAAAAGTTCCATTCTATAGTGTTGCTTGTTCATATATATTTTACAAAGTTTACAAACTATTTAAAAAATTACAATCACACAATAAAATGAAAAAGACACATGAAAATAAAACAAAATGAAGAAAGAAAGAAAGAAAGAAAGAAAGAAAGAAAAATAAAAGAAAAACAAGAGAACACGTTTTTTCTTCTTTCACTCAATCGTCGTGGGATCCGAAACTTTAGCCGAGCTTTTCTTTGGCTTCCCAACAAACCACCGTCCGAAATTTCTAGTTCCATTCTGTTTCACCGGCGTTTTCATTACCTCCCGGAGCCCACCTCCGATGATCTTTCCATCTCCCTCGCCGGTAACCGTTGCTTTGGCCGGTTTCTTCATACTCTCTGTGTGAAACTTCTTCACCGTGTAAACCTCCGCGATAGCTAGCGACATCTTTTAGCGGTTAGGAAAAAACGAACCGAAAATTATGTTATCTCAAGACGTGGAAATAAAAACAAAAGTTGTTGTATTTTGGTAAAGATGAGTGTTGTTGAATTTTCAGGGGAGAGGTTTGGGACGTTATTTATAGATAAACTGATGGGGTCCATTTTACTGATTGGGTTTGTTTGCCCTCAATATATCATATCGTATACGCTATATATATCTGCTTTTCTGTATGTATATTTCTTTGCGCTTTATATCAACGAAGTTTGTAGGAGTTTAGCGTTTGCCGATCCAAGCAGTAAGTACTACGCCTAGGCATGTATCCCGACATTTTCATGACGAGAATTACCCAAAATTTTGGGTAAAACCGTAAAAGTATCCTTTTAGATTAAGATAACTAGTTGAACACAAGTTTAAAAAAAAAAAAAAAAAACTAGTTGAACACAAAAGAAAAAGACTAAGATAACTTTTACTGCTTTTTACAAAAAAAAGATAACTTTTACTGGATAAAAGTCGAACATAATTACTCAGACTATCCATTATTACTCGTTTGATTGATTATTATTTTAAACAGTTTATAGTGTTATTTATAAATTCTTAAGCTACTACAAAATGACAATCAAATCGACCCTAACCACAATATAACCAAAGAAATGAAGAAGATAATTTTTTTTTTTTAAACTAAAAGTCATATACAACGACAAGAAGATAAGTTTTCAGTATATGATTTTTATCCGATTTAAAAAAAAATCAAATTAAATACAAACTAATCGCAGGCTGCCACATGTCGGTGGGACCTGCGAACGGCACAACAACCCAAGCAAAGTCGACTCTTATTTGACGACTTCTAGAACTGGTTTAACAATTTGTGGGCTTCCCTCCTTAAATTAAATATACTTAAAACTTTAAAAATATTTATAAATTTTCTATACACATTATTTGTAATTTTTAAATTTGAGTGAATTTTTTTTTCAAAGTTAATATTATATTTTTGTGATATTTTGTTCAAAATGTTAAGAGGTCTTTTATCTTTCTTTCACTAAGATATTTTGTTCAAAATATTAGACATATTAAACAACAACTAAAATATGTAAAAACCATTCAAGGTTTCAAAGTTAGACAAAGAAAAGTCTAATATATAAAGAGATGTCCAACTCTATTAGTACGAGGCTTTTTGGAATGAAAACCAAAAGTAAAACCATGCGGGTTTACCTAAGGCCCAAAGTGGACAATATCGTACTAAACAAACAATATAGAGTTGGACATGTATTTAATTAGTTGGTATCAGAACCAGGTTGACGAAAATCTGCAAGAAGACCAAAATACCCTTCAAGTAAGGGAAAGGGAGGTTCGGCATAAACAAATCAAGATCATGGAACCTTTAGTGACATTCTCAAAGGACCGAGATGTTGTGGGAGACACATTCTCAAAGAAAAGAAACACACGAGATGAGTGTGCTCCTTAGTTTGAGGAGGAGAATGTGAAATATCAAACAAAGTTCCACATTGGAAATTAGACAAAGTAAAGTCTAATATATAAAAAGATGTCTAACTCTAATTAGAATGAAACCTTATGGAAAAAAATCCAAAAGTAAAACCATACGGGATTGTTTAAGGCACAAAGTAAACAATATCTTACTGATCAAACAATAAAGAGTTGGATTTGGATTTAATAAATCCCAACACTTAATATTTGATTGATATGCTAATTATCATTCCAAATCGATATATGTATAGTTTGTATGAAGAATTTGATACAAGTTAAAACTACTTAATATCTGATTGATGTGCTATTAATATTAATTAATTAGCATAAAGTTTCTAGATGTCTGATATGGGATCACCTTTAATCATAGTGCTAGTTGAACTTATCTATACACAACGTGTTCAGTGGCATAGTGCAATCGTGTGTCATATGATAAGTTATGGTTACGTTAGAGAAGATATGTTTTTTTTAGATCAACTTTTTATGTTGATATAATTATGCAGAACAACTTTAGTACTACACCAATCCCCTGTATATTAAATTAATTGAAAAACATTACAACTTCTTTTGTAGCCATTTGTCATCACTATAATGACAGCCAGCCAAACTATGAAAGAAAACCGAGGAACACCCTGCGGAAACCATATACTACTACTCCAAGGCACATCTTCCCGTTTACTTCTGACCTGCTCCCAAGTGTTAGTAATTGAGAAGTATGGCTTATAAATATCTGGAGAGTGTCTCCAAAGAATTATATCATCGCTCTGCTGGGCGCTTGGAGCGGGTATTGCTTGTATCTTGGCATGTAGTTCCTGAAAATGGTGACTTATGTGTCCTCTAATTGACCACTGATCAAGCATTACAGCTTCACATACCCTCGCATTCCTTGCTACACCGAGGTAGCATGGGCCCATGACTCCTTTAATATCAAAGAGTTTACCCATTTTCAGCCAATCATCAAACCAAAAAAAAAGTATTTTGCCCATTTCCAAGCTGAACATTGAAGAAAGGGTATGCTATGTGTCTCAACTTTAAAAGCTTCTTCCAAATCTAAGATCCCTCTGTATCCTTTTTAGCATCCCAAAACGAACTATGCCTCAAAAGATAATGTTGAACCCAAAATACCCTGAAAGAACATGTCGAAGTAAATATCCTCCATATCAGGGAGAGAGTAAAAACTCTAGTTGACTCACGAAGCCTAGCTATGCAGTCCAAGGCCTCCTTCAGTTTTTAGGTAACACAAATCCTCCCACACAACCTTCGTTTTATGGGTTTGATTAGGGAGGTGATCCAGACCATAAGAAAGCGCTACAAAAGACTTTCAATAGTATCAAGACCAGTCATTGGGAGGATAAATGCTGAGCTCCAGAAATTAACAATGCTATACACAAGTGATTTAATCAACTGCAAGCGCCGGGCAAAAGATAACTTTAAATTTATTTTAAGTTAATGTAATGACAAAATGTTTAACTGAGTTCTGAAATCAGTTTTATATATACTCATGTATTTGAAGGTTACTTGACTAAACCCTATTTTCTATTTCTATTTCTATAATTGAAAGAGGTTGATATCATTGAAAGAGACGAAGGTTCACTGCTAAACCCTACTATCATGTTTAAATAATATTGACGTTTTTTTGTAACTTATATCTAATTTTGATTTTGCATCTCATATTTCTTAAGGTATGTAGGATGTGGGTGGAGTGTGTTTTTCTTTTCTTTTTTTTGTAACACGGGTGGAGTGTGTATATATTGTAATTTTAATATTTTATTTTTATTTGTTTGCAACATTTAACTAATGCATTTATGTATATATATATTTCTATATAGGAACTGGTATTCCTATGAGAAGTGTTGTATATGTTTATGTTATTATATGTGTATATATATAATAATAACTCTATGTTGATAAAAATATAGTATGCCCAGCATCTTGAATTTTGAGATTGATTTTGAGATACGTATGAAATCATAATGTTTTTCTTTTCTCTTTTGAGAAAAATCATAAATGTTTTTTTTAATCATAAATGTTGGTAGGGTGATTTTGTGTTTTGGCAAGTTTTGCATAAAACTATCCAGTTTTAACTGAACTATACCATTTCATATGTTAGAAACTTGTGTAATTGGTGTTACGTGATGCGCTCCATGCATGTTTTTTTTGGGTTTGATGCATGTCCTGCACTCCTGCTTTGCTCTTTATATAAGCTCCATTCGGTGATAAAGTTTCAACATATTAATAATTACTAAAAAGAAATGTAGCATTAGATATTTTAAAATTACATTAATTAAGATAAGAAATACGCAATGATAATACAAAAAAAAAATCTGAACAGCTAACTGATAAGCAGTGTTGGGCATAGACCTGAATTAGAAGAACCGGACCAAATCCGATCCTAAGAATAATACTAAACAAATTAAATCTGGCTAAATACTCGAACGAGTTATCTAGAGAAGTGAACCATATCCAATACGAACTGAATTTTAGGTATTGTGAATATATCCGAATCAGATTTATGTACTTAAATATATTAATTAATTTTAGATTTAATATCAAAAAAATATTCAAATATATAAAATATTTTTAAGTTGCCCAAGTAAATATTTTTTGAAATAACTACATAATACTCATAACACCAAAAATATTTGAAATGTCTATTGGTTCTTCATCCAAATATTCAATTCAAACCAATTTTTATGTGAAATTTAGGTATTCTAGCATAAATTATTAAAATTATATGTTATATATTATTTTTATTTTTAGATTTTTAACCCAAACCTCCAATTCGCCTATCCACTGCCAAGCAACTAAGGTAATGAGAGCTGCTTGAATCAAACCCGTCTTAAAATTTAAAGTATATGTTAATTTCAAACTTTAAAAATAATTTTAACGGTTTATGTAAACCTGGACCAAACCCTCGAAGATCCTAACCGAATCCGAACCAAAATGTATAAATACCCGAATGAAACTAAAAATTTTAACTTCAGAAACCCCGAAATAAAAAAAAGCAAAAATCTGAACCGAACCGAGAACGGCCAACCTTGCTAAGCCTTCTTTGAACATCTAATTACTCGTGAAATTCAAAACTATGCCATTCTTTTGTCCTTCAAATTCAAAAACTAACTCTTCAAAAACTAAATGCACTAAAACATACGAATTTTTGCCTTCCAACTGGTGCATCGGTGTTTGATCCACTTTTAATTCGACTTTTTCGAAATGTTGATTATAGAAGATTTATATACTGAACCTGAACTTAATAGCTCTGTTCTTTTCATGAACGCTGATCGCAGCGTCAGCGTCAGAAAAAACAGACTACGACGGAGCCGAACTTGACGGAACCGAAGACTAAAATGGCCGCTACTGAAATTTCTGATACACAAAACTGAGACGCAGCGGCAAGACGCGATAACGAAATTGGACGCTGTAAATATAGGCGACAGTCGCATCACCTTTTTCAGCCGCTGCGGCAAGCTGTGATAATCAAAATCACTGACAAAATTGTTCATCTTGTCTTTGTGACGTTGAATTCTTTGCCGCTACCGCTAGTTAGGAGCGGCTATCAAAAGAACACGGCTAATGTAATTTAGTTTGGTATAGTTTGTACTTTGTTTCAGGTTACTCGCTTTGATAAGCAAGAGTCGCACCATCTAAGAGATGCATTGTACAACATGGTCACATAAAATTCATTTTTTGTTGAAACGTTATATTCATCATATTCATTATATGATTATATGAAACATTTAATTTTCTTTCAGCTTTTAATATCTTCAGTTCAACCATATATAGATTCAGTTAAAAGGCACACATACATAGAGTAGTCGCCATAAGATCGAGTGGCTTGTCATACACGTATATACAAATATCAAAGAAGTGAAGATAACATTTGCGTGGCTTCTTTTGTTGTTATATATTAATTGTCTCTCTTCTACTCGAGTCAAACTGAGCAATAAAAGTGTGAATAAAAAGGTTGAATATTAACTAAAGAAATTTTAGACACAATTGATGAATATTTACACTTCTGCTCTACCCCTATTGCTTAAGCTACTGTATACAAACAGAATGAAGTGACTGTTCCTTTTTATGAGGTCACAGGGGGAGCTCTTTTTTCTCACTACCCTGAATCTAAAATGAGCCTTTTTTTCCCCTCTCAAATCTCACACTCACCATAAGGCACAGTTTGGTTGATTGGCTTATCAGATGAATCTGGCTTGTCTTCTTGCAGACAATCAACAGGAACATAAAAGTATCCCTTTGGGAGCCGCCGGTTCTTGAAAGAAGCTTCATCCGATGTCATCACAAGCTCCTTCGCAAATGTTTCTACATGCTGCTATTATCAGTTATCAAGACAAAACATGTATAAGATGTCATGAATGAGCAGAAAGAGGTCATGAAACTTACAATGCATGCAACTTAGGACAAAAAGATTCTTCTCACCTTCTTGGTCTCTGATTCTTCATCTCCTTCCTCTGAAACACTTGGCGAGACTATACAATGTTTGCGTGGAACGGTTTTCACAGAAAATAATTGGCTTTCGGTTGGATTACGAGTAAACCGACCCCTGGAAGTAGCACTATCGTCTGTTTTCTGATCAGTGTCTATTAAAACGAGACCTTTGCCTCGCCGCTGCTTAACAGAGGCAGTGCTGTCGATGGTGATATCATCTGACCTCTGTATTGCTTCACTGCCAGATATATTACTATCTGGATAACCTTTAATTGACGTTGTAGCAGAGTCCGATGAAACTTCAGGAGGAGAAGATGGATTACGTGCAGCGTGATCCCTTCTGGCAGCAAGTATCTCATGCGAGGAAACAGCCAGCTCTCGCTGCAAATATACACCAGTAAGACGTCAAGTGCCCATTTATATATTTATTTGTTTCAATGGAAGAAAAATCCAAGGTTTAGGTATTAAAACTTACTTTTAGCTTCTCCCTCTTGACTATACGCTCACACAGAAGGCGTAACCTCTCAAGTTCAACCTGGAAGAGAAATAGCAAAATTTTCCAGGAATTAAAAATAATTTGTAAATGGAAAAGCCATTTTTTTTCCTTTGCTAAGAACTAATACCCTATAATGTTTGAGACTTTTCTGTTCCGCTGCCTCATGTTTCTGAGATTTAGCCTGCCAACAGTCAAAACATATAAGTAACCTTGTGAAGAAAGTGGGACATTATGAAAATAAGTAAAGAGATGACGAATAAGACCTTTGCCTTCTGCTCCAAGCTGTGTTTCTCACAGTAAGCCTTATGCGGAAGTTTTCCACCACCAGTCATATGAAAGCGAGCACTTCTGGCACAGGTGGGGTGAAATGTCGTCTGGCAGTTACCATAACTACACTGTAAAATGACAAATAAGCTTTTGATCAATCTTTGCCCATATACTTAAGTAAGGAAGGGTCAGTACTCCGTACCTTAATGCATGCACCATATATCCGTTGGCATACACAACAAGTGTTGGTGTTCTTAGCCAGAGATTCCTAACAAAGCATCATCTATTAAGCTTTAGCATTCTTAAACATGATAATGATTCTGTATTACAGTAATATAAACCCACCATTCCCTGCACAGGATTTATTTGACCCCTTCTGAAGGTTGATTCAAGAGACCACTGCAAGAAATTAAATAAAAAGTATTTGCAATGTTCATTACTTGAAATAGTAATTCACATACTGATGCACAAGGAAACTTTACCTCAGCACAAAATGCATGAACCCACTGGCCATCTGTGGCTTTCCTAAAAGCCCCAGTTGTGCCTCCACATAAAGCACACTCTGTAGTAGAATACGGTTTTTCCCAAAAATTGAAAGAACCAGTAGATTCCGCACATAGTTCACAGTACCAAGGACCAGTAGATTCTTTAGCACATTTGTAGCAATCCATGTGAACAGCAACCTGTAATTGGAGGCTGATAAGATATCATACCGTGCATTAAAGATGTCTAAGAAAACACAATTCTTTCATCAGTTAAACATTAGAAAATAATTAAGGAAATTTCGTATCACCTTGCAACTAGAGCACACCACAATCAGGTTCCATATAGTTTCAGAGCGTCTGCAGATGTCACAACTTCGTGGATTCTCTAATGAAAATTCTCGTGTACGCTGATCAGAACGCTTCTCAGATGGTGGACCGGAAACAGGCACCTTTAAAAGTGTTTCCTTTGTCTGTGGCACTAGGTGGGCGCTGCCACGTCTATGCGTACTCATCTGTCCAATTTATAACCAGCAAGAAGATAAAGATTAGAATTATGGCATAGATAACATACATACATCCAGTAAAAAAGCAAAATAAAGCAACTACTTCTTGTTGAGCTGGTTCTTCTGCCATATCTTTCCTGAGCGATGTATTCCGAGAAGATGTTGCTGCTGCTTGAGTAGCAGCTGCTAGAACAGCCTGGGCTTCTTTGTGTCTTTTCTCTTTCCTACCTTGCTTTCTTGCTTCCCTGACATCATGGAAATATTTGTTGACCAGAACATCATCCCATATTCGTCCATGCTGTTCATCAATCTCCAGGGGTAGCTTTTTGGTAACTGCGTAGGCTAGATCGTCTGAGAAAAGGGATTAACTTTAGAATAATATAACATAAATTATTATACAGTGCATAAAACAATGGGCTAAAAAATCACCCGATAGTTGTTTTCTTGAAACTCCGGTGCCAAGTAACTGAAGTTGATAATATAGAAGTTCTCCTTCCACTTCATCTTTAGGAGACATATCCAGTATGCCCAATTTCCTAGCTTTAGCTAACCGACAAAATGTGTCTCCGCACCCTGCTCTCTGACTTTGGGAATTACAACAGGTAGTATGATCGCCAGCGTCCTGCAGATGTTTGGTTCCTTCTTCAGAGCCTGCCAAATGTTATAATGTTACCAAAAGTCCTAAAATCTGTGGCATAAAGCATAGAGTCTCTACCATCCGGTTCGGATGTCATCCTATCCACATAAGAATCCGTGCTGCTTTTCACGGTCTTTCCCTTGCCCATCTCTGACAATTCTTTGTGAATATAAGGATGAGGATTGAAACCAGGATATGCTTCATGATCACTGAATCATCATAGATAAAAAAAAAAAAGGATTTAGTGGGTAGAATATTTGTAAAGCCAGGAGAAGAACAGAGGCTGTAACCCAAATGTTTTTAGAGCTTACAGGAGATCCAAGATCATAGGACTTGGATCGTTCAAAATTCCCCGGTTTTGAGAACTATTTGGCCCCACGGAAAAGGCATTCTCCACCATTAGTCCAGACGAGCTGGGATTTGATTTTTCTCCGTGATTATCTATGCGACAAATTAAAATAGATAAGCAGCAGCGAACTGTGATTATCCATTAAGCGTGATAAACATTAAACCATGAAGAGGTATCTTCAATAGAAATGATTCCACGCAACTATGTATAACAAATGAATAAAATACTGCATGAAGGATGCAAATACGGAGGATAGATACATGGAATATGCACGAAGATATAATGAAAAGATAGAAGAACATACCAGAAAGATGAACTGTATTTTTTCCAAGACGAAACTCCTGATCAAGCACTACTGGTTTCTGTATATACGAAACAAGGCACAACGTCCAGAATCTCATCAGGAGATACTTGCGCATAAAAAATAATACCGAAGCAGCTACGTTTCAATTTTGGTAACATAACTAACCAGTCTTTGATAATTAATAAGTAGCAACTATTTGTGTATGCTAACCATGTGAGATTACCTGTTCTTCTGGAGAATGATCAGATGGAAAATTCCCACTGATTTCTTTTTTCAAAACTGGATTATTAGCTTTAGCTTCATCAACCACAAAACCAATACCAGTACAAATTTCAGCAGAGGCTCGCTCCAAAGAAAAGACACCAGGATCTACTATGTCAGAATCTAACATCACAATGCCTTCAGTAGAGTTAGCTACCCGACGCTCAGATTTAGTAGTGTTCGTACTTTTAATATTTCCGCATTTGTCCCTAGTACCCATGTGTGCATGCTGGCTAAGCCATTTAACTATCTTGCCTAGTAAATCAGGTAACAAGTCTCCGTCCTGTAACGCAAAAATTTGAAATCAATATACAGAAAGCCACAATGAGAACACAGACGTTTTAAGCAGGTATATGAGAAGTATTACGCGTTACCATAAGTTTGGCATTCAAAGCATCAGGATTGACCCCAATCTCTGCAGCCACATCCTTCACATCTACTTTCCCCAGGCTGATCAACTGAAAAAATGTTTAATCAATGAGCAAGAGAGTCAACCGGTACAGATAATCTAAGTTAGTAGCTATTACACACCTTTTTCAGAATCAGTACAAAACTAAGAGACTCGGATCGAGTTTTTTTTTCATTATCAGTTCTCCTCTCAGTCATCCCTGATTCAACAATGTCTGTTGCAGACCTGTCAAATTCTGAACGCGGTGATTCCAGTTCTTGCAACTCACTGTTTCTCGAAATATCAGAACCTGTACCTTGTGCTCCTACTTCAACTCCCGTCTCATCATTACTTAGGCGATCTCTTATAGATTCTGTTGGAAGATGACATACAGGAGGATCAGCTGCATTAATATTTCCGCCGTTTATAGGCCTTCCACTATCTTGAATATCTGAATGCTTCGAGCAGAAAGCTCGCAGTTCAACCTAAAAATTTATTATATTGTTAAAGAAAAAAACAGCACTAATGTCTATGATTCCGTTCTGTAAGTGATGAAACTTACAGTATCACACCCATGTTTTCCCCAGATTTCTAGCCTATTCCCTGCCTCCCTTGCACATATAGGATGGAAAGATGCTCGGCATGTTGCTGTGATCAAGAAAATGTAATAAATAATTAATAAGTCATCAGATACTCACCAAAGAACGAAGACAAAATATTTGAATCAAAGAAAAGTGTGGAAAGTAGGATGCACCCATAAATTTGGATAAGTAAATAAAGTAAGAACATAGGAGCATATACATTTCCCTATTTATTTTGATTAGGTCCAAGCTGGGTGAAATTTCACTTTCACAGCAACCAAGCATAACAAGATATTAATATAAAGATATAAACGTTTTGCTTCATCAGAGATGCAATCATCACAAGGTAGCCTGGTAAAAAATTATAACACTCCACTGCTATTAACAATGTCAACAAACAAATCATGTTCCACTTAAAAATGATCTAGACAATTGGGTTATCTGGACTAAAACTGCGAGCATAGCACAGTAAAGGCATATAAAACCCAATTTCAGGTGAACTGCAGGCTTTTTCTACCAGTAGTCCTATTTCTTTGTCGTATTAGAATCTTTAGCACAATTGTTAAGTTGTTCCAAGGAAGTAGCAGCTTAAGCAAAAGACCCAGACTATAGAACAGAGCATGTCATTAAGAATCTCAAATGTTACCCATGCTCAGAAGTAGACCGGATGCACAGAAAGAAACAATACATACCATAACAACATCGAGTGCAAGCACCAGATTTCACCTTGCACAAGTTACACAACAATTTCCTGCGAGTTTCTTTTATTCCAGGCAAATTCAAGATAGGCTCCATTTTATTCAAGTCTTCTATGTACACCTCAGGCATCCACAGAGAACAATACAGATGAGCAAACTCCGGTGGCCCACCATTCTCAGTTTTCGAGAGAACAGGTTTCAGAACGCCACCCTTTTTCGGACAAAGCGAGCACGGTCTTTCACTATCACCACCACCATTCTCCAGCTCACACCAGGAGCACAACCATGTCTTATCCGTATCCTCAACCACACCATAGCATTTTTTATGAACTGTAGCTTTGCAGGAAGTGCAAACAATCAACTGGCGATGATATCCCTTGGCCTCACCAGTGCAGCAAAAATCACATAACAATGCATTCCCTCTGCAAGGAGCGGCAACCACTAATTTCTCCAAACCAGCATCACTACCAAGACGTCTCCGCTTTTTGGAAGGCCTTTCTGATGTCAACAAAATCCTATTTCTACAACCTACAATCCATTCTAAACCACCAGAAGAGATCTCATCGCCCACATTATCAACACTCATTGGCTGATGACCAACAACTTCGTTTACCCCTTCACTAAGAATGTCTTTAGTTTCTTCTCCACAAACAGCATCCTCGTTTCTAGCAGTCGCATCAGTTTCCCTCTGTTGAATACTAGCGGATGGAACTAAAAAGCAGTTTCTAGAAGATAAAGAACGTAGAGAAGCTAAATCTGACAAAGTTTCTAAATCAGGAGCCTCTAAGCGCCTAAAGTAGTCATCATGTTCAACCCATATACTCCCAGCTCTCAACTTCTCCCCTACCCTAGAAGACTTCTTCTTCTTAGTCTCAGTCCCATGGTGAGACTTCTTATGCCGCTTCTTGTCATCCTTTTGGTTCAACAAATTAGCTAACACAACAGGCAGAGTACTCACACTTAACCCCAGAGCTAAACCATCTTCAGGAACATCATAAGGAGACCTCTCCGAGAGATGTTTGCTAGCCTGAGCTAACAAATCGACTCCCTTATCATTCTCCTTCTCTTCAGCACCACAACCTCCGTCCACTCCCATACACATCATCTTCTCCGGCCACTGGCATTGGTCAACGTTCATGACCGACACAAACCACCACCGTAGACTCCCGCGCCGCCCATGAAACGGAACACTTAACCGTAATCCGCCGTCAATTTCCTCCTCCCAGATAACGGGAGAAACAAAACCCTAATTTCGCGAAGCCCAAACCTAGCCCTAGCTTAGCTCTCGCCGTGCCAGTTTCAGATTCGAAACGATTGAAGAAGATGAATAAAAAGCGTGGCTAAGATTAGGGTTTCTTCGAATTTCTAGGGTTCATGTTCTTTCGGATCCTTTCCCCCAGATTCGGTTCTTTTTTTTTTAATTTTTATTTTTGTCAGAGATATTTTCGCGTCATTTGCAGGCAAACAGAGGAACGGTTTTTTCAGCCTTTTTATTCAGAGAGTATGATAGGCAGGTGTGAGGCGTAGGGTATCACTCGTGCACCTCATCTGTTTCGACACGTGGTGGGTTTTGACTCGTTGGATGACTCGCGAGATATTCTTTCACAGAAGCTTGGGCGTTCGGGTACCCGTTCGGGTTCGGATCGGGTATTTCGGATTTTCGGGTATTTCGGTATAGAGGTGTAGAATCCGTTCGGGTATTTCTATACTTCGGGTCGGGTTCGGATATTTTTAGTTCGGATTCGGTTATTTCGGATCGGGTTCGGATATTTAGATTTTGAATAAAAACTTAAAATTTTCATTTTCTCACATTTTTTGTATTTAAAAATATAATTTTCACTTAACTAATTATTTATTTTTAATAGATTGAATGGTTAATAAATTTGGACACAACATTTAAAAACTAAAAAGCATTAATTTAGTTATTTTTTTTTAAATTTTGGATGTAACTTTTTGTTAATTTTTAAAATAAAAACTTGACAAGCATTTTAAGTGAGTAGCAAATCATATTTTATGTAATTGTATGTATATCATATGAACTTAAAGTATGCATAATATCAATATAAATATTTTATATAAAATGAGAGATGTAAATTATAAATATAAGGTTAATTATACATATGTTCGGTTATCTTCGGATATCCACTCGGGTTCGGGTATTATCCGTTCGGGTTCGGGTATCCAATCTCTCCTAATTCAATACCCGTTCGGGTATTTTGCTATTTCGGTTCGGATTTCGGTTCGGGTTTTTCGGATCGGGTTCGGGTGCCACTTCGGATATCGGGTAAAGTGCCCACCCCTAGGATATATGATGCTTTTTCCGTCTTTACCTCCCTTTTAATTACTGTTTAATCCCTCTTTTGGTAGTTAATGAAGATATTGGTCAGACCTTTTTCCAGAAGTTTATTCATATCCAAATATGATTTTCTTTTGGATTCTCTTTGAACTTTCTGGTGCTTTCGTAGTGTTTGATTTGACGGTACCACTGTTTTTGATTCCTGTTGGATTTGCTCTGTCTTAGAAGTCAGAACAGAATTAAAAAAAAAAAAAAAAGAATTTTGATTTTTATTGGTTCAGATGACGGTATATATAAATTGCATGTGATGTGGTACATATCTATGCATTGATATGAAAATGAATCTTAGATCCCATTAATTAAACTAGAATCTGTTATGTTCAGAATGCTTTGGTTTTCATTTGATTAGCCAAAAAATTAGATGACTGAAAAAAAAAATTGGGTGGTTGAATTAAATCATATATATAATTAGGTATTGCAGCAATTTCAGTTATTTGTAATGTTTTTTTTTTGGTTTATTCAGTTATTTATAATGTTGTTTTTTTAGTTCACTAGTTTATTCGGTTATTCATAATGTTGTTTAAACATTTTTATGAGATGTAGATTACTACTGTATAATGATCTCCAATATTATGGTAACAGTCTGGCTTTAATTGGCAAAACTCTCTCAGAAACTGACAAATAGTGAACTATGTTCTTGTACAACCATAATATGATTAAAATGGTTATTTGATCACGTCTTAAAATGTTCTTGTGCATTGTACTAGTTGTCACTGTTCATTTATTTCAATGCTGCAAGCCTCAAATTCATGCTCCAAAACCTTGATTATACTAGAAATATCTACTATCAAATGTCATTTAAGTACTAATGCATGCTTCCTAAAATGTTACCTTTAAATACATCCCGCATTCAACTTACATGAACATCTTCACACACAAATATTAAAAGGATCATCATATTCATTCTTCCTAATCTCCTACACACACCAGAAAAAAACATCAATGGATTCCAAACCGACCGGTTTAGTTGCTGTTATCTCGATGCTCTTCTTGTTCATCCAAATCATTTGCCCAGCTGGTAATGAGTATATAAAAATCGTACCAAACTATATTTCCCAATCATACTACATACTTTAACAAAGAAAAACGTTGGCTTCAGATAATTAAATTTTTCTTTATGTTTGTTATTTAATTTGGTTTTCTTTGGTTATATGATCCGGTTTAGTCATCCGCCTATTTTCTTTGGTGTTTATTTCCGTTCAATTCAAAACCGGTTTGGTTCATCTTAATAAACCGAAACTTAATTTTACTCCCGCCTTTTTGTAGGCGTTGCAGGGGACATCACCGGAGTTTGTTACGGCCGCAACGGCAACAACCTCCCATCCCCGGCAGATACAATAGCTTTATACAAGAGCAACAACATCGACGCCATCCGTATGTACGAGCCCTTCGCCGATATGCTCGAAGCTCTTCGCGGCTCAGGCCTCTCCGTCGCGTTCGGTCCACGAAACGAAGAGATCCAATCCCTAGCCCAAGACCCGCCGCCGCAACTAACTTCGTCGCCACATGGATCCTCCCTTACAAAAACGACGTCGCCATCAAATGGATCACGATCGGGAACGAAGTCTTCCCCGGAGACATCGCTCCATTCGTCGCCGCCGCGATCAAGAACGTCAACACCGCGTTGACAAACTCCGGCGTCTCAGGAATCGCTGTCACGACGGTTGTAGCGATGAGCGCTTTGGAGAACTCGTATCCTCCTTCCGCTGCGAGTTTCCTCCCGGATCTGACCGAGATCATGACGGAGATCTCATCGATCCTCTCCCAGACGAACTCGCCTCTCATGGCGAATATATACCCGTACTTCGCGTACGCGTCGGATCCGAAGGATATATCTCTCGATTACGCGGTTTTCAAATCAAACACTCCTGTAGTGATCGACGGAGATTTGAAGTACAGCAACATGTTTGTGGCGATGGTTGATGGATTCAACGCGGCTTTGGAGAAGATCAATGCAAGGAATGTGGTGGTGACGGTGGCGGAATCTGGGTGGCCTACGGAAGGGAATCCACCGTACACGAGTGTTGATAACGCGAGGGCGTATAACTTGGGGCTCTTGACATGTGGAGGAGCTACGCGGATGCGGACGCCTCGTCGACCGGAGACTGCGGTGGATGTGTTTTTGTTTGAGATGTTTAGAGAGAATCAGAAGCAAGGTCCGGTGGAGGAGAGCTTCGGGATGTTTTCACCTGATATGACTCCAGTCTACACTCTCTTTTGTCCCGCTTGATTTTTAAAAACTAGCATGTTGATAATAATTTAACAGTATTGATAGTTACTACTTAGTAGTATTTGTTTAAGCACTTTGGTTTAGAACATTTATTTGTGCATTTGCTTCTTGTAACTACATTTTCTTTTGGTGATTTATGAAAATAAAATGGTCAGGGTAAGATTACTGAAAATAATGCAAATTAATCAAAACATTCAAAACTTAGTAACTATAAATGAAAATACATACCAATATTATCATATTTTAAAATATATATATATTTACCAACGCATATTTTCTATGTTGCTTCATTACATAATTCATCAAAACCAAAATAAAAAGACACACTATTACACTAACATATGCAGGGGTGTATTCAATCAATAATTTGAAAACTGATATGGAGTGATTTAATTTATAATGAGTTTAAAATGGGTGTATTCTTATGGCGGGTTAACTCAGGTGCTCTTGCTGTTAAATCCAGACTAGTTACGAGGGGAATTCACCTTGATCCTACCTGCTCGGTGTGTGAACAGAGCTCAGAAACTATTTGCCATGTTCTGTTTCACTGTAAAACAGCAAAAGAGGTGTGGGAGCGTTCCAATGTACCTCCTCCTCCTGCTGGCTGGTCTCAGTCTTCGGTGTTTCTTAACTTGCTTTACCTCCTAAGATGCAGTAAAACTTCAGCATTAGGCCCTTGTTTGCGTCAAGCCTTCCCCTGGATATTGTGGCATCTATGGAAAGCGAGGAATGCTTTCTGTTATGAGCGCTCTGTTCCAGACCCTTCTGTCATCTTGCGAAGAGCAATGGAAGATGCTGCGATTTGGCTGAACCTTCATGATGCGCTTCCTCATACAGAGCCTCTAGTGATGAATGCTGAGCCGGCCCAGGTACAATGGCAAAAACCACCTGCTTCCTTTGTAAAATGCAACGTGGGCTCGTCTTGGGATGTTAATTCAAACACTGGCGGAGGCGCTTGGATTGTAAGGGACGATAAAGGTTTAGTTTTGTGTCATAGCAGAAGATCGTTTTCTATGGTGGGTTCACTTTATCAAGCTAACGTGATGGCCCTACAATGGGCTGCAGAGGCTATGTGTGATCTCAAATTTAAAAAGGTGGTTATGGAGTTTTCAGCGCTGGAAGTCAAAAAAGCGATGGACAGCTCACTTCTTTGTTCTCGAACGAACCAGTCCTGCTCCTATGTTCTGGCTACCATTTTCTCTATCAGGGATGCGAAGATAAATTTTGTCTCCAGCTCTTGCAATCTGATAGCTAATCTTATTGCAGTTAGCGTTACAAGAGATCAAAGGTTGCAGTCGTATGTCGCTAGGAATGGCCCGGCTTGGCTCTCATCTCAGATTTGTCAGGAAGCATCAACATGAATTATTCACTCTACAGTGACAACGTTTTGCTCCCGACCCGATTATCATCTCTTATTTTCTTTGAATCTCCTATTGGAGCTTGTTATGGTTTTGTTTTCATTGCTTTGGTTGTTTCATCCCCTTTGTCTTTTGACAAGGATACATTTCCATTATTTCTAATGACAAAAAAAAAATGATTTAAAGTGAATTAGAGAATTTTCCATGGTTTTAAACCATGTAAATGTGATTTTTATTATTTTAACTAAAAAATTTCATCAAAACATCATAAAATTACTAACTTCTAAATTACATAGAGTAAAATATTTTTTAACAATTTTTTTTTAATAATTCCAATAACACTGGATTCTGAAAATAGTTTTTAAATTCATGAATAAGAATGGAATTTGAAAAGTTTTTAAAATTCATGAATAATAATGGATTTTGATTTTTTTTTAAATCATAAATAATAATGATTACTTCAAAATTTTGAATATTGAATTGTTGAGGTTATGTGGGTTCAAATGTTGGCCTCTAAAAAGGAACAGAAGTGGCGTAAGGCCCACATATCAAAACAGTTGCATTGAAAACGACAGCGTTCAGGAATATAACCGCAAGTTTAAAAACAAAAAGAGTCTCTGGCTTTGTTTGCGTACGCCAATTAGTAGAAGCAATCGCATTTCCCTTTTCGAACATCCGTGAAGCTCCGGAGTTCCGCTCTCTCATCCTCCGGAAACCACCGTGATCTCCCCCGGTACGTTTACCTCGCGCCTTCCCCCCATCCAATAAACCTATTACATCATTGAATTTCGCTTCAGATAAGATTCGGTAAAGCCAGGTCTACGATCTATCTTTAGATTCTCGATTAGGATTCCGTTTTAGCGAAAGATCTCGAATCATTGTTTGTGCCTTGACGAATATTGAACTGTATGATTCGTCTCGATCTTGACACGTGGATCGAAAATCTTCGTTTAGCATTCGAATTGCTCAATATCTTTGGATCTAGTAGTGTAGACATCTTGTAGTGTAGATTAACACTCGCTCGATTGCGTACAAGTAGTGTAGACATCTTGTAGCTTATCTGCTTATGCATGACTTCCTGAGTCGGATTTTCGGATCCGGATCCAGATCCGTGGTCTATAGCTGTTAGTGAGCATTGAACATTTTTTCAATTCCATGGTCAACTCGTCACTTAGAGCGTTATTAGTGATAGTTCGTTGATTTCACATGGATGTTACTGTTTCATTAGTTTTCACAACTTGAAAGCTTACACTAAGTAGAGTTGTGTACCATGGTCTCTTGTGTTTGAATAGGTTTTGAATGGGGAAAATCAAGAAAGTGAATCCTAGGGCTCACATTACTGCACCATACCCATTACCACCGTCTTGTTGCAAGAAACAATGGTCTGGCACAAAATGCTCAGTATGTCTGGAGTCTCCACACAACGCTGTTCTTCTCCTCTGTTCGTCCTATCACAAAGGATGCCGTCCTTACATGTGCGCAACAAGCACCCGTTTCGCCAACTGCCTTGACCAATACAGGAAATCACACGGCAGTGAACAGCTACCTCTTTTGTGTCCGCTGTGCAGAGGTCAAGTGAAAGGCTGGACCGTTGTGGAAGAAGCACGGGCGCATTTCAACTCCAAGAGAAGGACTTGTATGCAGGAAAACTGTTCCTTTAAGGGAAACTTCAAGAAGCTCAAGAAACACATGACGGAAAAACACCCACATGCTTGCCCTAGAGCTATTGATCCAGCTCTTGAGACCCAATGGAAGAGGCTTGAGAGGGAAAGAGACAGGAGAGACGTGATCAGCACGATAATGTCGTCGACCCCAGGTGCTGTTGTGTTGGGAGATTATGTGATAGAGCCGCGTAGGGGAGGTGTTTATGATGGAGAAGATGAAGAAGATTACAGCTCAGATGATTCTTTGAGCAACAACGGCGTATTGGATCTTGATTCATGGCGAGGACAAAACCGTCATATTCGGTTTATTGATATGGAGTCGAGTGACTTTGCATCATCTTCACGGTCCCCTGCTCCTCCAAGCCGTTCAGGTTTTCTCGTCCATAGGAACCAGAGAGGTGGCAATAGAGGTCGGTAACTTTTAACTTAACCAAACCAAATTCTCTCTAGCATGACTTCAAAATTGCAGGAGCAGTATAAAAAGGCTAACATGATTAGCCTCACAGGGAATTGAATAAACTTTCAGTCGTCCCTTTTTAAAATTTAGTTTCATGTAAATATGTATTTTCTGTAATTGTATTCTTGTTTATGCATTGTTGTACTCTTAATAAGGCTCTTATGCCTTTTTCCAGTTTCTTTTGATTTCATGTTTTTATGTATTGATTTGTCCTCAAGTTCTGGAAGAACAGTAAAAAGGCTATGTGGAAAGAAAAAAAGATGTAATCATTCCTCACTGCTAACTTCGGACAGCAGTCTGTTTCTTGAAATTGTCTTCATGAGTCTTTTCTACTTCGTATGCAGCCGCGTGATAACCCTCCGACCACATGTTTAAGCTTTTTCTTCATTCAGAAAACAAACTAATTAAGCATAATTTCAAATAAAACGAGTTGCATATACTATAAAATATAATTTGAAAGACGAAGTAGAAGTAGTACCCAAAGATCTGAACTGTAAGCTCTGCTCTTTGCTTCTCCCTCTTCTTCATCTGGAACAAACTGGCGGTATCTGAACGTCCTGTTTTTCCGTCGAAATGGCCTGAGAAACGGTAACCGGAACTTACTCATCATTTTTCTTATCCACCTTCGTTTCTTCTTCTGCCATTTTAATAATCACAACAAGGTAAAATTACTTAACATCCGAATTTAGCTTAAAACTACAGTTTACTTATTTACTGAAAAAAGTAGTAAGAAATATGGTTTTAGTTGTAAGAACCACAAGAGGATTAAGTGTTACATAAATCAGATTATACATTCCAGATGCAACCGCTTACTTCCTCTTTAATCTTTGCGTAAAGTATAAACACAAGTCACCAAACAGAAGCTTACTTTCATAACCCATGGCCCATATCTCCTCCTTAAGTTAAGGCCCATTATGTCAATTGAGTAACAAAGAAATGAAAATCAGTTCAACGTTACCTTCGCGTTCGGCCGGTCGGGTACGTTTTCACTCTCTACGCCGTCGCATTTCGAATCTCCGGCTTCATTTTCAGACCTCAGCTGACGAATATGAGCTAAAAGATTCGCTCTCCGATCATATCCGTTCGTCCTTCCGATCCCACGCTTCCACATCCCTTCATTTCTCGGTCTCGCTCGAAACGATCGGACGGTCGTCGTTTGACGATCAACGTAAACGGTGATGATCACACCAAACATGATCCTGGGATTATCATCTCCCATTTGCATTGTTTCAGAAGTTGGCTTCTTCAACTTGAAACGGGGTTTTGCTGTTTATTAGGGGGTAGCACAAATCAGGCAACAGACAAATCTCTTTCTTAATCAGAATGACACGCGTCAACATCTCGTTCGGCTTTTAATAATAGTCTAATCTAACCACTCCACGGTCAACGATCTAAAATGCTGACTGATTTATTAATGAAACTTAAGTGGTGACCACTAACATGGGTTTAATGGGCTTATAGAAACAAATCGTATTGCATTATATTATATTGAGCCTTAGTTAGATAATCTTTCCCCAAACCCAATCATTATCGTGATCACTAATCACTAGATAGAGAAGGGATGGACAAATACCTGAATCGAACCAAACCAAACCAAACTGACTCATCCGATCCAAACCAAACCAAAATATATATCTAAACCATTTGTCTCAAAATTTTATCAACTCAAATGGTTTGGTTTGGTTCGGTTTAAACCGAATCGAACAACAAAATAAAGTATATTTAATTAGATAAAATGAGTATCCTAATAATATTAAGATTTAATATATTTATACATTTTATTTCTAAATGAATAAAAAAACACAACTAAAAATAAAATAAATAAATATGAATCTAATACATTAACATCAAAACCAAAAAATTACCTATAAATATAATAGGTTTGAAGATAATAACGTAAAACTATTGGACTTCTTCTTCTAGGTTTTTATTAAGATGTTTGTATTTGCATTAAAATACGAAGAAAATAATGCTTTCATGTCAAATGATGATTTGTTTGTGTTTTATCAATTATATTTTGATAACTGAACAAAACTAAAACATCAATTCAATTGAACTGAACAAATTAAATACAAACAAAACTAAATTAAACCGAACTAAAACTAAATTGAACTCAAACTGAACCAAGCCGAATACAAACCAAACTAATTTGGATTGATTTTGGTTAAAGTTTTCTTAGACTCAAATAGACCAAACTGGATCCGTAATTAAACCAAAATGATCACCTTGTACTAATCATTGCCTAATGAATAATTTTGCAATTTGTTTGATTTACTATAGCTTAAGATATAGTTACTATTCAAATAATGAGGCTAAAATGTTTATTTTAATTGCTGACAAGAATCTCACAGTTATCCATTATTAAGAGAAAAATTATAATAGTTCGATTACCAACAACTATGTTCCAAAACTGTATGATTATTATAAGAATTGCATCTTTATGGTTAAGCAAATAAGCCAAAATATGTAATCCTTTGGACCAGTGCTTTATGATACGCTTCATGATATGCTTCTAAAAGTCATCAGGAGTTAATTCCAATTCTTTTACTTAAAGTTAAACACTTCAACTTGATAGTGCTTTAGTTGATTATTTTAAATAAATGATAATAATTAGTGTGGCATATTTCCACTTCACAGTCTTCAGTCTTCGCAATAACAAGATTTTAAACTGCAATTAAAGATGAAGAAAACAGACAGAAAAGGGTATATCCAGGAGAGGCCATATGCGTTAATATGACCCTTGCCATTGCGAAATGTGATGTGTTATATAGCTAAATTTTCTCAGATCTGCCCTGATTTTCATGCAGAAGTTTTATTATTTTTTTCAAATATTTAAATAGTATTATCATTTTTTCTCGTGATGCATCTAGCTAGTGCTTAACCTTTAACCAAAACTATAGATGTATTTATACTATTATTTATGAAGTGATTTTGCTTAGTTGTTTTCTTCTCCATGACTTTAGATAATTTTTGTTTATTTATTATTACTTATTGCTTATTTGTCATATTTTCTATAATTTGTGATTTTGCTTAGTTATCCTCTTCTCCATGATTTTAGATAATTTTTGTTTATTTATCATTGCTTATTACTTATTTATCGTATTTTCTATAATTTTAGATAATTTGTTTATTTGTTTTCAATAATTATATTTTTTCATATTTTTCATATCCTCCATAATTTAGGTTATTTATTATTTCTTATGTTCTTTATAATTTTATGTAGTAATTTTATTTATTTGTCATATTTAAAATAATTTTAGGTGGTAATTTAAGTTTTGCTTACTTGTCATGTTATCCATAAGTTTAAGCTATTTTTATTATTTTAATGTTTTATTACTTTTAGAACATTATTTTTCATATTCCATGATTTTATTTAGGCTCAGTCATTAGTTTTAATAAATAACTTTTTGAATTGTTAGTTTTGAACATATTTAGTGATTATTTAATAAATCTTTTCAATATATTCATGGATAAATATTATTAATGAGTATTAATTTTATAGTTTTGTTCATCTTATGTTAATTTTTAATATTAAATCTTTTAATGTTTTATTTATTATTTTTAAAATGAAGCTTGCTTCTCTTTTATACCACCGAATTATCTTATTAATCAAAATATGAGTCCAAAGAATACAATCTCTCGCTGTTAAAAATTAAAAAAATACACCTTTCACTAGCTAGATATATATACTTTTATTAAATAGAAGAATGTTTTTAATTATTGTAAATTTGTTAATAGGTATTAATATGAACTCCGATGAAGAAGAAATTCATATAAAATGCAATTAAGACTTTGATGAACAGGAGTTTGATTTCATAGGCTTCACTGATAAATTTATAATTATGGTTTATTTGTAGATTTATCTTTTATATTATTTTTAAAGTAATAATAAAACTTTATATTAGGTTATTATAATGATGATATTTTTTACATGTATGGTTTAGTAATAGAATAAATAAAAGATTTTACAAATACCAAACCATTATCTATGTTGTCTTGTAATAAAAAAGATAATTATATCTCTAATTAATTTAATATTTGAAACTAATTAAATAATTTAGATTGAAATTAAAATTTGTTAAAATTTGAATTAGTTGGATATATATTAGTCCGCACAAGTGTGCGGACCACCATCTAGTTATGTTTATAAACCATGTGCGTTCAAGGCGGTAAAATTTAACCGAGAACTTTGGGCATTCCAAGGCCCTTTCTCAGAAAAAAAAATTGGACGTTCCAAACAATTTTTATTGTGACTGCACCATTGCATATCAACTACTAACAAACTTTAACCTATATCTTAAATTTTTTTTTGTCATCTACCCATCTAAACTAAATCAAGTGGAAAACAGACGAGCCGATTCTCCGAAAAGCATCTATATCTTAATTTGTCACTAACATTTTGACTGTTTGTGGTGAATACTAACTACGCATTTACTGCAATATGTATGTGACAATTGTTTCAGTAGCCAACACCGTTGTAATTTTATTTACTGTTGTATAAAAAGGTGGTTTGGAAAGATTAACTAGTATACGAAAAATGATGATTTTTATGTCAAAAAATAGCATACAAAAATCTTTGTTTACTTCTTGAAAAGTGTTTGTCTAAATTGAACTTTATGAATTTTGGATCTTCCATTATATGATGGATTCTTAAATAACTACAAAAAGGAAATTGGTGTAGATCGGGTTGGCTCGTTTTTCCAGCCGGCGACGTTGGCTCTCTCAGCCACGGCGTCGGTTCGGTCGTTTCTTTAGTATATAATCTTAGTATAGATCGGGTTTTTTTGGATAGTTTCGTGATGATCGACTTACGTTCTGGTGTCGCACCTTCTCTATGGTGGACGACCAGCTTTTGACTCCGGGGCCCATGCCTTCCTTTCGGGTTTGGACCGCTGGCTTCTGGTGTTTGAGGGCGGAATAGCTCCGGGTTATACCAGAGATGCTCGTCTTCCCTACAGTTTGCATGGTGTCATAAGCCCCCGTAATTTTCCGATCAGGGTAATGAATAGATTTGTGTGTGTTTGGTGGTGTGATGTAATTAGATGAGATCTCGATTGGTCGATGATGCTCTCTAAAGACGTAAATCAAGTGGATTGAAGAATCTGGAGGAGATCTCGAATTGGTTCGATGGATGCTCCCCGGTGAAAAGAAATCAGATGATGAAGGTGGTTTGGCTCCAATCTGGTGGAGTCTGTGGTGGTGAAACTGTTCCCGGTCAGGTTCCGGTGGTCGCTGTGTTTCCCGGTGACGATCTCCAAGTTGGAGTAAGCGGTGGAGTCTCTGCATAACACGTGTCTATGCTCTTGCGATTGTACACGTGGGGGAGACGTGTTTCCGTTTGTATTCTCTTAGTCTCTAGGTGGGCCTTTGGTGGCTTTGGTTTATGTTGTGGGCTTAAATGCTTTTGTTTTATGCCATGTGTGATGAGTTTTTATGTATTTTGCAAAAAACTTTAGTTAATAAATAATATTAGATGGCAAAAAAAAAAACTACAAAAAGGAAATTGAACTTGTTAAAATCCCGAAATGTTACTTTTTTTTCCTTATATATTATTAAAATTTAAGTTAATAAATTTTATCTTCAGTTTTTATTTGATATAATTACTGTATCCCTAATTTATATTCCTGCAAACTTAATTTCGACTTGAGCTTAGCTCCGAGTTAAATTCAAATTTTTGACGTAAATTCAATACTACATACGTCCAACTTTCTAATGGCACGTTTTTAAACAAAAACAAACTGAATTTGAATATGGCAAATATATGAGAAAAGTATATAGCCCCCTATGTGTTTGGTGTCAAGTGGTGCATTATATTATCATGTGGTATGAGCACCAATTGGGATATAATAAACATAGTGGAATGATAATTGTCTCGTTACACGGGTTATATATGTTTTATGAAATCAAAAGTGCTTCTTTCAGCCAGACAACATGGGGTTTAAAATTATGATATTTGCTAATTGAACTCATAATCTCCAGGATAATTTTGTTTGACGGTAAGTCAAATTTAAATACACGTATATATTATACTACGGCATGCTGGCGAGTAAGTCATTTTGACATTTTCTTCTTGTTAAACAAATAATGTAATTTTACAATTTCAATGTAATTTATACTTATTTTAAGTTTAATATTAATTTTAAAATATATTGATTTTATAAATAATTTTATTTTTCTCAAAATACTACTGGTTAAATATGTGTAATTAATAAAAACATAAGTGAATTCAAATTCATTTTTTAATCTTTTTGAAAATGTCAAAACGACATTTTTTCTGAAATGGATGGACTATTACATAGTACACATTAATATGATTGTTTCTTATATACAAAAATTAAACAGAAAATCAATAAATGTGAACGCAGTGAAAGTGGCTCGAAGGGTCACGAAAGGGTCGATGTCTACCTAACCGCATCAAGCTCCCCCAATTGCCTCCTCTTTTTCAATATACACCACATTTCTTATTTTGTCAGTAGTTAAATTAATTTCAAAAATAATCCTAAATGGTAAAACATCAATATATTGCCAGTGGAATGTAAGTGTAACCCATCAAAATCGTACAACATCGATTTGAGATTACATGTGCAGTGAGCCGACCTCCATATCATTTAGTGGTTGTTATTACCCTAAAATCTTGTATGTTGGCGCTACTAACCTATGTTGCCGACGTCAATTAAAAAAAAAATGCTATGCTATGTTGTGATATTGTGTGAAAAAAAAATTGTTAACAGAAAAAAATTAATATGTTATGAAATTATATAACGATTTGTGTTCATCATATTTATGGATCATATGTTTAGCCAGAGTTGTAATGCTGCCGAGTACATGATATTATATTAAGCTAGTTACGGTGTGAGATTTCATTTGTGTTTGTGTGTGCACGCGCAATTGCGGCTATGTTTCGATTACGTTAACATAGTTTAGAATTGAAAAAAATGTGTTATCTTGTTATTGGTCACTAGTTTAAATATCTGCATTCTAAGCTTCAATTTAGTAAGGAAATAAGAAATTTCGATTTAATACGTATGTGAATAAGGTAGTTTTAATTTATTTATTTTTGTTACAGCAAACAAATTGATTGATAAACTATGCGTATTCCGATCATTTAAAACTATTGAATCCAGTGTTAACATAACATATGATTGATAGTACATTGTATATTCTAATTCAAATTAATTAAAATATAAATATACAAATATAAATCACCAATATAGTACTTTTACATATTAATTTTATAATGCTTTATTCTAATATTTTCTACTTATTAATTTTTTTTAACTTATTAATTCTAATCAATGGTCTATTCTGTATTTATTCATAAAGAGAAAACAATGATCTGCCAGAAAATGATATTTATGTACATTCATTACATGTACATAAGACCCACATAATCAGTTTGTTTTAGCTATGGCTCGTGTTAGGAAAACTCTATAAGACGTATATAATAGTGTGTTCCAATACTAGACTACCAGTTGATCCAGTTGTTTCAAATAATTAGTTATGTTTTAGAAACTTTGTAGATTGGATTATTTTCCATGCAGCTTTGTGACAAGAACAAATGATGCATAAACCTTTAGGTGCAAAGTTGATAACTTTAACCAAGATTGATTTTTGAATTTGAGTCATTACATCGAAAATAATAATAATAATAATAATAATAATAATAATAATAATAATAATAATAACGGGTCCATACGTGCGTACACATGTACGTATCATTTACAATTTTAACGTAATAATTGAAAATCCAAAAATTCTAAAATAATATTATGACCCGTCCATTTTTATGGTTGCCCCGTTCGTGTATTTGCATGTTTGGCCGTTGGTGATCCCATGCGCCACTAAGCCTCCAAAGTCTTCTCTATAATCTCCTTTCTAAAACATAATATCTGTTTAGTTTATACTTAATTGCGCTTTATCTTCCTAATCGTCATGTAATCCATAAATTTTTTTGAGATATTTACTTTCTAGATTTAATTAATATATTTTCTTCTCTAATATACAAGTCAACAATATGCTCATAGATATATGTTTATAGCTACCCACCGGATTCTCATTCTCCATTTTCTTGTATAATTACACGGACGTTTTGACGTTGATTTAAGAAAATTGAAGTCAAGATTAGTACCCCTTTATGTAATATATAGCCACCCATGATGCAATTTAATCTTTCATTCATCAACGCACAAGATCTTGACCCAAGATATTAGCGAGTTTACGTGTTGTTTTTGTCTTTTATTGTAGTCGCATCATATAAATTAGTATGAACGAGAAGTTCTTTGTCGTCATATAGGAATATAACTAGCTACCTATTGTTATTTCTATATACAACTTGTGCATATTGCAAATAAACTGTGGTAACACGTCGATAACAAAAGAACATTGTAGTAGTTCGATTGTTAATTCAAATGTCTCCAAATGTTGATTTTTGTTGTATCCACGAACCACGATTGATGTTTTGTATAAAAATATTATTATGTATTCTAAATCCATAAATAAAAGTAAGTTTCTTGTTTCAACAAAAAAAAACAAATAAAGAAAGTTTCTTATATGATTTTTCTTATTATTTATACATATACAGAGATATGAATATGTTCTTGGTTATACTAATAAAATAATAATATGTTATTGGTTAAATAGCTCATAGTTAGACTTAGATAGAACACTGTCTTGCAAGAAAGTAGTGACTAAGGAAGCAAAATATAGCTTAGCATTGTAATACAATGAGACCACTTTTGTAGATTCAAGGGAAGGTTTATCTCAGTTCAGAAAAGGGGAAGGTTCATCTTGCCAGTAAGTATGACTATTCTTTGTATTCTATTTTTGAATGTTGGAATAATTTATATAAATGTATATTAGGTGCAGTATTTGTTATCACATGAACTACTTCTCAGAAGTTTCATATATATATATATATATATATACATTATCAAATTAGGGTCTCTTAACTTTCCCAAGTTCAAAACTGGAGTGCATCAACAGCAAAGAAGTAATATAAAATCTACATTTAGTTATGCCTGAACATGGTTCTGTACATTCTGTGTAATTAGTTGCAATTAAATGACATTAATCATGGGTTCATGTATACTGACATCAAAATTCAATATTGCCACAAACAATTCCGACACCATGAATCTTAGTTCATATTGATAGTTGATTAATACAATTTGGACTTTAACGATTTTTAGCTATTTAGATTTAATATTTTTTTCTTTTGTCTGTTAGTTTAGGTAAAACGGTACAATAATATATATCATTTTTTTGTAACTTACAATAATATAATCATTTATCATAACTTTGTTTTTTCTACTCATTTACAGCTCTTTTTCTGCAAACAAAACTCTCTGGAAATCAGCAATTAGTTTTGTTAATTTTTACGATGGATTATACTACATCTAGCTAACCTAATTATAATCAAAAACCAGTAAACATTTCGACACTTCTCGTTGATAAACGAAATGGCTATTCACAGTGTATGCTACTCCTTCCGTTTTTTAAAATGACGTTTTTGCAAGAAGAAAATTTGTTTCAAATTACATGTTGTTTTCTCTTTTTAATGTAAAAGTTATTAATTTTATGTAATAGTATAACTTTTTTATTCCGAAAAATATTTTTTATGGTTGAATGTGGTTAATTAGATCATTAATTATATTTTATCTAAAAATGTACAAAATTAAATATTTTATTAAACTATGTACTCAACTCCAAAACGTCATATAAAAACGGGAGAGTGTTATAAACAAATTGTGAAGACTTTAAAATTAATAAGGACATAAAAGTTTGACTAGTTAAATGCCATGTTGATTTTAAAGACTTTAAATAGCCGAAAGTCTTTGACAGGCTGATAGCCTCGTCCCCTATTCGGGCCTAATACTAATCGGGCCTAATACTAAAATAGCATTACGAATAAAACTAATAATAAGAGTTACATAATAAAAATTTCCGCCTTAAAGGCCAAAGCTTGGGAAAAATAGGTGGAATTTATAGAACCACAAATTGATAAGGTAAAAGATAGTTTTCGGTTGTTTCATTTCAACTTGCTTCAAAATAGAATGTTGGAGAAAATCGGACTTAAAAAAATAAGAATTTGAAGAACAAGATGAACTAGTTGAACTAGAGGATTCTAAATATCGATCGGCCAAATTAATGCTCATGAATCAATTATGGTTTAGTCAATGTACTAGGATGGAGCATGCAGATAATATAGATGTTTAATGGTTTAGATTATGATTGACAACTTATGATTATATAGAAGCCTTTCGCCTTTACACTTGGAGATAGAAAAATTGATATGAGCAATGTTGTATTTGAGAGAATTACAAATCCATGCAATGCATATTAAGATGGATTTTTGGATTTGATGGATGTGATTTACGACGTTGAATAGCCGGTATTTACTTTAAAACTAGCTTTTCATCTATAACTTAAGAGTTTGGAAAATTTCGGCATTATCTTAGAGTATTAATGGGGATTATTAAATGGTGGTTCTTAACGGAATATAAGAAACCGTACTTTTAACT
Organism: Brassica rapa; assembly: GCF_000309985.2. Lineage (NCBI taxonomy): Eukaryota > Viridiplantae > Streptophyta > Magnoliopsida > Brassicales > Brassicaceae > Brassica > Brassica rapa. The sequence goes on along the minus strand of NC_024796.2, from coordinate 14,459,651 downwards.
AAAAAAAATAAAAACTGGTTCTTAAATATTTTATATCCCATTATATCCCAAGAAACAAAAATGTTTTTGCAAAATCATTTACGATTGTAAGAAGCAAGAACCAATTATTTTTACCAAAAAAAAGTAAGAACTAATTAAAAAGTAATTGTTTTGATAGTTGATTAAAAAAAAAAACTCAAAGCATAGGATCTAGGAAGGTGGGTCCCTCTAACTCCCACAAACACACTCACATTTGTCAATTTTTCATCACTCATATTTTTCATTATTTTATTTTATTCATGGCCTATAAATACAACCCTAATGCCACATTATACATAAACAAAAAACAAGAAAAGAAAACAAATTTCAGAGAAAAAAATACAAATCATTCTTCTCGACGATTAAATAGCTTCTCCATGGCCACCTCCGTCGACAACCGCCACTATCCCAGCCTCACCTCCGCCATGAACGCCGGTGTCGTTCGCTCCTTCAAACGTCCTCCCGTTCCTTCTCGCTCATTCGACAGCCACCGTCACCAAAACGTTCAAACCGTCGTCAGAGGAAACGAGAACACCGACGGTTACGACTCAAGCGACGACGAGGACGAGAGCCACAACCGTAACGTCTCATACTACATGACAATGGTTCACAAATCCAACAGCGATTTAGAGCCGTCGATTCTAGACTCCCGAGACGAATCCACGGCTGATAACTGGATCCACCGTAACTCCTCTATGGTACGTCTCACCGGAAAACACCCTTTTAACGCTGAAGCCCCTCTCCCTCGCCTTATGCACCACGGCTTCATCACTCCCGTTCCTCTCCACTACGTCCGTAACCACGGACCTGTCCCAAAAGCCGACTGGTCCGAATGGACCATCGAAGTCACCGGACTTGTCAAACGTCCGGTGATACTCACCATGGAACAGCTAATCTCTGAGTTTCCTAGCCGTGAGTTCCCGGTCACTCTAGTCTGCGCCGGAAACCGCCGCAAAGAACAGGTCCTAAAATTTTAGGAGCCCTATTATTTAATATTCAAAATAAAATATTTTCTAAAATTTTCAAATGAATTTTTTTATTTAAAAATCTTAATTTTATTAACATAGAATTTATCTATATATAAACCATAACAATATATAAAATTCATCTAATATGTTTATTTATTTCATACACAGAATTTGTTTATTTTATTTTACATTAATTATTATTTGTAGACCACTCTACAAAAAGTGTATATATAAAGTTCATAGTTTTTGGCTAAAAAATAAATAAAGTTCATAGTTTTAAAATGGGCCCCTAACATTGAAATGTTTCAACAGAACATGGTGAAGCAGACGATAGGATTCAACTGGGGCTCCGCCGGAGTCTCCACCTCTCTTTGGAAAGGTGTTCCTCTCAGCGAGATCCTCCGCCGATGCGGTGTCTACAGCAGGAGAGGCGGAGCTCTCAACGTCTGCTTCGAAGGAGCAGAGGATCTTCCCGGAGGCGGCGGGTCTAAATACGGAACAAGCATCAAGAAAGAGATGGCCATGGATCCTGCGAGAGATATCATATTAGCGTACATGCAGAACGGTGAGCTTCTCACGCCGGATCACGGGTTCCCGGTTCGGATCATAGTACCCGGTTTCATTGGCGGGAGGATGGTGAAGTGGTTGAAACGTATCATCGTCACGCCTCAAGAATCCGACAGTTACTATCATTACAAAGACAACAGAGTTCTTCCTTCTCTTGTCGATGCTGAGCTGGCAAATGCTGAAGGTAAATTATTTTTACCTTTTTCCCACTTTTAACCGTGGTAATAATTTCGGATTACCTTCTTGTGTTGCAGCTTGGTGGTACAAACCGGAATATATAATCAACGAGCTTAATATAAACTCGGTGATAACAACACCTGGTCACGAGGAGATACTGCCTATTAATGCATTTACCACTCAGAAGCCGTACACATTAAGAGGCTATGCTTATTCTGGTAATTGTTTTTTTACCATGGTAATTAAATTAAGATTCAAAGTTCTGAGTAAATATTTTTGGTGATGTTTTAAACAGGAGGAGGGAAGAAGGTAACGAGAGTGGAGGTGACTCTAGACGGAGGAGAGACGTGGAGTGTGTGTGAGCTTGACCACCAAGAGAAGCCGAACAAGTATGGCAAATTCTGGTGTTGGTGTTTCTGGTCACTTGACGTTGAGGTTCTTGATCTGCTTAGCGCCAAAGATGTAGCGGTTCGAGCCTGGGACGAGTCTTTCAACACCCAGCCTGATAAACTCATCTGGAACCTCATGGTAACCTCTCTCTCTCTCTCTTAATTTGTTTTATTATACTATAGGATAAAATAGTTTATTCTTTATATATGATTTGATTAACTAGAGTAGTTAATTTAATCCCGTTATTTATATTTGTCCTCGTCCTACAGAGTTGGAACTACTGTGCTATCGTTGATGATATTTTAAAAACGTGTTACCTACCATCTTTTTTTTTTTGCCAAATTTTTTTTTTTTGCCAAAAGTTACCTACCATCTTAGTACAACCCTAATCAGTAATCAACATGGAACCAAGAAAAGTTCTTTAATCATGTTGTACAGTCTATTTTAGTGGTGTAAGTGTGATTATTTGATTCATTTCCCTTCATGCGGGCAATTATATATTAAACTTTGAAAAGTCTTAAGTCCATGGTATCCAGCTAATTAATCAAGAACAAAAAAGTTTTGTTTTACAAGACACTATCATATCTCAGTAAAACAACACTATTATATAATGTTTGACTAAAGCAACACTGACGTTGACTGGTGTTTAATCAGGGAATGATGAACAATTGCTGGTTCAGGATCAGAACCAACGTGTGCAAGCCTCACAGAGGAGAGATAGGGATTGTATTCGAACACCCGACCCGACCCGGAAACCAATCGGGTGGGTGGATGGCAAAGGAACGTCAACTTGAGATATCCGAGTCAAACCCTACTTTGAAAAAATCAGTTTCATCTCCTTTCATGAACACTTCCTCGAAGATGTACTCAATCTCCGACGTTAGAAAACACAACTCAGTCGAATCTGCATGGATCATTGTTCACGGCCACGTCTACGACTGTACACGTTTCTTGAAAGATCATCCAGGAGGCACTGATTCGATCCTCATCAACGCAGGCACTGATTGCACCGAAGAGTTTGAAGCTATTCATTCAGACAAAGCCAAGAAGATTCTTGAAGATTACCGTATCGGTGAACTCATCACCACCGGCTACGACTCTTCCCCTAATGTCTCCGTCCACGGTGGCTCCAATGTAGCTCCTCTGTTAGCTCCCATCAAAGAGCTTTCTCCTCCAAAGAACATTGCATTGGTCAACCCACGTGAAAAAGTCCCAGTTAAACTCATTGAGAAGACTTCTATCTCTCACGATGTTCGTAGGTTTCGATTCGCATTACCATCTGAAGATCAGCAGCTTGGTCTACCCGTTGGGAAACACATCTTCCTTTGCGCCAACATTAACGATAAGCTTTGTCTTAGAGCCTATACTCCGACCAGCACGGTCGACGCCGTTGGACATATCGACTTAGTCGTCAAAGTTTACTTCAAAGACGTTCATCCAAGATTCCCCAACGGAGGGCTCATGTCACAACACTTAGACTCGTTATCAATCGGTGCGGTTTTAGACATCAAAGGTCCATTAGGGCACATCGAGTACAAAGGCAAAGGCAACTTCATGGTCAACGGTAAACCCAAGTTTGCCAAGAAACTAGCCATGCTAGCCGGAGGAACAGGCATCACTCCGATCTACCAAGTCATTCAATCTATACTAAGTGATCCAGAGGACGAAACCGAGATGTATGTGGTTTACGCAAACCGAACCGAGGATGACATACTTGTTAGAGAAGAGCTAGAAGGATGGGCTAATAAGCATAAGGAGAGGCTAAAGCTTTGGTACGTTGTTGAAATCGCAAAAGAAGGTTGGAACTATAGCACTGGGTTTATAACCGAAGATGTGCTTAGAGAACACGTCCCGGAAGGTTTAGAAGGCGAATCGCTTGCGCTGGCGTGTGGACCACCTCCTATGATTCAGTTTGCGTTACAGCCTAATCTTGAGAAGATGGGTTACAACGTGAAGGAAGATCTCCTGATCTTCTAAGAATGGTTCAAACTTTATATATAAGCAATAACAGTTATTGCTTTTGTAAATACATTGTTATTTGGGTGCTTTTGTTAGAGTTTGTATTCCAAAATGTATAATATATTGTATTTATCGTTTATGTTGTTGTTGATGATTATGGTATTTATAATGATAAATGATGAAAGCATCACGTAACTCAAAAACTTTTCGTGTCTTGTCTTTAATTGGAGTTACAGTTACTATGCTGGTCGTCTAATAAGTGGTTGTAGCTCAGACATCATATCATGTGTTATTTATTCAACCACGCCTGGTAAACGTTTTGTACTCTAATGCCGGGTTCCAAATTAGTTACCACTTGTGATTGATTGTGTTGCTTTCTATTGTCAGTGACGAAAAAGATAGAAAAAACATACAAAACACGTTTAATGCAACTATACACTTTTATGTTACAGTGTCTCTTCGATACAAGAAAGGTGAAAAGATCTAAAGTGGAGTTTCGGTTTGTCCCGACAAGATTTGTGGTTTGTATGCATTTTACATTAATACAAGAACAGCTGATAAGGAGAGTAATAAAATACTTTTCATATTAGCTAAGAAGAGAAAACATGATCAACGTGATTAAAGACTTAATGTCATGAATATACTACTTCAGTGGACAGTGATAATCATTAGTCATTTTGAAATTGAATACTTTGAATATTTTCTTGGTATCAAAACTGAATTACATGTAAATATAGTAAGTAATTAAAGGTTTATGAGTCAGACACCCTACTAATCTATACTATTAAAAGGGAAGAAGTTCTAAAAAATCTATTTAAACAAGGTTGTTGGACTATTTCATTAAACTTAGCTATTTTTTTGGTCTTACCTTATATTTCTCTAACTATATTAATACTTTACATAATTTAAAAGGCAATTATCTCATGCAATCAATTATTAAGATTTGATCTTACATTTTTTATATATAAACTAAATGATTAATCTTATCATAAAAATATCAAATGGTCTAAACGGGTTAGAAATTTAAATGGAGTTAGTAAAAAAAACTGGTTTAAATAGAACATATTTATTTACTTTACAAATTCTAACAATGCATATGATACGTTTTATTAAATTTTCACAAATGTAAAATATCTTGCGCTTTAAATCGGGTAGTTTAGGTTGTTTGAAAAAAATATAGGATAAATAATTAACTATTAATTATTTGAATAAAAAATATTCGAGTCATTTTTTGTTTGCATAATTTGGTTTATAAATAATATTTTAGGATATTTGGTTATTTAAAAATTAAATATAATTAATATTTGTATGTATATAATTTGTATTTCAAAAATTTAAGTACTCATTTGGTTCTCAGTTCGGTTTCTATTTTTCGGTTCCAAAGATATATGATATGCTCGGTTATATATAAAATTTAGCTTAATTTTGATTTTTTTTTCAGTTGGGTACGGTTCAGTGCATCCGGGTAAATGTACTCAAACCTATATATTATCTTATATATAAATTATGTAAGAAAATTTTAATTAATTTTAAAAATAAACCTGCGCTTTCTAAGCTCGGATCAAAATCTAGTTTAGTTTATAAATGTATGCGTACTAATGTGCATATATTTGTGTCCTTGTTAATAATATAGTTCCAGTCCCCAGAGCCATGCATGCTATTCTTTTTCTTCACAACATATTGGGCACTCATAATTTTTTTTTTTTTTTTGAAATGCCCTACGGCCTGGTCCGGTCGGTTCCAGAGAAAACATACTTATTGAATCTCATAATTTAAAATCTCACTAGAGCTTGACCCGCGCACCCGCGCGGATGTTAGTTTTTTAATGTTAGTTTTTTTCATAAATGAATATATATTTGTATAAGTGATAATATATATTTTAAAATTTACCCGTTTATTTTTTTTTTTAATATGACATTTCTAAACACAATAATTTTTTTTAATATGACATTTCAAAATTTTATGATTATGTATAAGAAAATTGTTGTATACTCCCTATGTTTTTTAATATAAGTCATTTTAGAATTGTGTACATAGATTAAGAAATCATTAATTTTTTATATTTTCTAAAGAAAAACATCATTAAATTATTTATCTAAACACAAATCAACCAAAAATAAAATAGAAAGTATATTATCATTGGTCATATAACATTAAGTGTTAATAAATTTTATATAGAAAACCGAAAACGTCATATAATTTGGAACATAAAAATTCTTCTAAACGACTTATATAAAAAACAGAGAGAGTACTATTTATTATGTATATGTGGAATTAGTAAAATAATTACATATAATGTATGTAATTGCGAAATGTATATATGGAATTAATTATTTTAAAACACACATATTAAATAGGAAAAGACAAAGAATACTAAAATCTAGGTTTATTAATTATTGTTGCCATTATTTTTAGCTAGAATTTGATTTGGAAATACATTAATTGAAGAGAAAAGACAAAAATCCTAAAAGGTAGGTTAATTAATAACTCCAGTGGCATGTCATTGTAAATATAGTGGAAAACTAAGGGATAATCTAATTTTGTACTCCTCTTTTAATAGATTAGATATAGACTAATATATGCAATTTGTCTATATATCAACTTACCGTTTTAGACATAAGTATCTCAAAAATCGAATCGATATCCACAAAGAAGTATAATAAAATATATATGTCGGTCTCGAATCGCCTCAGCAATGTAAATGAGAAATGGAGAATGAAAACAATACACATACGTTACGTTTTTGTCTTCGATTATTTACATACACTATATTCTAACGCGTCGATCTCATACGATATATATTCTAAACGCTTTGATGATCCAAACCATAAATTTCTCCTACCATTTATTTTATGAAAATTCTTCAAATGCTTAGGGGCATCAATATATCAAAGAAAAAAAATCAGTATATCAAGTTACCTTTTTAGAGCTTTAATTAGCAGAGAAGGAAACTTCCTAAATAAAGAAAGATAAAATAAAATGGAAAGGAAAGGAAAGAAAGAAACGAAGAAGGTAGGCAAAATAAAACGTATAGCCGCGACCTCGTGTAACAAGGGACGTCCCGACCACTGCGGAGACGGCGAGACGCTTACTGAATATTTTCTCTCTTAGTTTTTTCAAAAAGGACGTTGTTTCGTACTCGCAAGGGTCAAGTGTGTACTCCAGTCTCTCTCTCTAATATCATAATACAAAACGATACACCCTTCTTGTAGTTTGTCTTTAATCTAAGTTCGTGATATAATCTAAGTTCTAATTAGTTCTACATCATAAATGTCTTGTGTCTCGACTTACCTAGGTCTTGTGAAAATGACGTCTGAAATTTGAAGAACTAGTTGTCCTTCCTAGAACTGACTTAACTATTACTTGAACATTAATCAGTGCTAAACAATGAAAGTTGGCAGTCTTGTATAAAACAATGTCAATTTAATATTTAATATTTTGTATGCTAAACAAAAATAAATAAAACATAGTTTCCAGTTTGCTTTTTTTTTTCAATGTATTTGGTATGTTTATTAGGAGTATATATATATGCTAAGTTAGCTCATTGAGAAAAAAAAATACGAAAGTAAATAAATTAGAAGGCTAGCTACTCTTTAGTTAAAGCTTTTGCCTTTGTTTAATAGGAGGTTTAAAATAATATTTTATGAATAAAGCATTGAAAAAAAAACTGAAAGAGGTGAAAATAGTATCATGAGTGAAAAAAAAAACTTTTTTAAAAATTGTAAAGGACCCATATAACATATGCCAAGTTTTTATTGGTCTAACATTGTAAAAAATAAATATAATAAAATTATAAAATTACATACTGATATTTTTTAGAGACTTATCATAAATGTTCATGATCTAATATATATATAATATTTTTAGGGTCAATTATTATTTTGAAACTTAGTTTTGTCGTTTCATGAAACTATTAACTACTTTACTTTATTACCAACAGAACAGGATGATTAAGTTCACCAAATGCGTCCCTTATGGCTATTAAGAGTCAAACGCAAGGATGACCAGGGTCATGATTTATGAAGGCGTCATATATTCAAACCATTGCTCCATTAATTGCTAATTCGTCAGATTAGTTTGTTAATTACGATAAAGTACAAAAAAAAAATTTATGAAGTACAAATCTTACTATTGTACTGATTAAGTAGCTCTCAGCCAACGGGCAGAAGATGAACTATTTAGATTATTCAAAGATTTGTGGGCTTCCAAAAGCATTGGGAATGGCTCCAACTAAGTTGGGAAATATATTAACTAAATCTCCATTGCCAATTTGCCACCATCGTTGGAGTTATTTATCTGTCCAAGTGGGAGAACGAATTATAATTATCAGAGGAATTTCTTTAAAAAAAACAATTAAAATATAATTCATTTCCAACCCAAAAAAGGGGATCCGGTGAGTTACAATCCGATTATCAGAGGAATTTCTAAATCCTAGTAGTTGGAAAAAATAAATCCTAGTAAAATAGTTTATGTACAGAAATCTACTATGGCATTTTGATAAACTTATCAATATAGCTATGACTCTAATATCAAAACAAGTTATTTATTACTCTAATATTGTGTGTAATCATTCATTAACTTATATTTGTACACTATTTATAACAGTTGAATAAGTAATACTGTTCATGCAAGCTCTTGTTTAGTATACTGTGAAGTCAATTATATGTTTTGTCAGTTGCTCACTATTACATAAACCAATGTTGACATAGTTGTAAAAAATACCAAACCCTATTGAAACCCTATGTCTGATTAATATTGTCCAAGTTGTAATCTTGTCTTAATGTGAGACGTTAACATCTAATATAATGTCTGACCCGAGAGTTGATTCCGATCACAGTACAAGTCTTTGCAATGAACTATTCTTTTTGACTTTAATTCACCGTTTAAATTTAAACATTCTTAAAAAAATTATTCATACATTATTGTTACCCGGCTATATTCTGTTTGGCACGTGAATTTGAAAATATCTACTGAAATTATAAAGTGAGAAAGTGAATGAAATTGAGACCACACAAATACATAACTATGTCCCTTGCTTAACACGTCTGAGTCATTATCATAATATAGAAAAAAAAGTAACGAAAATTTAGTGTCAGAAGTAAATAGTTATTTTAGGTTGAATTTTCACTAGAGCTAAATCGGGTATCTTTTATTTATTTATTTTTTGACAAAAGAAGGTCACAACATTTGTTTCAGGCTTTTACCAAAAAAACATTTGTTTTCAGATTTAGAGACCCAACATTGAGGTGCAAGGCCAAGAAAAAAAAAACTACTCATAAAACTGTGGTAGTTGTAGCTCAATTCTCGTTAGAATTTGCTTCCTTAGAAATATACTCTATAATCCTAAAACTAGCAATTAAGTTGAGTAACTTGAATTACGTGCCATCTCCATAACGCTTTTTCCTATACAAATTACAAATCTGGTTTTATCCCAATAAGCTAATTGCCTAGCGATAGTGATCTTGTGGTTTCTAGTTTATGAATCAATTCTATTACAAATGAAATCTTGAAGATGTTTGCCCTTTTTAAACCAAAAAAAAATCCTAATAATATAGCAAGGCCCTTTTACCATACTATCTTTAAAGTTAGCGTGGTTTACGATCAAAAACGTTACATGTAGTAAAATCATATAAGGACAAAATGTTTTGTAGGTAGGCCAACCACTTTCCTATAATCCGTACGCTCTCTTCTAGTAAAATACTAAAACGTATCTCTCTTAAACACAAAGAGAAGTTAATATAGAACTAGGTTTGCCTTAGTGCTTTATTTGTTGAATCTTTGAAGCAATTAACGTTTCCGAACATTACAAACTTAACATTATTGCTTTCCTATATTATAAAACTATAATTCTAACTTATTATTTTATTCCTTTGCTGTTACACCCCAATCGAAACGTGAAGAGCCTAGAGAAAGTGGGATATCCCTTCAATTTTTAACTATGAAGATCTTGACGAATTAGATTGTATTGTTACTTGTAGTCCAGTTTGCTTTCAAGCATATCGGTTTCGGTTTTGATTGCTTTTGATTTTATTAGGCCTGGGCATTTTAACCTGGATCCGAAGACCCAAACTGATCCAAAAATAGCTGACCCGGAACCGGACCGAAAATTTACAAGTACCTTTTGGGTCTAAATCTTTTTTACCCGAAAGAACCGGAACCAAAAAAATTGATCCGAATAGACCCGGACCCGAAAAGAACCGACCCGAATAAACCCGACCCGATAAGAACTGATTTGTACCCGACTTAAAAACATTTATATCTAAAACTATGATGTTTTTTGTGTTCTATTTTATATATATTATTTAGTTGAAATATCTTTTGTTAACAATGTTTGTTATTATTTTTTAACATTTTTTAAGTAATAGAAAGCTTTAAAATGTAAAATTAGAGTTTAAAATATTTTATTTTAATTATTAATAGTTTTATTTAAGAGAGCTATGAGAAAGCAAGATTACTTGCCACTAGTAGAGAGAGTCAGAAGCAGAATAAGCACTTGGACTTGCAGATATCTATCTTATGCTGGCAGAGTACAATTAATTAAGGCTGTGTTGATAAGCATAATAAACTTTTGGGCATCTGTATTCAGGTTACCGAGTGGGTGTATAAAAGAAGTCGAACAGCTCTGTGCCTCATTTCTTTGGACAGGTCCGGAACTGAAAAGCACAGGTGCAAAGGTAGCGTGGAAGGATATTTGTAAACTTAAATGTGAAGGAGGGATGGGAATCAGAGCTTTGAAGGAAGTGAATAAGGTTGCTGGTCTGAAATTAATATGGAGGTTGTTAACATGGGATTCTCTTTGGGGGAAGTGGATCAAAAATAACTTACTAAAGAGGAAATGTTTCTGGGAAGTGAAGAAGAATACTCAGGCTGGATCTTGGATGTGGAGGAAATTATTGAAGCAAAGAGACACAGCTAAGAGGTTCTATAAGAAAAAGATAGGAAATGGCAGAAGCACTTCCTTTTGGTATGAGAATTGGTCTTCTAAAGGGATTTTATTTGAGAGGTTGGGTGAAAGAGGAGCTCTAGTCATGGGAATAAGAAATGAAGCAACAGTGGAAGAAGCAGTGCTTAAAGCCAGAAGAAGAAAGCATCGAAATACGTTGCTAACTGAAGTGGAGGCAAAGCTGACTAAAGTAGAAGAGAAGATAAGCGAAAATTTAGAAGATGTGTGTCTATGGAAGTATAAATCAGGATTTAAAGAGAAATTTTCAACTCTGAAGACCTGAGAGTTACTAAGAGAGGAACATACTCATTGTAGTTGGGGGAGAGGTATATGGTTTGCGCAAGCCACTCCTAAGTTTGCTTTCTTGGCTTGGCTAGCAATGCTTAATAGACTTGCAACTATGGATAGAATTGAGAAATGGAGTCAAGGTGTGGTGTGGATGTTACATGTATTCTTTGCAAGAGTGCTGGAGAATCCCGCAATCACTTGTTCTTTGAATGCTTATACACCTCTCAGATTTGGGAGCATCTTATAAAGGGGATTCTTGGAAGAGATTTTACTACAGACTGGTCGGAAGTTGTGGTGTTGTTATTACGGGTTGATAATGACAAGAAGAGATCTTTATGTACTCTATATGCTTTCCAAACTATTGTTCACACAGTATGGATGGAGAGAAACAAAATAAGACATGGTGAGAAGCCTTTACCTTTGGAAGTAATGAAGAAGCGGATTAACAAAGGAGTTAGGAACAAGCTAAGCATAATGAGATTGAAAGGAGGAAAGGGTATGGAGAATGCTCTTCAATATTGGTTTAGTACAAGAGTGTAGATAATTAATCCTTAAAAGTATAAGTTGCAAAAGATAAGATTTTCCTATTAAGGTCTACACTTGATGTAAAATGGCTTTTTTGATGAATACAAATTTAACATTCATTCAAAAAAAAAAGTTTCATTTAAGTTAGTTTGTAAATTTTTTGATATATAAAATAAATATTAACTAAATTTGATGGAATTGGGTATGTCATTCCTTTTCAGATACTAAATACCCGAACCCAACCAGGACTCGATATGGATCCGAATAATTACGAATATTTTGTGGGTATTTTAATTATAGACCCGAACCGATCCGGATCCGAGAAGAACCGATTCGAATCCGAACCGAAAATTTTTAAATACCTATTGGGTCTAAATATTTAGGATCCAAAAGACCCAGACCCGAAAGATCCAGACCCGAAAGAAACCGCTCTGAACCCAACCCAAAAACCCGAACGTCCAGACCTAGATTTTATATTTACTTTTCAGCATAACAAAGTTAAAAGGTCTTATAATTTGTTAATCACATCTTGTAAACTTCAACGTCAATCTCTGAAATGATATTTACTTTCCAGCAGAAAGAAAGATCTTGACCAATTACGCAAGTTCCTACTAAAACATGAACGGTGGTTTCTTTATAACATTCATAAAAAATGGGCTGAGCTTTAAACCAACTTTCACAGAACTAATATTACTTATATAGCTTATGGGATTCGAGGCCTTTCCTAATAAATTAAAAGCGCGAAGTATGAGCCTCAGAGAGTCGGAGTAGAAAGTAGGAAGCAGAGACGCGTTTGCGTTTGGTTGAAAACGCGGTAAACGTGAACGGCGGTTTGGAACTGAATCTTTAAACCCTTTCTCTCCTTCCTTCGCCGTGAATCTCTGGAAACAACACAGTTTCTTTCTACCTACGATGTTTGGTTTACGCAGATCCGCGGCGTCTTTGTTTGACCATAGCCAGTCTCTGCTTCGTAATCTATCGGTGAGTTCCTCATCTCCTCTCTCGAACTCGAATTCGAATTCTCGTCGATGTAGTAGGGTTCCTGACATTCCCATCTTCTTCAAAATTAGGGATTCATTAGATCGAATCGATTCAGCATTTGACTTTTAACTGTTCGCTGAAACTAGAATTGGATTTCTCCTGGAGCGTTTGCTTGATATGTAGCATCGAACAACCCTTTCCATAGTTGTTCTGTGGAAAAAATGGATTGATAATTCTTAAGGAAGCATTGATTATATATTAATCCAACTTAAAACTAATCGGTCTGAATTGTCCAAGTCCCTTATATATTACTCGAAAATCTGATGTGGGACTATTCTGTGTGGCCGTCCCTAAAATTTTAAGAGCGGCTCTTAAATTGTAATTGTTTTTTTTTAACATCAATTCCTAAATTGTTAAAAACAAAATTTTATTAAAGTTTTTAGTAAATTGAAATATCAGTACTCGATGAAACTAAACTTGTTACTAAGCTTGTGTGAATCAAAAATTATTAAAGCCATTACCTTGTTTTCCAAGTATTGTAAAACCATTTACTTTGGTCTCTTTCTCTGTAGTTTCATGGATTGCGTGTGCAAGGAATCCGTGTGGGAAACGCAGAGGTTCCAAACCACAAGCCCCTCAAGACCGGTCTTCAAGAAGTTTACGGAATAGGTCGCCGTAAGTCTCACCAGGTTCTCTGTGGGCTCGGTATCACCAACAAACTTGCCAGAGACTTAACTGGTAAAGAACTCATTGACCTCCGTGAAGAAGTTGGCATGCACCAACATGGTGATGAATTGGTAAAAACCCTTTTCTCAGAATCATATACTTTCTTTGATTTTTTAAAGCTTGTTTTGTTTCCATGATTGTTGTTGGTATGAAGAGGAGGCGTGTTGGATCGGAGATACAGAGACTGGTGGAAGTAGACTGTTACAGAGGAAGTAGACATAGACATGGGATGCCTTGCAGAGGTCAAAGAACCAAGACTAATGCTCGCACTAAGAAGGGTAAGAGAGTTGCCATTGCGGGAAAGAAGAAAGCTCCTCGCAAGTAGAACTGCCAAGACCTTTCTGTGGCACTACCAGTCTACTACTCTGTTGGGATGAAAGTTTGATCAAATAAGCAGACATGTTTATGGTCTTATTTTTTGTAATTGCCATTGCAGAGGAAGAAGAGAACTTTCTAGCAAACATGCTCTTGAACTTGTTCTTCTTCTGTAATACTTTCGAGTTTCTCTAGTTTCTTGTTTGATTTGTTATCCTCATAACACGAATAAAAACGTTAGCCCATTAACAACTTTTTATTAGTCACCGAGCCTCTTGATCTGGTAGAATTAAAGAGTAATTATTCTATTGTAAACTTCTTCCATCGAAGCCCAATGGATGAAGCCCATTAAATTGTTTTGAAACCCATTAGAAGAATCTAAGGTCAGCATTGAAGCTACAAACAAAATTTATATTTTATATTTCATTGATTCGTTTGATATTTACAAAAAGCATATGATATGTGAGAGGACACGAATCATGGGGAACAAGATATCGAATTAGGATCCCAAGAAATGAGACCAAACGATTTTGAAATTGATAGAACAAGGAGACCAATTTGGTAAATGGACTAGTCGATGCCTACTTGACCCGATCACATTTATGTACTAACAGTCATCTCTACTTGTCCATTTATTTTGTTCGTCTAAATCACCCTACCCGTCATTTTCTAAGTTTTTTTTTTGCTTTTGAACCATTACTTAAGTGGGCCTTTTTATTCTATGGGCCCATTTAAATGGACCCACAACCATGTGATCCATCTTTTCTTTTCTTCAGATTTATTTTGCCTATTTTGTAATTGCGCTCGTGATATATACTCCACTTTCTACTACTTGACAAGATATATGCCCTTAAGAGACCTTTCATGTAAAAAGCAAAAAAGAAAAAACAAGAGATATTTTATAGAACAATCCATGGAACTATATAAATCCACAAATATAGATGATATATGTGGCAAGAGTTTTTAGCTATTGTTTTGAATTATTAACAACATGTATATAAAATATAAAAGGTATAAAGCTATTATACAACGACACAAAACCAAGCTTGGATAACTACCACGTAATGGAACAAAAGAGAGAAACAGAAACAAAATAAAATTCTATTTCATCTTTAAAAAAAAAAATTGTCTGTATTTATTTAACAAGTCTATTATTAATACCAAAAAAAAAAATTAGTGTCCCATGATCACGAGCGTTTTTTGTAATAAAATAAAAAGAAGCGTTGAGATATCAAAGCATTTGGGGGAGAACATGGAAGATGCCCCCACCAACCCACCACCATTCAAGAAGTTGCCTCAAACACAAATACAATCTCTTTAGATGAATATCATCCTTATATATCCACTTAAGATTATATTTCGCTTGTTTTCCTCTTTTCAGCCATACAATTATTATAAATGTCATTCATATTATGACCATATATAACTTAAAGCTAATAGATATTGGAGATGTATACGTCAAAAATATTATAATAGATATAATAGAAGGTTAGCAGCATATATAAAAACATAATGATTCTACAATGTGTTTTTATTTTATTTTGTTTTTGTAACTTTGCGATGATGTGTTTTTATTGTTTTGAGAATTTAATCATTATACATTGTTGGAGATTAATTTTCGTCTTCTGTGTTTTGTTCAAATTGTAATAAAATACGTAATTCACTAATTTGTTTTCTACTGATTTTGAGAACGGTGTTGATTTTAATCCACAATATATTCGGTTACAAAAAAACTCGAGGGTTGTATAGAAAAAAAACAAGAATTCAAAAAAAATTATTACATGAAAGTGAAACCGGCCATGATAGAAACTATTACTAAATGTGGAACTTGCATGGTTGATCTCGAGTAACATCATGGCACACACACGCGGTACATCCAACCCAAGTCATTAATACTTTTACATACACACACAAAAACTATAATATTGGTATTATTTTTTTGTGAGCTATTTTAGTATTATTACATCATGCAAACGTTATAAAAAAATAATAGGTGTCTCCATCTGCAATCAATCAAAAATGTATTATTGGTTGTGTTTATTCAAGTAATACAAAAATGAGTGATTGCATGTCACTATATTTATATATAGAAACCTGTCGTGGTAAATTTGTAATATTAGGACTTTAGATTATTAATCGATAATAAAAGCCATGATCATATTGAAGTGAAAAAAAACGCGACGGACTTACTTTACAACCAACAGAAAACAACATTAAGTTCTATATATGGTGGTGGAAACAAAGAAAACAATACGCGTCATGTATCATGAGATTTTCTTCAGGAAGAGAAGACACCATCATTAGCGTTAGGTTTACATGTCTAACTTCTGCTCTTGCTAGCCGATTCATTTATTGAAAATAATTATGTTTCTTGAACTAGATGTCCATTGTTTTCAAGGATCTTTATATAGATATTTATTAATATTTTTTTAATAATAATAATAAAAAATTACGTGTAGAAAAATAACTAAAACTAAATATTCTCAACACTTTAAACTTTTATGATATATGTTGTGTACTGATTCAATACACATTTAACTAAAATAAAATTATTTTTTAGTTTAGATACCTAATTGAAAAACTCCAGAGCATTTTCTATTTATTTGCAAAACTATTACAGCATTCAAATAATTTTAGTCCTTATTAGTAGTTTTAGAATAACATTTTCTTGTTTTGTACATCTGTTTAAAACATAGCAATAAATATAAAACTAGTAATCTATGTCTAACATAACGATACAAAATAAAACTGAAAACACTTTAAAATTAACATGGGACAATATTCTGTTCAATTGCAAATTAAGAAAGAATCATATTGTTTGTGTAAATTACTGTAGATGAAACTTAACTGCTTTCTCCATGGAACAGAAAATAGAAGTATACAAGAATGATAAGAAAAGGATGGCTGAGAGGCTGTGTCCCCTTATAGTGGAACCCTATGTTGGAATGTGAATTAATGTGCCTATTAAAAATACCAATGGCCATATTTGGTGGCTTTTCAATTTCAGACAATTTGAGGCCACTTTTTTTTTTTTTTGCCATCTCTTTATTATTGAAATTAAAAGATCCAAAAAACAACAAAGACCAGAATATAATACAAACAGGACCCAACACAAAGGATCCAAAAGAAAAAACGCAAACAGGGGTAAACTTTAAAGCCCAACCAGCAAGAAGCCCAAAGGATGAACAATAACGGTTCGCCGACAGCACATAGCCACGTGCTGCTCCGAGAAGAACGAAGACGACATGTGGCACAGAAGCGAAAACGTCACCCACGTCACCGGCCAGAAGCTCGCCGACGGAGCGTTTAACCGAGCACTCCACCGGAACACACCGGAAACAGGAAGCTCCAGATCAAACCGCACCAACAACGACGAGAGACAATTAAACGCTCAAAGAAAACTGAAAAACTAAACAAACAACACGGACAAATCCGGTGTAAAAAAAACGACCCAACATCGGAGATGAAACGATGATAGGATGAAGGTAAGCCGGCCAATACGGCGCTGAAGAAGCCATCGTATGCCGGAGAGAAAGCCGGCCAAGATCAACGCTGTGGAAGCCGCCGCTTGCCGGAAGAAAAGCCGGCCAAGACGACGTTTAACGAAACCGTCGCTTGCCAGAGTCAAAGCCCGAACGCCGGGAGTCGATGCCGATGAGAATCCGGCGAATCGGTGAAGAAACACATCACCATCCCGTTGATTCTTCACGGCGAGAAAGATGAAACTCTCTCTCTCTGAAAGATTCGAGAGAGATAAGAGAGAGAAAGGACCCTTCATCTTCTAGTTAGATATTTTTCTCTTCTAAATTCCCCATCGCTCTCTGTCTTCATTTTATTTATTTTTGCCTCGAATGTGTCAAATCTTTGATCTCATGCTTGGCCTTTGTAGAATTTATTCACAGTAGCTAAGAGCTATGCATTAGTCTGGTATTGGTTTATGATATTCAGATTAGCTATAAACAAAACTATGTTTTGCCTTTTAAGGAGACTAATGAAGTGAGAGAAAGCCTATAGTTTAAAGCTCAAATTATTCAACAAAAAATGGTTAATAGGTCAGTAAGTAGGCTTGACTTTCACGTTGATACGTTTTCCAATAATAGGCCTTCAAAAGTTTCCTCGTCCCTCATTTCGAAACTCACAATTCAAATTTATTATTATTTCTACCGTACTATAATAGTATCAAATCAAGCTGTTATAAAATTCACAATAAGTTCTAAACAATAGCTAATTGCATTTTAATATGCTCTAGTCTACTATCGTTGCACAACTTGGATGGTATTACGATTCATAGACCCTAATAAAAAAATCTATTAGATTTAGAAAAAAAATGTGATAAATAAAGTAGCAAAGGCGTGGCAAAGAAGATTCACCTGGATTTGGATTTTGTTTGCATTGCATTGGGATGATCCCCCTGCAAACAATTCAATAGTTTGAAATTTTCATGATGATTTAGTATAAATTACTTAGTTGAAGACAATTGACAAAACGCTTGTCTACACATGTCTTGCATAGATCGCCGAGTATACATTGTCCTGGTGAATTTATTTATAAAGTAAAGAGAACATTTTTAATTAGCTTTGAGTGACTAAAACACCAAAACAATAGTCCTAAGCGATTTACAGTTAATTGTTATTAGCTTTCTAAAACATAATGCTCCAGTCTAGTGATTTATATATCATCAAAATAAATAAGTTTCTCACATATTTTTAAATTTTTTTTTTTTTGAAAAAACATATTTTTAAATTTAGCTTGGCGTACAATTCATATGGCTATCGCGCTATGCATATAAACACACACAGAAAAATCAGAATATATATTATAAATATAATGAGTTCAACAAGGCAAACATGACAGAAGAAAACAAGACAGATCGGCAGACCTCACATGAAAAAGATCATACTGTATCTTCTTCGCAAGCTTATTGCCTAAATCAGTAAATAATACTATTATCTATGTTTTTCTTAAAGTAACACTAGTTTTTGACCCGCGCGTCCGCGCGGATGTATGTTCGATGTAATTATATGTTTTGTTTATTGTAAAAATATTCATGTTATTGTTTCATATGTTATTAGTTGTGACATTGGTGTATCTTGTTTATGTTGTTTAGTGTACATTTTTAAGCTTTGAGGTTGTATTGTTCTTATATTGTAATTTTTTTTTACTTGGTAAACTAAACATAAAGTGTATAATATTAGAACATTTATTTGAGATTTAATAGTTTTATTAAATAAGAAAATCTAAAATTTGTGATTTATAGCTTGTTTTAAATTTTTGCTTATATAGCTTTACAAACAATAAAATCGCTAGCAAATATACAAACAATTGGAAAAGTAACCCAAAAACATATAAAAATATGTATATCTCTATTAAATATTTACAAAGCCTAATTAGATGAATTGATTTGCGCCATTTTGTTATGGTTTTAAAATATTTATCATTTGTAACCGAATAAATAGTGGACCTGAATCACAAATCAAAATCTATGTAATTTTTTTTTTTTTGGGAAATAAACAGAAACACGTCTGCCCTGCTACCAGCTGCATTGATTTGAACATTTTTAATTACTCCCCATATTTCAACTGGTATAGCATGCTGAACATGGTACATGTGTGTTCTTTTGCAACAGGCTTGGATTTTGTTTCCCTACAAAACAAAACAGAGGAAATATTAGTTTAGCTTGTTAAAGCAGTCACCTGTTATAACACAACAAATGTTTAGAAATATTGGTTTACCCATTAGTCTGTTAATACCATCTCAAAGGTATCTCTAGAAGCGGTGTTCATCTTGTAAGCACTTAACTTAAACTCGCTGATTATTTTTATAAGGCCTGAGTTTTGTGAGAGCATGAAAAGTAGTCATAGTAGATATTTTCGGAGGATTTGCGTTGAATGATATGGTGTTTAGATTATTAGGAAAGAGGTATATATAGCTAGTTAGGAAAGGTTAGAGTAAGTCAATATTAATATCTAAGATTTTGTTAGTTGTGAATTTTTAGTATTATATAGCGAATATTCTATACGATTTTATTCCAAGTTTGATTCTTTGCTTAACGTAATAAACGAATATAAGTTGAGAAAATTAAGATATTTTACGTGAACGGCAAGATTAAGCACACAAAAAGATTTTGTGGTAGTTGATTGATATGATATTTGTTATGAATGCTTAAATATATGAATAGATTAGTGGTGGGCTTTCGGGTACCCATTCAGGTTTGGTTCGGGTCTATTCGGGTTTCAGATTTTCGGGGTCAAAGATTTCAGCTCCATTCGGGTATTTCTAAGTTTTGGTTCGGGTTCGGTTTGGATCTTTGCGGGTTTGGTTCGGATTAAGATAACCCATTAAAATTATTTTTAAAATTTTAAAATTCATTTTATAATTTAAATTTCTCAAAATATACAAACAAAATAATATATCACATATAAATTTGAATAACATATATCAAAATACCTAAACTTAACATATAATTTGATTTGGTTTGAATATTTGGATAAATAATCAATAGATATTTCAAGTATTTTTGGTGTTTTGGGTATATTTTAGCTATTTTATTCATTTACCTTTGACTATTTGTATATATTTTCAAGTATTTGAACAATTTAAAAATATCTTATATATTTTGGATGTTTTTAATAGAAATTAAATCTAAAATATATTTATATACGGGGTATACAAATCTATTTTGGATACATTCGGGTACCCGAAATACTTCGGTTCGGGTCGGATTCGGTTTTGGTTTTGGTTCTTTAGATACCAAAATTTTGAATCCGTTCAGATATTTAATCAATTTCGGTTATGATTCGATTCGGTTCTTCGGATTCAGATTTTTTTTCCCACCTCTAGAATAGATAGTAGAGTAAAAATTGTTTTCATAAACATTTTTTAGTTGTTCTGTGAGTAAGAATTTGATTCCACGCTATAGGAATGTTGTATATATATTGTTTGGTCGAGTCTATAGGTTAAAAAAATCTTGACTAAATATTAGTCAAACATGATTTACACATTTTAAAAAGAATATATACATATCTTAAAATATTTAATAACAATTCTTTTTATTTTAATAGTTAATCAGTTAGGGTTGGTTAAGATAAGAGATTTAGATCTTGTACTATAAAATATCATACAATTAAGATGTTTTTTAAAAAAGAATTATTATATTTAGTCATACGTGATTTCACGTTTTGGAAATAGAATATACAAATTTTGAAGTAACACTAATAAATGTATTTTTACATTTCCATATTTTATTAGTTAATATTACCTTTTGAATAGAATGCATTTGAAGTTTGAAAGGAATATATATGCAGATTTTGTTTGTAAGAATGATATAGATTTGGTTATTGTGATAGCTTAAAAACAGGAGTCCTCTTTGGAATTTTTTTTTATATTAAGGTTCTACAAAATTAATGATATAGATTGTGTGTGCATCGAAAAATCTGCTGAATATAACATTCCAAATTTAGTATTTCATAAATGGTTCGGCTAAATAATATTAAAAACGTGGTTACACAAACCATATGTAAGTATGCAGTTTGGTATGAAAATCTTTTACAGACCACCAAATACAGATTATATACATATAATATTAATTTTCTTGATCAGAGTATATAATTGAAGTACACGTTTGGTTAAGTATTAGATGAAATATAGTAGACTTAATATATTATAATTTTATGTTATAGATTTGACAAACATGGTTCTTTATATTAGCAGTTTACGACTCTACAGCATTGGATAGATTGAATTTATGACGGCATTCAAATTTCTAACCGAGTTAAGGTTGGTTAAGGGAACACGTGATGTTTGGTTAATTCAATTAATTGAATTAAGGTTGATTTGTAATGTTGTTAAATGAGTCAGTGGCATGCAATGGTAATTATTGTGGAAAATTAAGGGTTAAGTACATTTTGTACTTCAGTTTTAATAGTTTAAATAAATTAGAAATAAATAGTACACCTACGAGTAAGAAAGATTGTTGATATCTGTGAAAATAAATTAAAAAGCTTTTTAGGCATGCAAGTTTTTGGCAGACCTAGCTACTGTTCAGAGCTCTGTCTTTTTCCTATTTTCTCGTTTAGTGAACAGTTGTTCATTTTATTTTATTTTATTTACGTTATAGTTAATTTATTCAGACAGTACGTACACTTCTATCTTCTTCTTTTGTCTCTGTTAAGATATTTTGTACCTTCGTTTTGTTAATTGTATTTCGAATGCTCAACTATTGTATAATTACATAATAAAAACATTAGGTTAGCAACTCTTGGAGTATATTCTTTGCTTTGAAAGAAAGAAAAATGAAACTTTGACTTGTCACCTGCATGCGGGAGCGTGTTCATTCTCATCGATTTATGTAGTATTACGAGTATAACCAAGTAACTTAAAACTTGGTTCGCAAGAAAGCTGAAAGTGCTCGTATGTATATATATATTTTAAAACTAAAAGTGCAGGAATATTTAATTTAAGAATCATTAATAAGTACTGTACTACTCAAGAAATGAAACATGGAGTATTACTAATTACTACTATTCCTTTTCATAATCTAAAACTAGGTGATTTTATGAGCCATGCGCAGTAAAAAAATATTTAACTATATTTAAAGATCAAATTTTATTAATATTGTCGATTTTGATATTTTCTTACCAATATTTTAATATAATTTTGATTTAATTAAACCCAAAAATAATTTTGTTTATTTTAAATTATACTTACGAATATATATGTATATATTTAAAATTATAATCTTGGATAGATTTTTCTATCTATTTTTTGTTAAATATTATTAAATCAATTTGTATAAAATTAATAAAAATTGATATAAAACTCTATAATTATGAAAATTAAAACTAAACAGTATTTATAAAATTTGTAGATACATTAAAAACTAATAATTTTAAGATTAAAATTTTCTAATTTTACAAAAGAAAATGTATATATTTTTGAAAATTTTAGTAATAAAATTGATAATTATAAGAAATAGAATTTAAAAATAATTTAAAATTGTAATGTAATAATTGAATATATTTATTTCAATGATGCATGAATTATTTACCATATTCTGAAAATTTTACCATAAATATAAATCAATATTAAATGTAACATCGAGAACATGGAATCAACATGTCATTCGGACTTTGGTGGATTCTCAAGATGCAAAATAATTAAAAATAAACCATTAAGTCAAAATAAGATAGTAGATCGGCAGGGTTTGAGTCATGGCCACTGAGAAATTAACATTTTGGCATAAATAAAAAATCGATACGTGGTAACACATGATTAGTCTATACCACTTTTGTGGAGCAAGGATATCCCTGTATAATTTAAAAAAAAAACAGATCGTGATGGAAAGCATTTTATTAATAATAGAAGATACACTATTAAATTTTGATATCAAGTATAATGAGTTTACCCAGATAGAAAAAGAATGCTACTAGAGTATTATGGTCCTTAGGTCTCTCCAGTGAAGGCTTTCTTCTAGAAAATACGTTGTGCACCTAATATGTAACATTTTTTATTACAACTGGTATCAAGGTGTATAGCGGTTAAAAAGAAGAATACAAAGGGGATACAATTTGTGCATGATGTAGAGCACCAGAGGAATCCATAAACATCTGTTTTTTGAATATCCACCGGTGGTTCAGGTTTGGACACTCTCACGAATTTCATTGAATCCAGATATCTTTTCCACTCAATCTCTTTTTGCAAACATGGATCATTTATGTTAGAAGGTTTCTCCTAAATTGGAAGATCAACAATTTGCATGGATTTTATGGTACATGTGAAAGGAATAAACAACAAAGTATTTAGCAATTTGAATATTGATCCTATACATACTCTCAAATTGCCAAAAACGGAGTCATTACTTTGGGTTGATGCACATATTTTACTTACACAAGAAATCAATCAAACTCGATTACCAGTAGAAGCAATAGTATTGTCTATTAGAGGTAGATGGTGTTTTACGGATGGATCATGGAAAAATCAAGAAATCTATTTGGGACAAGAGTGGTATAGCACACTGAAAAGTTTTTGCTGGTTTAATGGGAGCGAAGAATACAAGAGTGAGACAGACGCCACTTCACTCGGAGATAAAGCTCTCATTTGGGAATTATAATGCATGAGGAATCTAAGACAGCTGAAAGTTATATTTGCAACAGATTTTTCTCAGTTGGTGAAAATGGTTTAGGAACCAAAAGAATGACCAGCCTTTGCAAGACATAAAGATCTTGAAGAGAAGTTTCAACAGCTACGAGCTCATTCATATACCACAGACGCAAAATTCAAGAACGGACAGTCTCGCACGCAGTGCAAAAAAGCAATTGTCGTTTGTTGTCCATATGAATGTGGAGCTACCAGTTTGGTTTGTACAGTCTATATGAATCTATTTAAGTTGCTCACAAAAAAAACATTAAATATAATGTATGGATTATTACAATATTCTAAAAAGTTTACAAAAAAATATAAATAAACATTAAATGTTATCATTTAGTTATAGACTATGTCATCAATTTTATTAGACATGTAACCATTTTTTTGCGAACGTGATTTTGAGAGGACATATGGCAAAATATTTTTCATCGCAAATTATTTTTCAAATAATGTCTAGACGATATATCATGTCTATGAATTGCAAAAATTGAAAAAAAAAATACTTTAGAAAAACGTCATTTAAAATCTAAACTAAAAGTAGTTTAGCCAATCATAAATTACTGTAAAATATTATTGGTTAAATATAAATTAATTTTAACATTATCATATTTTAAAACAGCAAAAATCTTTTAAAATATAATATATTTTAAATATCATAGAAATCTGGACTATGATCTGAGGATAATTAGTGACAAAATCTATTGCTTTTAGTTTTAATCAGTTTTAATTTATGACTTCTTACACTTATTTGCTCTACTGGTTATTTAGAAAAAAATCATAAAATGGTTTACATACAAGAATTTAATTTAAATTTCTGAGTATGTCGAGTGGGTCAAAGTAAGCATGCATGAAAATATGTATTCCTCACTACTTAGGGCATCTCCAACCCCACTCTATATTTCACTCCAAAATTGAGAAAATGGAGTGGGAAATGGAGTAATGAACAAAAAATAAAAAGATTACTCCATTTATAGAGTAATGCTTTTATTTTTTGTTCATCACTCCATTTCCCACTCTATTTTCTCAATTTTGGAGTAAAATATGGAGTGGGGTTGGAGATGCTCTTAGGTCAGCTCCAATGGAACTGCAAAACACTATTTTAGTGTGATTTTTGCACCAAATCATCTCCAATGGGACTGCAAAAATTACACTATTTTAATGTAACACTAAAATTTGACACCAAATTTGGTGTGACACTATTCACCACACTAAAACACTATTCATCCTACTAAAACACTATTCACTTATTTTATTACTAAAACATACAATTAAATAAATGATAAATAAAAAACTTAATACATATAATATTATAAAATAATTTTAGTGTGAAGTTTAGTGTTATAGTTGGAGAAGACTTTGGTTTTAGTGTTGAAATTACACTAAAATAGTGTGGTTTTAACACTAAAATAGTGTTTGTAGTTGGAGATGCCCTTTAAGTCAGTTATTCAATAATATCATACTCGTCTTTTCTTTTTTGCCAACACATACTTGTCTACTGTGAACACAAAAAGCTTTACATATTTAAAATCTACAATGCAAAGCAACGTGGACTGGTACTAACTGAATAGATCGGACTGGAGAATATATTTATATATAAAAATAGTCAACAAACACATCGAAAACCATACTATAAATACTATAATAAAGAAATGGTAATGTGAGATGTTTATTACAGAGAGTTTACAAAAAAGCAGACATGTGTGGTCTTCTCTCTTCGCTTTCTCTTCTTTTCAGGATATAACACAACCTCCTCAATTACAAACTCTCTCTCTACTTTTGACCATAATATATACATTACATGTTTTCGTATTATGAATTTGTGATTTCTCCAAATATTTTGTAACATGCATAGGTACATCAGTCGATTCATTTTCCATATATGAACAAATATTATCACATTTGCCCCCAATATCATCCTTACACAAATATGTATGTGAACCACATACATGAGACTTGAAATAGAGTTTGAATAACAACAGTTGTTGGTAAAGTTTCTTTAGATGTGAAAAGGATGGTGAAGGAGATGGATCCCATGGGAAGAATATGGGAGGGACCTCTTTTGAAGATTTTAATAAATCTTTAGCATTTTTTTCTTGTCTCAACTAATAAAATTAGTTTACAAAAAAAGGGGAACTAAAACAAATGGGACTAATATAAAACACCCATCCTTTTCATTTAAATTTATCTTATTCCCCAAATTTTTTTTCCTCAGCTTATGTACTTTTCTTCACCTCCACAAATCTATATTCACATATATCTTCCTCACCTCCAAAAGAAAAATAAAATCCCCAACCCAAAAATTTGTTTTTTTGATCACCTCATCACTCTCATTAATATAAAATGAAAGAATTCAATTCACCTCATCACGCTATGAAGTCAACCTTTGCCCCATTCAAGCAGCATATGCCCCTTTGGGCTCTCAATTCCATAGAGTTGAAACACAAGAAGAGACCTTTGGATTATCTTTAGCCGTCTTCAATGAAGATTCTGCTGATGAAATCTCTAAACCGCTTGGAGTATAGTTTTGGATCAACCGCTGAGATTGAAGACGGATCCGCTTGTAGAGACTTATAAGCATGCTCTATCTTCTTGCTTATGTCGTAATCTTGCAAAATGTCAATGATTCCGAAGTACAAAACCACCTCGTACACCTCACCGTGTGACAAGTAGTTTGTTCCTCCAGAGGAATATTGATCAAAGTCGCTTCTTCTAGCCATTCGTTCTGCTCTTGCAGGCATGTTTGCACCTAATCTTATCAACGGTTTCCTGCAAAAAAGAAAATCAATCAAATTTTTCAATTACATTTCTCATTAAAAAAGGCCCCCACACATGATCTGTGTGTTTGCCCCCACAAAGTTATTGTGTTTTCAATTCAATAGAGCCTGCCCCCACAAAACTGCCAAGCAACTTTTAATACTAATAATGCGTTGCGATGTAACGTAGTTCTCATATGGAATCATTCAAACTGAACCCTTCAACCACTCTGTGTGACTATGAATGCAAAAAGACTGTCATGTTGGGTCAACTTAACATTTACTGTGATGATTGGCGTACCTGCCAGCTAAGATACGGTCCATGTCTTGAAGTTCAGCTTCTAGGAACCGACAACCGCGGATGTATTTCTCGTTTTGATATGACTCTATCTTACCTGCACAATATCATTACAATGGGTCAGGTCTAGCAGCAGAATAAGATTTGAGGAAGAAGGAGAAGGGTGTTATAACTAACCAGATCTCAAAACGAATGGAGAAAGACCCATCTTGTCTCCTGTATTGTCATCTCGGAAATGAACTCCGATTAAAAGGCTATAATCCATTATTCTCTCAGCTTCCAAGAACTCACAGTCCCGTTTAATTTGCCTGCTCATTGATATGCACCCAGATTAGTAATGTGCAGCCAAAAATAGCATAAGCAGAGAAGAGAAGAGGTAGAAGTGATTTGGATAGCTTACGTCATTAGTTCTTTATACCAATTTCTCTGAAGACGGAAAGAAAAGTTAAGATCAAGGTCCTTGAGAGTAGTTGTTTCATCAATTTCAGCTTCAGGTTTGGAGGTGGAGCGTCCATGGGAAGACCCTTTAAGGTCAAACCGTCTCTGGATTCTATATTCTGAGCAGAACAAGTTCCCCATGACAATAAACCGAGTCTGGTAAGATTAAAAAAAAACGTTAGAAAATTATCCAATGGAAGCAAATAGTCTTGATGAACAGCACAAACCTTCTGGCCACCAACAGGTTTGATGCAATGTACACCGTAGAACTTAGTCACAAGTGAGTTTTCATATTGGCAGATGTGCTTGTAGTAGTTTGGAAGCATACGTAGGAGCACCTAAGAAAACAAAAAACTTCAGGTCAAGTTAGTGTGAATGCAAATAAGAAACAAGAAGTCAAGACAAGAGCCAACGACTAACTAACCTTGACTTCTGATTTCTTCACAGTCTTAATCATAAACCTGTCATCTTGAGTTAAGTAAAAAAAGCTCCCACTTTTTCCAGGTGAAGACAGTTCCCGAAGAGCATCGTCCCCACAGATAGCTAACATGTAATCAGCAGGATCCACCGTGAAAAGCTCCCTCAGCCGTCTAAACACCAAAGGGCAGTAGTCTTTCCAGCGGAAGTCCACAGACTGATGCGGGGGCGTAGTCTTAGAACCCTCCGGTGGGAACCTCGTCCAGAACTTTTCACTCGGGTTGAAATCACTCTGCTTAAGGTCTCGTACAACTGAAGCATGTTTGCCGACAGTATACCTAAAGTATCAAACTTTGGTCAGAACACAGATTCATAACCACATAACTGCCCAAACATTATTATTTTTAATTTAACGTTTTATACTAATTTATTTTATATATATATGACATTTATATAAAAATATTTTAGTTTTGAGTTGAACAATAAAATTAATATATAAAATAAACTAAATTAGACAAATTTGTGATTTTTTACTAATATTATTAGTTGATTTAAACTAATTTATTAAAAAGAGGTTTAGAACCTAAGGACTAAACTGATTAAGAAGAATGAATGTATTACCTGATGCCATGTTGCAAGTTGAGCATCAAATCATACTTCTTATGGCCTTTGGAGATAGTCTCACCAGCCTTCTTAGCCTCACCGCTGAAACAACAAGGATTCTTCCTAAACTGCCTAAACCCATCTCTATCAACAGACAACCTATCTCTATAAATCACCGAAGCTTCCACATTATCAACAATATCACAGGTAATATCCCCAGCTTCCCCATCCGACTCCCAAATACAAATCCTCGGAAACACCTTCTCCCCACCACCACCACCTCCACTGTCAACGCTGGATCTCTTCCGCTTCTCAATCCCATCAAAGAAACTCCTCATCTCACTCCAAGAACTCCCGTCAGCACAGGTCAACAGCCCTTTGGGAACCCCGTTCTCCCACTGACCCTCGTAACGGTTCCCGTTAGGCCAGAGGAGGACGCCTTTCCCGTTAATCACGCCGTTACGCCACTCGCCGGTGTACTGGTTCCCGTTCTTCCACACGTACCTCCCCTTCCCGTCCTGCACATTCCGCCGCCACGTCCCCTCGTACAAGTCCCCGTTGACGTAGCGCTTCTCGCCGTGGCCGTGTTTCCGATCGGCGATCCAGTGGCCGCGGTAGGTGTCTCCGTCGGCGCCGACGAAGGTCCCGAAGCCTTCCATCCTCCCGGACTTGAACTCGCCCTCGTAGGTCGCGCCGCTCGGCCACGAGAACTTGCCTTTCCCGCTCGCCTTCCCGCGCTTCCACTCGCCTTCGTACATACACCCGTCGTTCCACAGATACTTCCCCGATCCGTTCGGGAACCCGCCGGAGAAGGTGCCGGTGTAGAGATCTCCGTTAGGTAACGGCTTCTCGACGTCCGGCGGAGGTGGCGTGGGAGTCACGCGCTGGGTGGCTCCTTGGGATTTGGATCGCACCATCGGAGTTAGGGTAAGTAGCAACAAGTCGTCTCGTCTCTCCGCTTCGTCTCCTTCTAGAAC
Organism: Brassica rapa; assembly: GCF_000309985.2. NCBI lineage: Eukaryota > Viridiplantae > Streptophyta > Magnoliopsida > Brassicales > Brassicaceae > Brassica > Brassica rapa. The sequence goes on along the minus strand of NC_024796.2, from coordinate 14,430,165 downwards.
GTTCTTCGGAACAACGACGCCGTTTCTGGTGGATAGTATAACTTGAGTAGCTTCGGGTACGACGCCGTTTGAGACTTTTGGTTCGCTCACGAGAGGCTCACACATTAGATAAACCCTCGCTTTCCACCGTTTTTCGAGATCTTTGCAACGGCATTCGAAAGATTGTAGGTTAGATCTGTCGGAGAACCAAACGGATTTTGTCGTGGTGTAGAAACTTTTCTTTCTTTTTTTATATTTCAAATCTGAGAAGAAACCTTGGTGAGAGTTTTCTACAGACAAACGCTACAGAGAGGAAAATGAAAAGGGAGAATGAAGCATCAAAAGCAAAAGGATAAAGATAGAGAGAGAAGAGAAGTGAAGAGAGAAACAAAAAACCTTTAGAAATGAATTAATTTTAGGGGTAGATTTGTAAAATTCAGTGAGATGGTGTTGGAATAAGCATTGGGAAGTGGACACAAAAAGCCCACCAGCCCGCCAAAAAAAGTCGCGTCGTTATGACCAATTTAATTGACTTGAGTGTAATTACGGGATTTGGGTAAGATAATAATATTAGACAGGATGCAATTACATTTCACGTTTTTTATTAGAAAATTTTACACCATAAATAATTGATGATTACATGAATAATATGACTATATGACAGCATTTTTAAAGTTCAAACCAGTGTTGTTTTTCGGAGTTACTGTTATATATTTTAGATGAGTCGTAAACCAAATAACTAATTGTATTCATAAGACATAGACCTAAACAGATAATATGATTATTTTTGATACAAATATCCAAACCCGTTTTAGATACCTTTGTTATTTAGATTGTTTTTAGGTTACTATTTATTAGAACCGAATTCATCTAGACCCAGAAGGATCCAACTCAAAACTCAAAATCCACACAAATCTATAATATTCATGCGAAGCCTAATTTCAAAACAACAAAAAAACGATACCCGAAAAAAATAGTCCGTACCTAAAGAGATGACCAATGTTTATGCCTAATTGGTTTTATAAACTAATTAAAAAAAAAGACTTTTTCTATGTTTGTCTAAATTCAATGAAATAGAAAAAATCTTTTATTTAGTAAAATAATTATATGGAGCGAAGAATTAAGTGAAAATGAATAAAACATATTTTTATTATTTTGATTTAAGTTATTATATTATTCACAAAAACATGTTGTTGAATTATGTTTTTGGTTATGTAATTTTCAACAGATTGAAACTAAAATTAAAAAAAAAAGTTTTAGTGAAACAAACTAAACTGAACGTTTAACCTTATGCAAAATCCAACTATTTTATATTTTTGTTTTTATAATTGACACAAGATAATATTGATTAACTGATAAATAAAATTTGCACTATTATTATTATAATATAACTAATGGTGTGATCTATTGTTAATGTAATATAATTAATGAAATTGTTAAATTGAATGAAATATAAAAATAAAATAAAAGTAGTTATATTAATAAAATTATTAAAACGACATTATAGTTTTTTTTATACTACTAACATGTTTTCAAATAATTTTATTTTATACTACTATCCATATTTCCAAACAGTACTAAAAGTGCTTCAGTTTTAATAATACAACAAAAGCTGACTCGCATTTAGAAAACAAATTCAACTTTTTACCAAGTAGATGTGTTATGAAGTTTGGTTTTATATTGGTTATAGTATATAGTATACCATTAAGAAACACACAAAAATGTTGTTATTGATTATAGATACTCCTTTTCATGGTAAAATACTAATGTCTAATGTTGATTTTTTTACAGATTAAACATAGTTAATAACGTAACATCTATTTTTACCCAAATGCAGCTTTATAGTTCACTTGTGAAATAACACACATTCACAGGTCCAAGAACATGTTCACCCAAATGAGCACGCCGAGATAACTGTTCTCTCGTCAACACATAATCATTATATACATATGCGTTCCTGAGTGCGTGTGTAAATATGAAAAGTTCTTTTTATTTCGGTTAATCTCATTGTAACCGTAGTTAATTCGTAATTGCCGTCGTCTACAAGTTTTCACCATTGACAAACAATATAATCATTAAAAATGTCCAATCTTGAAACTATAATATGTTCGTTGGTTTATTATACGGTCACATGTTCCCCTAATCAAAAATTGCTACGTACTGATAGAGTTTTTCTTTCTAGAATACAATCTGCAAAGACTAATTATAAGTTTTAAAAACTAGTGTCGGCGTGCCATACGTTGTATGGATGTAATGTGATACCCACGTAAAAGACCAAATGATTAGTAATGTTTATCTCCTTCATTTAAGAAACGATAATCAACAATTATCAATTAACTAATCGTCATCGCGAATGGAATAAAATAACCTAAAACGGATGATAATGTTTGATAATTATATAATGGATTTTAATGGCTTTGTGTTATTTCAGCATGTAATTTTTCTTTTTCATAAGTCGGTCATCAGCATTTAAAGTTTCAGTAGTACAAAATCCATATTCAAGTTTGTATCCTTGATTTATTATTGTAAGACTTTAGCTCAAAGGGACATTAAAAAAAAACTAGACGTGCCATTGAGTAATTATGTGTACATAAAGGATATACGATAATATTAAAAAAAAACTCAAGGTATTGATTATGCACCAACAGAACTTTGTAAATTTTTTGTTTGACTAAAAACTTTATAAATTTTGTTTTCAAAAGAAAAATAATACTGTTTGAGAAACTAGCGTAATGAATATCTATAATTTTCATGATATTTAAAATGAGAAAACAATCTATTTCTCCTTTGAAACGATCACATAATACTATATATCCACCAAACTATGACCTAGTGGTAGATTGCTCTAAATTTAAAGTTGTAAATTTATTTCTCCATGAATTGAAAGATGTTAACTTATTTATCCCTTGCTCAATAGTTTAAAAATTAATTGCTCATAAACCATTACTTGAGTTGGTTTATTGTTAACAAATATATTTTAACCAGTTAAACCAAAATAAAATCCAATTTGAAATAAAACATGACCCGTAAATGAAGAAGAAGAACAAAAGAGAAACTGGGTTTGATCATTTACGGGTCGGATTTTATCAAAATTGGATTTTATTTTGGTTTAAGTGGTTAAAAAATATTTGGTTAACAATAAACCAACAAAATCATGGTTTATCGGCAATTAATTTTCAAACGATTGAGTTAGTGATAAATAAGTTTACATCTTTTAATTCATGGAACTTTTTTTGCAATTTTAAATTCGGAGAGATCTAGCACTAAGTCATAGTTTGGTAGAGATATAGTGCTATATGATAATTATGAAGGAGAAATATATCGTCTTCCCTATTTATAATAGAGTAAAATGGTTGGAAAAATAGTGGGAAAGAGAAAAAAAAAATTAAAGAATTTGTAGTAAATTGTTTTCGCTTATTTAAAATAGAGAGAAAATTTACTCTATTTTTGTTGATCTTCTCCAATTTTAGAATGGCTGAAATTTTTATTTTATTTGTGGAAAATGAAAGTAAGAGTAAAAACTAAACTTAAAATAGAGTTTTTTTTAGAATAGAGTTTTACTCTAATATATACATTCAATCACACTCCAATTTCTGTTAAATACCATGTTTTTTTTTTGTCGCTGACACAAAAGTTATTCAATCCTAAAAGAGGTAATAAATAAAGAACTCCCCCAAAGTTAATTCCGGAATAATTATTTAAGCAAAAAAAAAACTTTGAAATGAAGAAGTTTGAAGATTCTTATAATATACAATGCATCCTTCTCACCAGCAATCAAATAAGATTGGGATCTCATGCTGTCAGATAGGGCTATATTGTTAAATTATTGAGTAGCTTGTTATTGGTTAACTGCATTAAATGAGTATCTATATTATTAAAAGAGAAGTACAAAATAGAAATACCCCTTAGTTTTACCACTTATTTACATTAAAATGCCATTGAGATATTTATTGAACCTATATTTAAGCATGCTTGTCTTTTCCTAATTTAAATAATAGATTTAAGCATTTAATGTCTTTCCAAAATTTAAATAATAGATTTCTTTTATCAAATCATAACCAAAATAAATTTTCTAATGTATTTTGTATTAACATATTCAATATTTTTAATATTTATAAGTAATAAATAAAAAAATAAAAAATCACACATCATAATCAATTTATATAACATATAAATAAAATATAAAATAGTTTATTCATATATTAGTATAATGCTTTCACAATATAAGTCCAATTAGTTATAAATATTGGATTTGTTTATATTATACATTGTGATATAATAGATGATTAAAATCACAAAATATAATTATTCAAAGTAATAAATGAAATTGTTATGTTTAAAAATGTTATATTAACAAATGTGTAGTAAATATTCATACGGTCACGGGTCAAGCTCTAGAAATAAATAACAACAGCAAGATTATTTTTCTTTATCAAATTTATTTTAATAGAAATTATAGTTCCAAATATGTTTATATATTTTATGTACTTATAAATTTATTTTCTTTGTCTTTAAGGAAACTTAGATTTTGAAATTGGAAAAAATATGACCACCTCTATATTATTTTAATTAGGAAATTTAAAATTTATATCAAAATATTTTATTAAAATTTTAATTTTAATTTTTATTATAGCTGCAAAGATTAATTTTCAATATAAATTTATGTTTCAATATTACAAATGCATCATTTAATATAAACAAAAAAAACTAAAAACATAAAAGAAATACCCGCCCGGTCGGGCGGGTCAAGATCTAGTTTTTAAATTATAAGATAATACTAAACCACATCTTAATAATGCATGACACTACTAATTCTTCTCCCGTTTTATTTTAATCAAATATTATTGCATGTCCGAGCGACGTTGTAAGAATTTTATTTAAAAACATTTTATCGTATTAGATTTTGATTCGCTATGATTCGGGAAAAAAAAATATTAGAGACAGGTATAACAAGAGACAAATGACTCTAATTGCGAATAAAAAATAATTGACTCTAATTGCGAGTCATCATCTTTGTTTCGATGAATAGGGAGGCGAAGGTCCAAGCCACACAGTTGGAACGAATCGAGCTGAGCTGGCACATTTGCATTTGAGACTAGGCTGTCACGGCCGACCTAATATCGTCGTCTACGAAGAATCCAACGACATAGACGGTGCCACGTGTTGATAAATTAAGCGGTTAAGATTAGAACCACGTCATTGATATCTAATAGCAAAGTAACCCTCTGTCCCTGCCTGGCGTCAAAGATCCTACGAAGATTATGTTTCTCTGAGTAATCACGTGCAATAGCTTTGTTCCACACGTGCTACGGTCATTGTTAATTTGAACCTTCGTAAAATTTGGAGATTTTTACGTTTAAACCATTTCTGATTAAATCATTTTCAGTGTATTTTACAATTTTGTAAAATTGAAAGTGTTTAACATTAGAGGTAACGCTTATTATTATGTACAGTTAGATTAGAAAATATAAAACATAATTTATTGTCGAAAACTGGTAATGACAATTATAAAGTATAGAGGTAGATTGTAGTGTATATGTATCTAAATATTATTTTAAAAGTAAATATAAAATGAAATAGATCTGATCTTATTCTAGAAAAAAAATTGAATCTTTCTTTAATAAAATAAAACAACTAAGCGCAGATATTTAGAAATTGAATGAGTGAACAAATCATATAAACCCAAACATTATTCCATCAAAAAATTTCAAGTATATACATTTTTAAATAAGTTCAAATCATTTCAAATATTAATATTCCTAAACAAGAAAAATCAAAATGAGAATTTTCTTTGTGAAAGTTAAATTTTGTGTTAGTAAAAAAAGTTATAATTTTGTTGATCAGGCAAAAAAAATGATAAAATAATAAGGTGAAAAGAAATATAAGGGAAAAGACAAAGAAGATGGATGACCAGATAAGTTAGATAGCCGTCCGCCGACCTACAACGTACGCATCAAAACAAAGCCTCACAAGTCCCTTCTTCCCAAATCCATAACTATTCGGACATGTTAGTTTCAACTATGGTTTAATTCGGTCTGCTTTCCGTGTGACCAGGAGTCGTAAGTCGAAACTGCAGTGGTGTTTTTTACATGAAACTTAAACTTGGTTATTGTCCAACGTGAGAAACTAGAAATATACTATCACCTTATTGTCACACCACCATTTGAATTTGATATCTAATCTGTTTACATTAAAAATATTTATGAGGGGGATGGTAATGTATGCAACTAAGAGCATTTCCAATGTATTACCCCATTTTTTACTCCAAAATGGTGCAACACCAAAATGGATTAAGGTTTTACTCCAATGTATTACTCCATTTTTATTCCAAAAATAATATTTCTTAAATGATTTCATTTTTATTTTATTAATAATTGCAAATAAGATCTTATACTTATAAAAATTTACCAATTAACTCCAACTATTTTATGTTTACGATAAATAATTAAAATATAAATTATTTGAATTAAATATTTATTATTAAAAAGTACAAGAAATCATTAAAAAGACAACATATATGTGGGTTCAACAATGAGCATTAGAATATTTTTCCCTCAAATGATCAACTAATGCATTTCGTAATGAAAAATTATCTTCTTTATCTTTGATATTCCTAAATCGAGCAAGAAAATTTTGAAATCGGATATTTTCATTTTCTGCAATTTCGATATCCGGAGGTGGAGCTTCTCTTCCAAATTCAATTGGTGCATCAAGTTCACGCTCAACAAGCTCTTTCTAAGACTTCTCCGTTTGGGCAATATTTCACCGACCTTAGTGGATCCGAAACGGATTTTTCAGATTATTAAATTACTTATTTTATGTTATTTTTATTTTAATTATTTATGTTTCTGTTGTTTTATGCATTTATTTAAAATTATTACATAATCTGTTGTGGAATATACTGTTTTCATGTTATTGTATCATTTTAATTATTATTTAAGTAAAAAATAGAAACTTTAAAAATTTAAAGGATTATTTTATAAATAAAAAAAGTTCAACTCTAAAATTGAGTAATGAGTAAGATTACTCCATAGATAGAGTAACACTAGCCATTACTCCATTTTGGAGTTGAAAATGGAGTGGGATTGGAGAATATTTTACTGCATAATGATATTTGGATTTACTGCATAATTATGTTTAGAGTTAAAAATGGAGTAGGGTTGAAGATGCTCTAAATCATGGATTGATATGAAGAGGGAGTAGCTCAGATATTGACGTAACGATGTTTCGTTTCTTCTGATGGAGAATCAAAGCCCATTCCTCAATAAGCCTTACACCAACGTCTTGTCACTCCAGATTATACCAAACCCATCCTTCTTTACCATTATTTGTTTATTGAATTACATCAAATATTCTCAGTTTATTACACAATTTTAGACAATTTTTATTTAGGTTTAGAAATTATATAACTGGTTCAACGTGTGGGTAGTTTTTAACACGATGTCAGAACCGCAGCAACTCTTGACTCAAAGTACGTGAATGTTTGTTTTCTAGTATCTATTCTGTTCCATGCTGTATTTAACAACGAATCATAAAGAAAGGTGCAACGTAGTAATGTTCAATGACTATAAGATAGTCCAGCCGTATTTAAAGCATTGTCCACTTTCGTAAGTTTATTTGAGTTAAGAGAGATCGCGTTGAACTTGAAGTTTGAATACGTATTTATTCTATTTTTTCTCGTCCTAATAATTTGAATAAATTATTTATCGGACTTACGTCTTAATGGGGTTTAAATTTATAAGAAACTACGTATACGTCTCTTTGTATTGTAAGCTCGAAAGGGAAAGTCCATTGCTCGTAGTTTTGGTATTTTCCTTCGTAATTTTCTGCTTCATTCAATTTTTGAAATACAAGAAGCTTTTATATATATGTCTTCATCGTTGGCAGAGCGATTTAACCAAATTTATTTATTTTAATGTTTTCTGCCTTCTGTTATTATCTTATGATTTGCTATCAAATTCGAACTTTAAAAAATGTGTCTGCTGGGTACATTCGATGATTTTAGGATTTGAAAATAACTTTGATTCATAGTTGTGAGTTCGTGTCCATTACCTAGCGTTTTCATGCATTATATTAATTCCTTGACGGTGCATATAGCTAAACGGCTGCGTCATATAATTAAAAATTTGTATTGAAAAACGTTTACAAACTCATAAGATTGGAACTTCATGAATCCCCAACTGAATTAACTAGTACACGCACTGACCTCGTCAAAATATAAAACGTCAAAATATAAAACCAAAAACAAAATTGCAATATCGGATTTAACATTTTACCAAAAACAAACTGCAATATCGAAGTATATACTATAATGCTTTGAATAGATTGTTCTTTAATATCTGGCTTATATTACAAGTTATGTTGATTCCATTAAATTGTTGTATTCTCAATTTTTGGTTGTTCTGTATGTTATTCCTTTTTTTTAACAAAATTCTGTATGTTATTCCATTCCAAAATTTCTATTGAATATTTTGAATCCGCAATTTTGTTTTACAATATATAATAGTTTTAATACAATATTTAGCTAAGAGCATGAGCAACGATATGTTTTTTCCAATATCTCTCAACATTAAATTGTTAAAAAAAGGTTGAAAAAAATAAATGAAAGCAGTAGAAAGTTTTTTTCTTTAACAACTCAACACAAATGATCAGAGACTAAAATGCTATGTGTCAATAAAATGAAGGAAAAATGATTGCTGGCTACACGAAGTATTGACCATCACATGACTAGCCATGCAAACTAAATTAATGTATACTAGACTACATGAAATATATGTTATGCATGGCAACATCCCTCAACTTAATGATGTTATGTGGTTAACATCACGATTTTAATTTCATTAATCCAAAAAGTGATATATATGTCAAAGACCGTTTAAGTGTCCCATTTTCTCAATTAAAATATGGCGTACCTGACGGTAATTAAACAAAAATTAGATTTTGATCCGCTTTTTAAAAGCGTGAGAATATTTTTAACAAAATATAATTTATTAAATCAGTATGTTTTATAAAATTTTGATAAGTAGTGTTTTGAAATTTTTATTTTTAGTGTATTTGAAAACTATATAATTGTATTAGTTTATTTATATTAGATATAAAATTTATACATGATATTATTTAATTTTTATTTTTATTACTTAATCTGTTTTGTTATTAATTTTTAATAAAATATGTGTAATTCTTTTGAATAATTGTGTGATATATATTTATTTGATCAATTTTTATTATAAAAGTTGTTTGATATCAATTTACTTACTCCAACATCTTATTTGTTTGATATACAATTAATTAAATTCATCCATAATTAAATTAATGCATTATTTTGTTTATATTAAATTGCATTCATTTAAACTTAGTAAAACTTTCATATTATATACTTATTCTTAGATTATTTTATTATTAAAAGTACATATATAATAATCATATATGTGAGATTATATTTGATTTAAGTTGACATCAAATAAGTTTTGAGAAAATAAAATGTTAGAGTCAATAAATTGACGTCAAATATATTTTATAATTAAAATTTAAAAAATAAATATATATCACACAATTTATCAAATGAATTACATAAATTTTATGAAAAGTTCATAAGAAAACATATTAAAATAATTAAAAAAAAAACAAAATTACATAATATCTTATATAACTTACATATTTAATATAAATAAAAATAATATAATTATATAGTTTTCAAATACACCAGAATAAAAATGTTAAAACACTACATATCAAAAAATGTTAAAAGATATTGATTTTGTACATTAGATATTTATAAAAAAATTGTTACGCTCTTAAAACGTGGGTTAAAATATAATTTCAGTTAAATTACAATCGGATCGGTCATATTTTAATTGATGAAACGAGGTATTTAACGGTCTCTGACATCTACATCACTTTTTGGATGAATGAAATTAAACTTGTGATGTTAATTACATAACATCATTAAATTGAGGAATGTTATCATGCATAACATATACTTCGTGTAGTTAGGTATACATTAGTATACTTTGCATGGTTAGCCATGTGATGATCAATACTTCATGTAGTTAGCAATCATTTTTCCTAAAATGAATGGTTTCTTTTATTTTTCATTTAGTTTTAATTATATAGCAAAACAATATAATTATTAAATTCACTAGATACTCTATGAAGAGACTACACCACTAATGATGCTCTAAACTTTTAACTGAATTGGCTATAAATTAACTCCATTATTTAGAAAGTCTAAGCTCATTGAATTTACAAATACCCACATTACAAGGTCTAAGACCATGTTTATCGGTGGATCCTTAGTGGGTTTTTAAGTAAAATAACCCATTTAATTAAATCAAAACAAAATAAAGATGGTCTTACCGGTCCGTAGTGGGTTTTTCTTTTCTCTCTTCTGTTTCCTCATTCTTCTCCGTCGCTCCGGTTAACGTCGTGCAAGAACACGTGAGTGACTCCAGGCTTTCTTCATGTTCCTAGCCATAACCGCCGCCGAGTAAATCGCCGCCATTCTTCCCGGAGCTTCGGTGAAGTAACCGCTGAAGGAGATCGCGATCTCGTGGATGTTTTGTTGTGGGGTTATGGTGGAGGTCGCGTAGTGGACGATGGCTTGGAGCTGGATCGGTGTCGCTGAGTAATCAGCCACTGCGGCCACCGATCGGCTTTTGGCGCTTGCGGTGGAGCAGAGGAAGAACGCGTCGTCGGTAGAGCGCTTCCGATAAGACCGGCGAGTAACACGAAGGTGATGATCGTATGAAGGATGTGAAGAGTAGAGCGCTCTTGATTCTGTTGAACGTGTAAGCTTATCTACTACGTAGTACTATCAATGCTATTGATTGATTGCTTTGAAAGAAGAGGACTTTGAAATCCATCGAAAAGACAGTGTTAGGATAGATAGATGAGTTCGTGTCTACCTCTGACTCTGAGGCTCCTTCTGCCTCTTACACCATCTCTACTTTGTCCTTCTCAAGCTCCGTCGCTGCTCAGATCGAAAAACCCCAACTTTAATCGGCGATCCTCTTCTTCTACGACCTCTTGCTCTTCCCAGTGGCAGCTTTCCCCTGGGAGAAGACAGCGATTCAGATCCTACTCTCCATCTATTCCCATGGTAATGTCTGTTTGTTTGCTTAATTCTCTTTGAGTTTATGCGCTAAGTTCTTCGGACAATGGTAGCTTTGGACATATTGTGTTAGAATAATATATGTTTTGTCTCATGATCATGATTGTATTTGCCCACTTATAGTTTATGTACCTGAAAGTATTCGTCTTTCAATGGTAGAATAGTTGTTTGAGTCAGCTCCAGTGATTGGCAGATCGAACCAGCTTTTGATGTGTTTTACAGTCAGCCACAGCCTAAAAGCAATGGTGATATGAGGCGCTTGGAAGAGCTCTTCAATAGATATAAATGCAATATGCTATTTTTGATGTGTTTCACGGTATTGTTTATTCTTAAACCTTTTACTACAACTTGCTTGTGTGCATGGGTTAATAAGTACTTTGTGAAAGTGCCTTGAAAGGCTAAGAGTTAAAAAGACAAAGAAATAGATTGAAACTGGGGGTTTAAACTCTCAATGGTTTCTCTCACTGGTAGCTCTGGTTGTTCATCTTTTGAACTTATAGTTAAATGTGTACTTACTCTTTAACATTTGTTGATTTGGTTGGACAGGAATTGGGTCTGTACAAGGCTCAGGTGATGCTTCCATTCAACGCATTTGGGACAATGTCAATGGCTAGTGAAGTGAGAGTTCTTTATCTTCTTTCCTTTCTTCACAATTGAATATAAATATGTCATTGTTTGGTTGTCGATATAGATGATCCTTGTTTGCATTACCTTTTAGTAGTCAACTAGGTAGTTTTGGACTAGCTTTTTGTTTGATTTGTTGGTTCAAGTTTTAGAGATCCTATCTATTGATGACTTTTATGTGTGTAGTACTTCTCATTTGGATTGAAGAAAGTTTCATTTTTTTTAAGAACCTTTAGTTAAGAAATTCCCATTGGACCACTCAAAATGAGAGTTTCTTAACTAAAGTTTTTAGGTTATTTTTATTAATTAAAAAGTCATTGAAAAACCCATTAGGGGTGATAGGGATAAACATGCTCTAATAATATTATAAAGTAAATGATCTCACCTTATGCAAATTTTATTTCTATGAAAAGAACAACTTTAAACATCACTGATGATAAATTAAAACGACGAGATAGATAACTCATACAAAACTGTTACTCGAGCTCTGGTACACTATTAACGTTCTTGAGAGTATCCACAAGATGACACTGATACTGTTTAAGCGTCATGACCTCATTATGCAATGCGATGAAGTTGTTTTTCATTATATCTTCGCAATCTTTGATGATTGTCTCGTCAACTTCTTCTTTCATTAATCTTTGTCTTAGCTTATCGGTCGAGATTGATACGTTAGTTGTCGTTGCCATTAACTCTTCGTTAGACATTCTTGGAAACGTTTCTTTAACAGCATGCAAAGCTTCGATCCAAGCTGTACGATCTTCACTTGATGCTGCTCGTAAATGCAGTCTCTTTGTACCAGTAAATACAGTGAATCTCTTGCTGTCTGATATGCCTTGTCCGATTGATGAGACCTATATATAAAAAACACAGGATTCTTAAAAATATGCGTTCAGTTGTAGGTGGACTTTTTTAAATTAAAAACATTTGAGAATACTAGAGCACTCCCAAATAAATCGAAACCTTGATATAATTTTGGTGGAGACATTTTTTTTGTCAAGAAGTGGAGACATTTTTTTAGACTATGAAAATCACATGCAATTGACGGTGTAGTTGTTGGAGCATATCTTAAAAATAGAAAAAAACTCTAATTGTAGATGTAAGTTTTGCTCTAATGTATGTCATCAGTCATCACGATATATATATATATATATATATATATAATATTTTTTTTATTTTGGAGCAAAATTCATTTTTGTAATATAGGAAAATCTAGTGAACAAAAAACAATGTAGGAAAATCTAAAACTGTGTTGGAATAATCTTTATTTTAACTAGGTCCTTGTCCGCGCTACGCGCGGATAGTATTTTGATTTTTTTTCTTCATATTTTTGTACTATTATGTCAATTGTTTAGTTTTATAAAATGTTATGTTTTAACTGTAAATTTAGAATTAAAAATCTAAATTTTCCTTACTGTTAATTTTTTTAAATCTTACCACAACACATTATACATGAAGAAAATATAGTTGGCTTTTATATTTTTATTTGGTGTAATATTGAAAATTTTGATGGTTTGTTTAAATGGCTTTTTTAAATTATATATTTTAGGATTGATTTTCGTGAATATATTCTATAATTGTCTAAAAAAATTGTTTGTCCCATATAGACATCCACATAAATATGAGCTTCTGATAAATTTGTTCATTGGGATATTTAGTTTCACTTTCAACTTTATTCCTTTTTTTGGCACCCTCATGCTAGCTTGTGGGGCTAGCCAACTTGGTGCAAAAGGGTTTACAAAAGCTGATCAAGATGCGCGTGATCGGACACCTTTTGCTAGGCTATTCGTACGGAATTTTAAAGATCTAGGAATATAAGCAATAGAAAGTTCAGAAAATTCTTTGGATACAGCCTCTATTTCGTCGAGCTCCTTGTCCAACGCAGGCCAATCTTCCTCCTTTTGAATGAGTATAACCAGTTGTTCACAGTCGATTGAAAGACCATCTCTCTGTGTCCAAACTTCAGTATCACTTGCATTGCCCATAGCAAATCTTCAGCTTCCGCTTGAAGTGGTGATTTAGTGTGTGCATATCGGGCCTTGCTCCAAACATGATTGGAAAGTCACCATCCATTAACACAAAGCCAAGTCCAGATATGTCTCTTTCATTTATCCAGGATGTCTAGCAGGAGCGTTTCTTTGCGGAGGAACAGTTGTGTCCGTTACCTCAACTCCCATATCAATCTCCATAATCTCGTCGATACATTGAGCTATCCTCCAACACTCTGCTTCAATTTTATTCGCTAATAGGAAAGACATAATTCCTATGACACTATTAATGATTGTTTTTTATTGTAACACCGATACGGTAAACTTATGTTTTATTTAACAAAACTCTTATTTTAATTTTGTATTAAAAAAATCAATCATATTTTATATTATCCATAATTTTAGTAAATTTGCTTATTTGTCATGTTTTTATTAGGTTTTAGCTAAATCATTGATTTATTATTTATTTTTAGCTAAGCTACTAATTTATTAATTTAAAAATACCCTTAATTAATATTATATATATATATATATTAAAAATGAATTTTATTTTAGTAATATTAAATTTATATTTTATATTAAAATTCAGTTAGTTTTTCTTATTTGTCATATTTTATTAGGTTTTAGACTTTTAGATAGTTTATTGATTTATTATTAATTTCTAACTGATTCGCTAATGTGTTAATTAAAACAATACCCTTAATGAATTTTATATATAATTAAAAACGAATTTTATTTTAATCATATAAAATTTATATGTTATATCAATATTAAATAATTGATTCTAAAATAATATAATAAAATTATCAAAAAATTTTAAAATAAGATAATTATTATAAAAGTTAAAAAGATACAAAAAATTATAATTAAATATTATTCAAGAAAAAACATTTATATAAAGATATTTTCTAAATAATTTCTAACATATGAGTGTTTTAAAAAATTTAACACTGGATGTTTAGAACACGGGATTATGCTTATGAGAGAGTGGTTCGGGAATGGGCTTCGAGATGGGTCGAATGGGCTCTGAAAATAGATTTTTTTTTTAACTCAAGCCCAGTCCGGATGACATGGCATCTTGGTTGATTCACAATATTTTGCCCATGTGGCAGGGCTTAGAAAGGAGGGATTTAGTCCCTTTTATATAGTAGGATTCTTATTTATATTTTGTTGCTATCTGAAAAAAATATTTTTATTATAAAAGTTAAAAAGATACAAAAAATTATAATTAAATATTATTCAAGAAAAAACATTTATATAAAGATATTTTCTAAACAATTTCTAACATATGAGTGTTTTAAAAAATTTAACACTGGATGTTTAGAACACGGGATTATGCTTATGAGAGAGTGGTTTGGGAATGGGCTTTGAGATGGGTCGAATGGGCTCTGAAAATAGCTTTTTGTTTTAACTCAAGCCCAGTCCGGATGACATGGCATCTTGGTTGGTTCACAATATTTTGCCCATGTGGAAGGGCTTAGAAATGAGGGATTTAGTCCCTTTTATATAGTAGAATATGTATAAGGAAATGTTTTAAACCATTTATAAACACAAGAGCATTTCGAGATAAATTTGAACCTTCAAAATTTTTTGGGAATGCTCACTTATTTTATAAACGGTTTTTAAAATTTCTCTATATATATGTTAAGTTACGTTTAACAACTACGCCACAAGATTAACAATTTCTCTATAAGGGCCTGATTGGTACAACCGCAGCGGTTGCGGTTGCGGGAGTTTGCGGATGCGGGTGGTTGCGGTTTCTATCGGCTTTAAGAGATTTGTACGACTGGTTCTGCGGTTAGAAATTGGTGTGTTTGTAGGATATTTATGACTAATTAATTACCAAATGCAGCAGCGGTTAAATAATAAATTAACAATATTTACATTTTATACAATTATAAGAATATCAAAAATAATAATATTATAATAAATATAAAAGTTATATTTAGAAAGTTATAGTTTAATTTTTTAAAAATATAGAAAATATTTTTATTTTAAAGTTTTATAATATTAATTAAAATATAATAGATATATTTTAGCATTTTTATAATTCCAATTTAATTTTTTTATTGAATATTTTTATTTTTATATTTATATTGTTTTGAAAAAAAAAAGAAATTTTTTTATTCTCCCGCAACCGCCCGCAACCGCAAACGCTAGCTGGAACCAGCTTTTGAATTTATGAGGTTCAGAGCGATTTGGAGCGGTTTGAGCGATTGTTGCAAAATGCCAATAACCGCTACCAACCGCAAAAGCTGCGTTTACGGGTGGTAGCGGGAAAATCAATCATACCCTAAGTGTTAAGAAATTACTTATACACTTCTATATGTTGTTCGAGTCGGTTTGTTATTGAATCCTAATTCCCGACTTTCTGTTGATTTATAATTTTTTTGTTCTGTAAAAAAAAAACCAACAACTACAATTGAATTTGTGTATATTCAGTACATTTTAAACATTTCAGCTACATTCCATAATCTTATAAAATACTGAGGTATTCTCAAATAAATACAAACCTTGAGGTGAATTTGACCGAGCGGTTTGCCAGGACTATGCACATCACCACGTTTGCTATGACGGCATATGAACCGCAAGGATTCGCCGCCGATCAGCTTCGATCTCCGATCCATTTCCACGGAGAGAGAGATCTTATCCGGACCGTGGATTCTGTAATACGACAACACACCGTCCTGGAGAACAAACCACCGCCGTTTCCATCCTTGGCCGTAGTTTATCCATTTGTAGAGGATTCCGGCAACGCCGTTTCCAGACTGCGGACGATCTTCGTTCGTACGAGGACCAGCGGAGAGGCTGTACCGGAGATCTTGGTGGCGGTTGGGACGAGCTGAGTGTGGGATGTTTAACGAAATGGAGCGAGTCGTTGGGTTGGATTTTGCGGCGAGTGGAGAAGACATTGTTAGGGGACGATCGGAGAAGTTAGGTTAAGATTTTATCTGGTGGTTGTAAGAAGAGAGGGGAGAGAAATTTGGAGAAGATGCGAGGTTTGCGTGGGACGCACGGAACGTTTTTAAAAATGGAAGATAATTTGCATTTAGGTCAAATGTCTGAAGTTTCTATTTATAGTAACAAAGATGAATTTCTCTTCAGATTAGATACAAAGTGATTTCTACTCGAATTCTTATCGCTGCTTCACTTTTTTTTTTCTCCTGTCAGTTGATTATAGTTTAGGCCCGTTGGGCCTACACTGATAAACGAAAATATTGAGCTTTTTATTCCCTAGAAAGGAAAAAATCGACGTGGCTTTGTTGGAGCCTACCTTGAGCCTTTAGCATTATCGACTATAATAATTAATCAGCCCGACAAGGATCCTATAATGTTGGCTAGAGTGTACTACCGGATATAACAGCGTTACGGACTAGACAAAAATAAATCGCTAGCCAAATGAGTAAGTAAGCATTCAAAGAGATGCTCGAGCTTTGTGTAGTGCTGCACATAGATGATATAAATGTAACACATAACCATGAATTAGACCCAGCGATATAACTTTAAACCAGATCCAGTTCCCTTGCTTGTCTAAAAAAGGATGTGAAGAACACATATTTTATTCGAAGTTGTACAATAACCATTTCAATATGTCAAAAGTTTTTAATATGTTTCTGGTACTGTGTTTCACTCATTGGTTTACAAGATTCATTGGATCAATAACAAAACGCAGCTCCAACTCTATCACGTGGGATGAGTCTTAGTTCAGATCCATGCTTCAGGAACACGTTTCCTGACATCAAACAAACACACATTAGCTTTCCACTTAAAGCTAAAAATCAAATGAAAATCATTGCGAGGTTTTAAAAGGTACCATTGGTGATGATGGCGCTGGTTTGGGGAGGAACCTTGAACTCCTCTGCTGCGAATTTCAGAACCGCCGTGAACGGAGCTCCCTCCGGAACGCTGAATCTGGATTTCACCGAGCCGGAAACAAACAAAATGTTGGACCGAGACATTTTTATCTTTGAATTCAACGTGGCTGCTAAGTTTTATAATGTTGGACCGAGACATGTATAAGACTCGATGTTCAATATATAGTACTGTTTAAGAGACCTGCTGATCCTTTTTTCCAGAAATAAAGAAATAAACTTGATCAAGTGAACTAAGTATCTACGTCCTCCTAACCTACTTTTGAACAACATGTTACCTGCTGCTTGTCTATAAATACCATTTTCTTTATTTTCTTTTTGAGGTTTTTGGTGAAAAACTGTTATGTTTTCCTTATGATTATATTAACTTACATTTGCAATTTTTTAATCTTCCTGCAGGAGAGAAAAAGTATATTCATCTACCACAAGATAGGAAAGTTCCATAACACTTGATTGCTAATAGGCCATAAAGAAAGCTATGGCTCCTGGTGGCAGTACTTACAAAAAGAAGCCTTGGAGTCTAACTGGATAGGCTTAGCTTACGAGGTTAGGATGTCTAAAGTGGAGGCTACTAACAAACAGTTCTGTTTACACTTTGAGGCGTTTCAGCTGGGGAGAGCGCCGGTGTACATGGCGTTTCTGCGGTTCATGGGAGACGAGAACGAGGCTAAGAAGTTTAATTACAGCTTGGAAGTTGGAGCTCACAGCCGTAAGCTGACGTGGCAAGGGATTCCCAGAAGCATCAGAGACGGTCACAGGAAGTTCCGTGATAGTCAGGACGGTCTCATCATCCCTAGAAACATGGCTTTGTTCTTTTCAGGCAGTGACAAAGAAGAGCGCAAGTTAAGAGTCACCGGACGGATTTGGAGAGAAGAGTAGATGATTCCAAATGATGTTTCATATAGGCTCTCTAATGATGGTTTTAATTGGAACTGAAACGGATGATGTACATAGCAAAGTCTTGAGAGCTATGAGATCAAAATCTCCCCGTGATCAGGTTGAAAACATTATGTTTTGAAATATTACAAACTCTTCAGTCTTGTAATTTTCCTGATTTGTTGGAAAAATAAAGACAGTTTTCCTTTTGGTTCTGTTCTTATATCAAAAATTGATTTTTATCTTTATTGGATCATCATACAATATGGTTCATAATACATGCCGTGTCTTTTTTTTTTTCCTTTTTTTAGTTAATAATTTTATTTTTCATTATTTATTGTTTTCTTTTTTTTTTAATTAAAAACTAGATACGAATTGACAACTTATTAATGGTTTGTGAACCAACATATTCATCCTAAAGCTAAACCCAAGAAAAATTCAAAGATTAATAAGTATAAAAAAAACGTTTGGGACTCACCTACAGAGAGAGAAAAAAAAATAGAAAAAGAAAATGGTAAATTGTGGAAGAGAATTTAAAAGAGGGAATTGAGAATAATTTGTTTTGATTGGGGCAAAATAGATTATTCTCCCCAAATCCTGCGCAAAGAACAAACGTTTAGTTATTTCCTTTTTTTTTTATCAACAAAATAGTAAAATTGAGTTATTTCCTTATATTTGTTGAGTGTCGGTTAATGAGGCGGGTTATAAATAGAGGTGGTGCAACGAGGTGATTAAAGCTATTACTTGTTTCTTTCTTTTTTTCTTCCCGAAAAAGCAACGAACATAACGTGAAAGAGAGAGAGAGAGAGCAATGAACACTTGTCGAATAGTTCTTCAACGCAGGTTCCTTCCCGTGAGCAACTCCAACAAGGAAAAAGTAAGTTTCTTCAAATTAGGGTTTTGATCCTTCTTTTTCTGAATCGAGTTTGTCGTACTGACTTGTTTGTTTGTTTTGTTCTTACAGTTTGACAGATTCATACCGAACAGAGCAGCCATGGATTTCGACTATGCTCACTTGGCTCTTATGGAAGAAAGAGAAGAAGAAGAAGAAGAGGTCAGTTCATCCAGAAAAGCTTATAGAAAGCAATTGGCTGAGACTATGGGTCTTAACCGAACTCGAATCCTCGCATTCACCAACAAACCACCTTCTTCTACTTCTCTTCACCATCAGCATCAGCATCAGCATGAGCCTCCTAGACGCATTCCTCAGCGTCCCGAGAGAACCTTGGATGCTCCTGGCCTTGTGGATGACTTCTATCTCAACGTTCTCGACTGGAGCAGTGCTAATGTCCTAGCCGTTGCCTTGGCCAACTCTGTTTGTCTCTGGGATGCTTCCACTGGCTCCGTGACTACGCTTGTCACGTATGGTGAAGACCAAGGACCTGTCACAAGTCTAAACTGGGCGCATGATGGTATCAACCTTGGAGTTGGGCTCAACAATGGTCAAGTTCACATTTGGGACTGTGTAACCAAGACTCTACTGAGAACATTGCAAGGCTTCCACCACACACGAGTTGGGTCCTTGGCCTGGAACAGTCATGTATTGACAACCGGAGGAATGGACGGACGTATCTTCAACAACGATGTGCGGTTCATGTCATACCCTGTGTCTACTTACAAGGGTCACACTCAAGAGGTCTGTGGGCTCAAGTGGTCAGCATCTGGTCAGCAACTAGCTAGCGGCGGAAACGACCGTCTAGTACATATATGGGATCGTTCTACTTGTACGCAGTGGCTGCACAGGCTCAGGGGGCATACATCTGCAGTTAAGGCTCTCGCTTGGTGTCCTTTCCAAAGCGATTTGCTTGCATCTGGCGGTGGTGCAGAAGATAGGAAGATCAAGTTCTGGAACACTCGCACAGGGGCTTGCTTGAATTCGCTTGACACTGCTTCCCAAGTCTCTTCTCTCTTGTGGAGCAACAATCAAAGAGAGCTGCTTTGCTCACATGGGTCTCAGCTCACACTGTGGAAGTACCCGTCGATGGTGAAAATGGCTGAGCTCTCTGGTCATACGTCAAGAGTTCTATCTATGACCCAGAGTCCAGATGGTTGTACTGTAGTTTCAGCTGCAGGAGACGAGAATCTGTGCTTTTGGAATGTTTTTGGACTACCTGACACCACCGCCAAAAAAACTGTTCCAAAAGCAGCTCGTGAGCCGTTTTCTCATGTGCCTCGTATTCGTTGAAAACTCAACTACCCGAGGTTCCTTCTCCAGCCACTGTATTGACTAGAAAAATGTCCTCAAACTAGTTTTTTTGTAAAAGTATATGTTGAATAGAGAGCTTTTTATCTTTTGTCAACACCCTTATTTTACAATGTTTTGATACTTAAGAGATTTGTTCTCTCACTTCCAGTCTCATCATTATTTTAGTGATCGGGTAGGATCTTTTAATTTATCTCTTATCATCTAAATTTATTTTGGTAGGTTGACAATGAAAAGATAGAGTGCGAGGCTTCTTCTGCATATCAGAAGAAACTTTTAATGAAGAGGGTTGAGGATTCGCTTGGAAACATGAAGGTGCTGTTTTGTGCTCTGCGTATTGTCATCTCTTTTAATAGTATTCAGTTGTTTCTTAGTTAGTTTTCCTTTTACAGTCGCGTGCAGTGCACAACTCAGTGATGGAGCTTCGGAATATATATCACAAGCATCCATATCTCAGCCAAACTTCATACAGACGAGGTAATAGAAATTTACATAAATGCAAACAACTTCTGGTTAGGGAACTAAGGAAAGTTTTGATGAAGGGTCTGCGTAAATCACTCTCTCTCTCTCTGGTCAATAGCTGAGCATTATCTGCCTCCGGTAATAAGACTGTGTGGGAAGCTTGAGATCTGTGCCGTGCGAAGAGTTTTAGCGGCCTAAGGCAAGTTTTAAAAATAAATTTATTTACAACCGTAATGAAAACAATTTTCTAATATGATCTATTATTTTCATCAAATACACAAGTTTAATACTGTAAAATAATAAGTTTATAACGTAAATATGTTATATTATGTCATATAGAAAAAAATACATGAATTCAAAAAGTGAGTTAATTAATTTTCGTAGAAATTTTTTTTTTAAATAAGTCTAAACCATTATACTAGAAATTATTTTAAATTTTGGGGCTCTAAAGACAGTTATATTAGTCGGGGGCCTGAGGCGAATGCCGTTTTTAATACACTGTAGGCACGCCTCTGCTTGAGATGTTGGACCGGCTCTTACCCATTATCTTCCTGAGCATTATGCTGCGCCAGTGTTGCCTTAAATGATATTATATCCCCAAGGATAATCATTGCTTGTAGAATATTACCTGTGCATATATATATATATATATATATATATTGGCTTAATTTGGTTTCTCACTATGGTTTCAGGGGTCAAGGTCAAAAATTTCTGCACCTATCCCCGCTCGTCTTGTTTGCAAGAGAGGTTTGTTGAGTCTTTTTTTGAACAGTCAATTGCACCTTTGCTTATTACTTAAAACTGGCAAAATTGCAACTGACAGAGGATGAGTTTGAAAAGATTTGTCAGACCGATTCTCCCAAAGGCAAGGAAGAAGGACTGAGCCAAATGCTACATCAAATATTCTGCGTGCTGAAAAGAGTTTGGCAACTGGTAAAATTAGATAACCTGCCTGGAAGCACTAGACAATTCGTGGAACCTCTACGGAAATCACAGCAGCCACTACAGAACCTGTAAAACGGGGACGTGGCAGGCCACAAGCAACAGGGGATGCGATGCTAGATCATCATCAGTTATTGGTTCCGATGTTGTCTTACTTCCCCAGATTTATCTGTTCCAATTGAGGTTAAGGTTGGTGAATCGTCAGGATCCAAAATTACATCGGTTTGGAAATAAAATGCGTCATAGTCAATACAGAAGAGAAGAGTAGATGATGATGATCCATGAGGCCAAAGCAAAATGGGGAATAAGAAGAGAATAAAGATATAATAAGCTCTCTAATGATGGTTTTGATTGGAACTGAAACGGATCATGTACATAGCAGCAGTCTTGAGAGCTATGAGATTAGGTTGAAACATTATGTTTTGAAATATTACGAACTCTTTGTCTTGTAATTTTTCCTGATTTGTTTCAAAAATAAAGACAGTTTTCCTTTTGGTTCTCTTCTTTTATCAAAAATTGATTTTTATCTTTATTGGATCATACAATATGTTGACTCATAATACTGAAAGATGATTTTCGATAGGGACATTTTATCTTTGAATTTAACGTGGCTTAGTGACCTGAGGATTTTTCCTCGAAAAAAAGAACTAAGAGTAGATAAAAGCAAAAAGAGACAACATCAATATAAGCCACAATCTCCCAGTCATCGTCCTGAATCCACCTGAACCAGAACCATCGCTGCATGCCAACTTGTTATCATGGTACGTACACACCGGCTTCTTCCTGTACACATACACAATAACAATCAAATTAAACATACAAAATCAAAAGAGAAATACAGAATCAAACACAAAGATTAGGTGGCCAAGATTGCTAGTTTTTGGGTGCAAAAGATTGCTTGGTTTTGGTTACCTCTGCATTTGAAATTAGCAAAGGATTATAACATTTACTTTAGCCTAAAATGTATTATAGCTATAAATGTAAATACAAATATTAATAATGTTTTTTTGGTTTAACATATATGAAGCACACAAGTAATGTTTTGGGGTTCAGACTTAAAATTATTGGTTTTCTTTTAAATGTTAAAATGTTATAGAAATTAATGTGTTTGAGCTTTAAATATGTATAAATATATGTCAAAAACAAATATAAACACCAAAAGAAAAAAGGATAAGACACAAACTTGGAGGAACAGAAAGAGATGACGTAATCAGTGCCGGAACAAGTGAAGATACTGGTCGGATCATCATAAGCATAGCTATAAGCAGTAGGACAAGCTTCCTTGAACATTTTCGAGTAATTTGTTGGTCGACACGTAACAGGATTCCCATAAACTCCTCTACAACAATACTCATCTCTATCGAACACATCACAAGCACTCCTACACGAAACCACTTTCCCCTTAGATTTCACGGCAAGCTCCGGCGGACACTTTGATCTCAGGTCAGCCACACAGCCGGCGACACTACAGTTTCCCTTTCCGTTCATCGGAGTCACCGACATCGGAAGATTAAATCCGTCGACGAGACTCACGTCGTAGAAATCCAATGCGGCTAACGTGAACTCAGCGAGTGAAGCTGGTGGTTTTCCGGAGGCTGAGCATTTTAGGGTCGAGCCGCATGAACCGGTTTCGCATGTTCCGGTTCCGGTTTTGTCGAAATTGCAGCCGGTTCGTCCCCATATTCGACCTGACCAGCCTACTGGCGCGTTGAAGACTATGGATTGGCCCGGTTTGAGCTCGAATCCTCCGCCGTTGAAGTTTTCTCCGGGTGTTATCGCTGGCCAGATTGTTTGGTCACATGAGTTTACGATTGTGAATACTCGAGCTGACTCCGACCATTTTGTCCCTGTAGTTTAAATAATCACTAGAGACTAGAGTTCTAATCATTAACGGATATGAATCCATTATTGAATGTGCCAAATAAAAATCAAAATTGATAAAATTCATTGGCAGAAAAAATCATAGAGAATGGGATTTCTCATGTAACAAATTAAAACTAATTTAAGTTATATTTGTGATTTTTTATAAAATAAAAATATTACCTGAAAAATAATATATACATGATGAATGCATGTGTACACAGATACATGGAGAGATACATCTACCATTAAAACTATTTTGGATATTGGATAATTACCTGATAAAAGTGTTAGAAATAGTAACAAGATCCTCGGTGACAAGTTGAAACGAAGATGCATAATACTGGAAAAGCTTTAACGATCAAAATATCCTTATTCGTTGGTCCGGGTGTGGTTGGGTTACGGAGAATTACTGAGATGAGATTGCCTTTTTAAGAGAGGTATAGAGAATAACTTGCATGCATGGACAGTCTATATCTCACATTATACTGATCGTTTCAAGTACTGTAAAACCGCAAAACAAGTTACTCTGTGCGTCAAATAATGAAGGAGCTTGTTTTGGAGTTTGGGAAAGTTAGTGTTATTCCTTTCCTGATGCGTTTCATGCAAGTATTCTTTGAGATTGTTTATTAGCTAAGTAATCAAGTCCAAAAGGTTGGGATATTTTTATACATGTAAATGCGCATCTATATATATGTGTATGTTTATATAACTAGATATATAAATTATTTGATATATAATTATATATATATGTATTGATTATATCTGTCTACTTATTTTTCATTAGATGTTGTTGCAAATTTGAAACGTTTCTTGACCAGTTTCTTTATTGTAACGTCCCGAGTTGTGATACATAAAAAGACTTAAGAGAATTAATTTGGTTACTTATACCACCAAAGTTGACTTACCTTTTTTGTCACACATCCGTTAAAAACTTTAGAATTTGATGAGTGACCTATCGGGAAGTGATTTGCGACACTGTGCGAGTGAGGCCAAAACACGAGAAAAGATCGGATGGTGATTGTAGGGTTAGTAAACAAAACTTTCGAGCTTTTGCAAAAATTAACGTACCGCTCGTCGTATTAGATTTGGCCGACGGACCGAGTGAGCTGACATAGATGGCCATTAGTCGTGGACGGGTTGCAGTTATCTTCATAATATTACCCTTGCCATGTCCTGGTATAGTCAGTTCATCCAAGACTATACATAGGCCTAACTAATGTGTCATTTAGCCCATTGAGTTTGAGCTCACCGACCCATTCTCAAAATCTGCTTTCTGAAAAAAGTGTCCATCTCATGTCAGACAGTATTAAAGCGCGAATGTGTTGTTCCCATCTAATTCAAAGATCAACTCAAAACAAATCTCACAATCTTATAGTTGTTATGAAAATCATTGGTACCAACTAATCAGTAGGAAATAAATTCCTGATTAACTGCAATCACTTGCTACTTTTTATCAATCTTATAATCAAAATGATATCCGAAACTTTTGCTCTATTTGAAGACATTAACATTTATTTCTTCTAAGATTATGGATATATACCACAATAGCATATAATTAAAAGTGAAATATATATATATATATATAATATGTATCACTAACCAAAAAAAAGAAATTTAAAATATACATATTATGTAGATTAGTGATCAGTTTTCTTTCCGCTGCCATCTATCTTGGCCCGAGTTAGAAAAGCAATAAAGATGTAAAATGATGATTCCTACCTATTAATAGTTCGATCCATCGTAAAAGTTAAGGGCTAAAAAGAAAGTAAAATAAGGCTAAGACAGCTAGACACGTGCGGTAATTATGTTTAGCACTAATGATCCCACCTGATTAGCAATCATTATTTCCATTGGATCCATTCCCAATCCTCGATTAACCTCACAAATCACGTTTTCTTACATTTTTACTATAATTTCTACGTCAAACTCAAGCTTTTGGATATGTGTGGTACGCGATATACGCTAGACAAGGGCATGGTTTTATGGATTTTTCAAGTTCCAATTAACAGCTATACAATATAATCGGACAAAACATGAAAACTTAGAAATATAATTGATTATTGCTATAGATATAGATCAGTATCCTCCTTCCTTACTCCCAAAGGACCAATATGTTTTATTCATTGTTCTAGTTGTTACAATCATCATGACTGAAAATAATTGTTAATACATCCTTTCTTTAAAAAGAAGAAACAAATCATCATTGTCGTCGCTTCTATATTATCAACTTATAATTAGTCTAGTCTCTCTTTATTTTGCAAAACTTTATAATTAGTGTACCCTCTTTTTGCATATTATCAGGGTCAAAATATAATTAACAATCCTAAAGTAGGCCTACCCGCTCGTGTAGTGCTCAAGAGATATGGCCCATAAGCCCAACTATCAAATCAAGCCCATTAAAATAACCAATCCACGCTCGCTGAATACAGTAACAGTCACAATTAGGCGACATAACTCGCTCACCAACCAATCATATCATACCTAAGCCTTCAACTCTATTTAAAGAGTGGGAGAGAGAAGCTAAGAAACTGAGTGAAGAAGAAGAAGTGATCATGGCGGCAGAGAAGATAGAGACAGTGATCGCTGGGAACTACTTAGAAATGGAGAGAGAAGAAGAATCAAACACAAGTAACAGTAACAACACTTCTTCAACTAAGACAAAGCTCTCTAACTTCTTCTGGCATGGAGGTTCTGTCTATGATGCTTGGTTTAGCTGTGCTTCAAACCAGGTAACTATAGTATTATCCATAGTATAATACATGTATGTATTCATCGTCTCTAACTTGTAACACACAGGTGGCACAAGTACTGTTGACATTACCATACTCGTTCTCACAACTTGGGATGATGTCGGGAATCTTGTTTCAACTCTTTTATGGATTAATGGGAAGCTGGACTGCTTATCTCATTAGTGTTCTCTACGTTGAGTATCGAACTCGTAAAGAACGAGAAAAATTCGATTTCCGTAATCACGTTATTCAGGTATTTCACTAATTTTTTTTATAAAAGGTATTTCATTAATTTGTTATGATAAAATTACAATTCTAATTCTATTTTACACCCAAAAAAAATTACAATTCTATTGTTCTTGAAAAAAAGTTAATTATATTGTTTTTGTTGTTGCTAATTTTAGTTTTAATTTCCTTGAAAAGTGGTTTGAGGTGTTGGATGGATTGCTGGGGAAACACTGGAGGAACATTGGACTGATCTTTAATTGCACTTTTCTTCTCTTTGGATCCGTTATTCAACTCATTGCTTGTGCAAGGTAAATTAATATAATTATTTCTTTCTTTTTATTTATTTATTATCATATAAAATTATTTCCTTTTTGACTTTGGACACAATTGATATTTACATAATAGTATTGAATAATCTGCAGCAATATATATTATATCAATGATAAATTGGACAAGAGGACATGGACATACATATTTGGAGCGTGTTGTGCAACAACTGTTTTTATTCCTTCGTTCCATAACTATAGAATCTGGTCATTCCTGGGACTCGCTATGACCACTTACACTTCTTGGTACCTCACCATTGCTTCTCTCCTTCACGGCCAGGTCTTGTGATTAAGAACAAAATCATGTTTAATTAGTTTGTAAAGTTCTTAGTCTACTGGTCTCGTTGTTATTTACTTTGAACCTTTTTAATGTATAAAAGGCTGAGGATGTCAAACACTCGGGTCCAACCACAATGGTTCTCTACTTTACCGGAGCCACCAACATTCTCTACACCTTTGGTGGTCATGCCGTCACTGTGTAAGCATTTTTTCTTATATTAAAAGGTTGCTCTATGCTTTGTTAATTAAATTATGTATCGAAAATGATGTAAATAGGGAGATAATGCATGCCATGTGGAAACCGCAAAAGTTCAAGGCGATATATCTACTAGCGACTATATACGTATTAACGCTAACGCTACCTTCTGCGTCTGCGGTTTACTGGGCGTTTGGCGATCAATTGCTAACTCATTCCAATGCACTCTCTCTACTCCCGAAGTCCGGTTTCAGAGACACCGCGGTGATCCTTATGCTTATCCATCAGTTTATAACGTTTGGCTTTGCGTCTACACCGTTATATTTTGTGTGGGAGAAACTGATAGGTGTGCATGAGACTAAGAGCATGTTCAAAAGAGCCATGGCTAGGTTACCAGTGGTTTTACCCATATGGTTCTTAGCCATCATCTTCCCCTTTTTCGGACCAATCAATTCTGCGGTCGGATCTCTCCTTGTCAGCTTCACTGTCTACATCATCCCTGCTTTGGCTCACATGCTTACTTTTGCTCCTGCCCCTTCCAGAGAGGTGAGATCTTTTTCCTTTTTTCACATATTCTTTTTTTTTTCATAAGAGACATTGTTAATGGATTTGTCAATTGGTTATAATTTATTTATGATACTAGATTCCTAGCAAACATTGTTTAGAGAATCTAATTTAGAAATTTGTTACATAGTTTCACATTTCGACGACTATTTATTACTTTATATAATATAGAAAAATAAAAGATGTGTTAGACCAATTTAATTTGTGTGAAAATATTATATGGTATTTTGGTATCTTATAAATATAATAATAATAATTCTAACATAATCAAATAAAAAGTTAAACCAATTATAAAGTGATACATGGTATGAGTGTTTCTAACAAATCTCTTAAAGTTA
Organism: Brassica rapa; assembly: GCF_000309985.2. Taxonomy (NCBI): domain Eukaryota; kingdom Viridiplantae; phylum Streptophyta; class Magnoliopsida; order Brassicales; family Brassicaceae; genus Brassica; species Brassica rapa. The sequence goes on along the minus strand of NC_024796.2, from coordinate 14,401,586 downwards.
AACCAATGGAGAGAATCATTTGACATTCTTTTCTTCTTTTTATTAAAATAATAAAATGTTGAAATACTCTTCTAAAGTCTCCGTTGATTGAAGATGGTCTTAATACATCTAATAATTAATTTTTGGGTTAAATCATCTACTTATTTTATAACAGAACGCAGTGGAGAGACCGCCACGAGTGCTGGGAGGGTGGATGGGTACTTACTGCATCAACATATTTGTTGTGGTTTGGGTGTTTGTCGTTGGGTTCGGGTTCGGAGGATGGGCAAGTATGGTCAATTTTGTTCGTCAGATCGACACTTTTGGTCTATTCACCAAATGCTACCAATGCCCACCTCGCAAGCCTTAGCCTTGATATTTACGTATTGGCCATTCAAGACCTTCTAGAACGAGGGTTTCATCTAAGGGAGTTTTTGTTTCAAGCTGGAATATATATAAGTTACTATAATTTACTGAAAATCACATCTCTTTGTAATTGTCTGACGACAATAATCTTTTCACGTCGGGTTTGTTTATTTCTCATGTTGAGTTGTATTGGTAATTGGGGTTTTTGTTTCCTTAGTTAAGGTGTGATGGCTATCTTGATTAGGCCAACCCTATTATTAATTAATGTTCTTCCATAGATCGTGTAATTTTCCAGTGTGTTTGTGTTTGATATCTATCTTTCCACAACATGAAAACAAGTTCATCTACTCACTTAAGATTTTTTTTACATAAAGAGACTAGTCACATTCGTTTTCGTCAGGTGATGACCACTAATGAGATTATGTAGATGCATAATTTAACTTATAAATTAAACATTATAAGATATGGTGCATAAATGAATTTATAGTAGTTTTATGGGGCAGTATTCAGAGAGCTTCTTTAACAAATGCAATATATCATCTTTGAGGCAATCAAGAATAGATCGAGAAGATTTAATAACTTATCTGAATATGAGTGATCGCCAAATAAATCCATCGGCAAATTAGGATCACCATAAAAGAAAATGTTTCGGCCTTCAAAAAAGGATAAGAAAAGGAGGCAAAAAGGCTATGGCAGGCCGTGTCAGTGTGTTAGGAACTTAGGAGTTAGGACTTAGGCAGCCTTTTTACGATTATTGGTTGGCCATTACAATTTATTCAGTGGTTGGTTAGACTCAACCGATTTCAAGACTTGAAAGAAATAAAACTGAGTACGTAATACATTGCTCTTGTGGTTCACGATGTCAACTAGTTCTCTTTAGGGTTTAATTAAGGTATAAGTTATACAAAAGCAACAACAACAAAATTAAAGGGATCGAATATCATTTCAGCTCGGAATAATTAAGTAGGAATAAGCTCACAATCTGGTTTACCAGAAACCTAACATTTGTGTTGATTTTGCAAGATGGAGACATTTGACTACCCACTTATTATTATTATTGTTGGGTACTATCCAATAATGAAGTTATTCTTTCAATCAAAACACACATTTTCAAGCTAATCTATCAAAAATAGATTCACAAACTTTTGTGTTAACTTAGTAAATTTAAAATTTATCTTTTAATTTATATTGTTAACAAAATTGTCAAATAATTTCATAGGATTTCAACATTTGATTGAAATGGAAAATAAGAAGTCAGGCTCAGAGTGTCGATTTTTTTTTCTTTTTGAATATTACGTCAAAATTTATCACTATAAACGCTTTTGATGGATTCCAAATCTTATATGCTGCCTTTTTGACTAGCTTTCTAGCTTCCATACTCCAATCAATGTCATGGCAAGTCGGGTCGACATTCAGCCATTTTCTAACCTGCTAAAGATACAGACATCAAAATATTCCAAAAAAAACAATATGACCGGATACGATATGATAAAATATGTATTGTTATCATAACGTATCCACTGAATATATATTTAACCTAATTTTCTTGTATTGCAGTGAGATATTACAAAACAAGAAGTTAACTAGGAAAAGGACAAATGCTGGCAATGTTTGGAGAAGAAAAACATTTTCTATTATTTTGTTGTTGGTGGTGGTGGTGGGTATTATTTTTGTTATAAACAACTAGAGATTTTTTCCGGGCTACGCCCGGTTTTTTGCATATTTTAAATAAATTTTGATGTATATTTTGGTTTGAGTATTTAAATGTAATATAATTTCTTATATATTAATTATGGAGTATTACAACATTTTTTGGTAACCACATGTCATATATGAGAATTATTCTTAGAATTGTTAAAAAGAACAGGTTGGTCCTTATACACATATATTATGTTTTTTAAACTAACTATATAAATTAATTAGTAGAGTACAATACTTTCCTTAAACAAAAACTACGAAATTACCTAATATGATTAACATATATATCATAATTAATGATTATAAATAATAAATATTAAATAGCAATTTTTATCCTCTATTTATTTTGTTTAATTTTATATAATTATATATATTAAATATATAATAAATTTTTTAGATATTACATTAAATATATAAATAAAAATTATATTTTTTCTTATATGTTATATTTCAAATTTTTTAAAACAACTATAAATTATTAAAAATAGTTAAAAGTCTCACATTTAAAAATTTATGATTATTGGTAACATTTTTTAGTTCAGCTCATAGTTTTTTAATGGGTCTTGAACAATAATGATTAACGAATTAGACCACATACAGAGTAGAAAGTGTTTTGGTTTAAAAATTGTTGCATACTCAAAATAAATATGAACCATCATCAGTTTCATTTAAAATTATGTTACTATAAAAAGTATAAGGTTGCGTAAAATTCCGAATCCAAATAACCTAACCAAATTCAATCCGAAAATTCTGGTATCTAAACCCGATCTGAACAGAAATATTTCAGGTATCTGGGTTTATTTGAACCAAATTATATACTTAAATATATTAAATTATTTTCAATTTTAATATCTAAAAGAATATACAAAATACATAAGATGTTTTTAAATTGTCTAAAATACTTAAAAATATAAAAAATAGTTCAAACTATATGTTTAAAATAGATAAACGTTACTCAAAATACCAAAAATACTGAAAATATCACTTGATTTTCTATACGTATATTTAAGCTAAACTAATATTTATGTCAAGTCTAAATATTTTAACATACATTATTTTTATTTTTAGATTTTTAGAAATTTAAAGTATATATAAAATTTACTTTAAAAATAAAAATAAATGAGTTATTCTAACCTAAACCTAAACTGAACATGCAAAAATTTGAACTAAACCCGCAAAGATCCGAACAGTACCTAACCGAACCAAATGATACCCGAATGCTATCCCTAATCAATTGTAAAAAAAGTGATTGATAACAAAATATGAATTATTTATAATATTTAAATACAACATATTCAAAAAAAAAAATTATTCTGCACAAAGCATGGATTATCATCTTGTAATTATTTATTTGTTCATTCGCCTAAAACTCTAGTATGAAGGCTACAGAACATGAAATGGACTGTTGGGGAGAGGAAGACGGTTTTATTTCCTCTGTTACGTTTTCTTTATCAAAAATGTTTTAATTTTTATAATTTATAAATAGTTCACTGATAAACTAATATGAATAATGTTTAGTTTTTGAATTTTATTAGTTAAATTGATTATTAAGTAACTGAAAATTGTTCTTAGTTACATTGAAGTGATAAAATTTATTTTAAAATTTTTTGTACTTTATTTTCTTTTAATTTAAGTTTGTTTTCTTAAGCTGAAACTACGTGTGTTTGTTAATTTGTTGTCTTTAACACTTTGAGTATTTAAGATTAGTTAATTTTTCTTTGTTGTATATTTTTATATATTCATCTAATGGGATTGGGTAAGGGTGGATGTTTGGCTATCCGTTCGGGTTCGGATCAGATATTTTGAATTTTTGAGTATTTCGGCATAGAAATATAAAATCCGTTTGGTTATTTTTATTCTTCGAATCTGGTTTGGGTTTTTTAGTTCGGATTCTGTTATTTTCGATCGGGTTTGGATATTTAGATTTTTTAAAAGAAAATATTCATTTCTCAAGGTTTTTAGTATTTAAAAATATACCTTTAACTAAACTGGGTTTTTTAAAAAGTTTAATAGAATAAATGATTAATAATTTTGAAGATAATTTTCTTTTAAAAAGACACTAATTTGGTTATTATAATTGAAATTTTGGATACAATTTTTGTTAATGCACAAAACAAAGCTTGACATGTTTTTTAAGTGAATAACAATCCATAATTGTATATATTATCTGATATAAACTTATATGTAGCATTAATATAATTATTTTGAATAAAATAAAAGAAATAAACTAAAAATATAAGGTTAAGTATACATATCTTTGATAATTTTTGGATATCCATTCGGGTTCGGATATTTTCCGTTTGGATTTGGGTATCTAATCTATCCTAACTCAATATCCATTCGGGTATTTTATTACTTCAATTTGGATTCCGGTTCGAGTTTTTGGATCGAATTCGAATGCGGTTTTGGATATCGGATAAAGTACCCAACCTTATTATTGGGGAAGGTAAATATGATTTCACATATTAGTTCAAACTCGAGTTTTTCATTTTTAATGTTAATAGACTATGAATTTCTATGGGATATGTAAGTTACAATAATTTAACAGGATATTAATGATTGATATAATATCTCTGTGATTCCATCATCCTTAATTAACCAGCGGTTGAGGCGACCAGTGAAAGTCTAGAGCACCATCTCGTGTATTTGCCATTGACTTCGTTCATTACTTGTAAACGTTCTCTTCCCTCTAATGCAGAGGTGAACACAACAGGTATTCCTGTAATCTGTAACCAAAACATTATGTTTCTCATCGCTCAAGAACCTCAAGAGTTCACAAAAGATCGGTTTCTTTCTTTCAATTATTACTAAGGAGTAATGACAGATCAGATAACCTGTGGAATAACTGCCTGAACTTCAATGGGAACAGCTTCTTTGATTTTCTTGTACATCTCAGAGTTTTGTTTCCCTCCTAGACAATCCATTTTGTTAACGATAATGACTAAACCACGTCCTTCTTCTACAGCCCGTTTAGCTATAACTACTTCTGAATGTGCCATACTGCGTTGAGATTTTATGATCTGGAACAAAAAACATGTCATCGCTTTAGTTTTGCAACAGAAAGAAGGAAACTATGTTTGAATATGACAGAACCTCTTCAGCATCGAGAACTAAAGCGACAATATGTGCACGCATCAGACTCTTTCTTGACTGCATGATATTTAAAGACGCTGGTCCTTTGTCTCGCTCTGTTCTCTCTAACCAACCAGCAGTGTCAACCTTAACAAACATCCAACATAAACATCAAACGAAGTGAATTAGTGAGGCATGTCCAGCTAATGAGAATCTGTAAGCGTACCATATAGACAGTCCTGCCCTGAAACTCGTATTGAACTCTCACAGCATCTCTAGTGAGACCAGCTTCTGGACCCACCAACACACGCTCTTCTTCCAACAATGCATTTAGCAATGTTGATTTCCCAACGTTAGGCCTACCCACAATAGCTAACTGCAATGGCAACTTGGACTCATCTTCTTCAGAGAGGTTCTCATCACTTGGAACATCATCTTGAGTACATCTATCTGAATATACGACTATGAAGTTCATCACTAAAGAGAGAAAACAAAGAAGCACCTTCTTCTAGTCAAGTGATTCTTGACACAGTTTTATTTCCGTTTTAAGGTTTGGACCATGTAATCCTCTAGTAAAGGATGGAGAACTTCATAAAGTGCTGTCATCCCAAGTCCTGTCTCAGCCGAGATAGCAGTAGGCTCACCGAATCCAAGCGCAAGAGCCTCAGAAGCAACTTCAGCAAGAGATTCACCAATAGACTCCGATTTGTTCATCACTACTATAGGCTTAATTTGTGGCGCATGCTTGCTCAGCCATTTACCAACTTCCAAATCCAACGGATGCAAACCTGCCCTACAAAAAAACATGAACACAAGAATATGAATAAAGCACTAACAACAGCTTAGTTGATTGCAACTTGAGATTAAGAAAAAACTCTCACCTCACGTCGATAATAAGAACTGCAAACTGAGTCCTTGCAAGAACATTAGCAGTCATAGATGTGGTTCTCCCAAGAATAGTACCAGAAGAAACTTCGGTCTAAAAAAAAAAAAAAACTTCGGTCTCAATACCAGCAGAGTCCAAAACATTGAACCTCAAGTCACCTAACTAACATAGATTTGGAACCCTAATCTCTGATTTAAGCTTACCATTCAACCCAGATCTTTAATCACAGCTCCGATAGCATCCTTGCTGCTATAGATTTGGCCCTGATAGTAGGTGGTTGCAATTTCAGGGGATGTCATCTTATTTTGTTAGTTCAGCGGAGCCTTGCCGTCGGGGTTCTCAGATTACATAGCCATTGTTTGGTGTGGTTGAAGCTATGTTTGAGCGAAAAAGTTTATTTAAAGAGAGAAAGGAGTGGAGTCGGATTGTAAACGTCTTTGCCGTTGCAAAGATTAATAAAAGGAAGTAAATGTAAAAAGGTGGAGGTGAAGTTAACTACAGACGGCAGAATGATAACAATTGTGGAGACGATGAAGGTGAAGAGTCGATAATTCCACGTATTTTCGTCCAGTTCAATTGGACACAATAATTAAGTGACATGGCATGAAAGTGATCCCTGATTGGTAGATTTTATTGTCCGACGTGGACATCATCTCTGATCAATATATCCTCTTTTTAGTATAGGTTAGATATACAAAAATTATATGAAGATGCTATTCAGTATGGATCTAATCATTATAAATCAACAAATATCTATACAATGATCAAATAATACTGCTTACCTGACAAATACGTTTTTTATTGAATATCAAATTTATTGATCATAAGCTTGAAAATTTACAAAAAAGATTGGAATGTACGCTATTCTATTGACTAAATGTATAAAGAAGACATATACATCTTCTTGAATGTAATTCTAAGAATATAAAATAAAGTCTATTTAACGATTGTTATTATTTTTCGCACATGATATTCCCAAAATCAAGATTATGAATAGTCTTTTTAACACAAATGGGTTATATATATATATTAAATAAGTTAAAAAAAACAGATTAAAAAAGTTAGAAACCCAATATTTTGAACAGTTCTAGAGAAAAAGAATTAAAATGAGTTTTTTTTTTGTCAACAGAATTAAATTGAGTTTAGATAAAAGAGTATAGTACTTAGGAAGACAGTAATTTTTATATTAAAAACCGACAAGAACACACTTTAAATCATTAATAGACAACGTATTTATATTTACAATAAAACTAAAAGAAAGAGTGATCAATTTCTAGAAAAGTAATAATACGACAAGACACAAAAAATCAAGATGAACACGTTCTGGCGTTGTGCTCAACCTTCGCGTACGATTGCGAAAGAGAATGCAAATCTATGAGTGAACTGAACTTTCTGCTAATAAACAAAGAAAGTGAGATAATGAATGGCAAAAAAGCGTGTGGATAACACTTGCACGTGCGTGGGGTCTCGTTGAAAGAAAAAATCATCTTCGATATCGTCATATTTTTAACTTTTTATACACCCTAGTTTTCAGAGTAAAAGCTACATTTCACATGCGAATTTCAAATGGTTTCGTTTTATCTTTCCAGTGGCATCATTAGCGTCTGTTACCAAATTTTAATACTATTGGTTAAGTATTCGTATTTTGATTGACTAGGATTTAGAGTGTGATTGATAATATGTGGAGTAACCGAGAGAAATTAAAAAGTGGAAGTGGAAAGAAACAAAAAAATGAAAAAAGAGTAAAAAGCAAAAAAAAAAGACGTTACTTTCATAAAAACTAGCAAGATAATAGGTGTGAGTTTTCTTTTGTTTAAATAATAACTAGAGTAAATGTTAGATAAATAAATTTCACTTGACCGGCAATCTCTCAGTTTAATCTGGAGTAATAAATCATGTTTCACCTTTATTTTTTGCGCTATAATCATATTAGTCATATACCTAACTCACACCCAAAAAATAGTAGAAGATTGCCACATCACATATATATTGTCTAAGGATACTATACATCCACGATCTCGGATGTTAATAGCCCCTCTCAAGATGTAGATGGAAAATTGTCCAACGGAAACAACCTAAACCTAACATTTCGGACATACCACAACAATATGGACCATTTGTACATGTTACATAAGTAGAAAATTGTTTACGTAGAAAATCATATGTTGAGCTTTTAACATGAACTCTGATACTATATTAATGATGTATCTAACTCACACTAAAAAGCTAACTTAAAAGTGGAAGATTGCCACATTACATATACTAGGTCCGTGTCCGCCCTACGGGCGGATAATGTGGTGATGTATTTTTCCTTTTAGTTCATATAGATATGCAATATCATTTGATAAATTTGCCCTAAAGAACTTACAAAGTTTGAACTTGGGAAGTAAGTAGTGATCTTGTTATCCTTTTATTAATGTTTTTTTTGATGATTTCCTTTGGCCAAAAGCTATATTTACAACGCATCTTTCATGTAAGTTCAATATCTTGACAAAAATTTAGAGGAAAGAATTTTGAATATATGAAAAGAGGGTGAAAAATAAATCATACATATTCATCTGAAGGGTTTGTGGTTTTATTTAGAGAAGCAAAAAAATCATAAGAACGCATGAACGGGTGCCTATAAATTTAAGGATTTTAAATGTTAAATATAATTTTTTTTTTAAATTAAAATTAATTAATTTTGTTTTTGTGTTATAGAATAGAAAAAATGTTATCATGTTAATGATGCTAATGAGTCTTGGAACAGCCGGAGTATAGAGTCCATTTTAAACAATTAGTTTTAACCTATATGTTAAAATAATCAAGTTGTCACTATGAATCCCTTAGATTGCAAGAAACCCAACTTTCTATTTTAAAGTCCAATTTTCTGCAAAGTGGAGAAATACTAATGTACCACATATAGATGTTTATAGTTTCACTCTAAATTTTAAGCTGCAAAAAAGAAATGAACTTACATCCTTTAAAAAGAAGAATCTACTATAATTTAAATAAGAAAAAAAATCATTAATCTTGTAAGTGTAACTAATGATATGTTAGTTGTATCCATTATTAGTCTTATCACTTGCCCAGATCAGAATTTTAAGCAAATGTAATGTGTGGATCGCAATGCATTGCATTTAGTCGATACTCGGCCCATATCATATACACGTAAAACAGCTAAAAATGATACAAAATCTGATTTATTTCATAACATACGGCAAAGCCTATATACAATATACAATACACTAAAAAGCCAAAAGCTTCAATTAAATTCGGAAAGCATCACAACCAACAAACTAAATCATCAAACTCAAAGAAAGAAATTGTTAAACATAAATTTAACTAACAAAGTTTATAAGAGAGATAGTTCAATATTGCAAAGATAAAGTCTTAAATTGGAAAGAAACAAAGCATAGACTCTTAGTCACCATAAATCCATCACTTACACACATCCTAGCCACATTTGGCTCGCTTTGAATCTTCTGCCTCAACATTATCTGCAGTCCTTTTCACCCTCTCACCACCAGATTCTTCAAAGCGTGTGGAAGGACCATCCTCAGCAATTCCATTCTGCAAAGTTTTCTGGGCATCTGGTATAGTCACATTTTCTACATTGCCTTCAATTTCTGGATCTTCTGGAATGAGCACCTTTGTCACAGTCAAACTTTGGGTCTTGCCAGTCAAATTGTGAGTTGATACCTTCACAATGAACTTGCGAGTCTGTCCTATGGTATTGATCAGAGCTTGAGGCACCGGAACCAAGTGATCATCTCCCATATTCTCATTGGCCTAACATACATTTAAACGATTGTCACTATATATATCGAACTATTTTGAGAAAATACAGTTTCAAATAACAAAGATATACAGGTTTGTAATTACCTCGAAATAACTATCAACCAACTCAGAAGCTTTCTTGCCAGTCAACTCCTGACCAGCATCACCAAGGAGCACAAAACACGCCTGATCATCATTGTCATACACAGATATCTTGGCTAGGTACCTGTGTCATGAGCAGTTTTATAATTAATGCATTGAAGTATGAGTATAAGTAAATCTGAACCACTTACTGTGCAACACCAACAATATCACTCTTCCCACATTTTTTACACATTAGGGTGGTAGGTCCTTTGGTTGCTTTAGTGTGGCACACACCACAACCTATGTAATACCATCTTGATCCGTGCACAACATCACCAACTGTTGCTATGCACTCAAACCAAGCAACCTGCAAAACGTTTTAATAATTATATTAGAATCTGAGTCTATCATAATGGGTGCGTTACTCATTCGTATGTACTACCTTGGCAGCTTCCTGCTTCATATAGGAGAAGAGCTCGCCTATGGTCACTGTCTCAGTCTTAGTGAAAACTTCCGCAGAAACTCTATCAGCAATATCCATGTTTGAGTTCAACCTGAAGACAACGTCCAAACATCAGACAACGATAGGATAACTACGAACAATATCTAAACACACGAATGCTTACCAAGTGAGATAATCTCGGGTTGCTTGAACATCACTGTCCAGAAATACCCGTGATGACGTCATAGAGGAGAGAGTTAGGACACCTATAACAGATCCAATGTTATAATAAAAATGCTAAATTATAATGTAAAATGAGATGTAGAATTATGTATATCTCTTAATTCCTCACAAACTTTTTCAAATGTCTTATAGCTAATAAGCCCAAATTCATTCAAGTGCAGTTCTATTACTCAAAGCTAACTAATCAGATAAAATCCATTGACCATCCTATGTAACTTCTTAAAACATAGGAAAAAGCTGATGATACGAACCTCCAAAACGTTTCGGGTTTAAGGTGGTGACCAAAATAACACTTGCAGCTCCTCCAGATGCTTTAAATTTTCCACTAAAATCAGAGGCAGCCTTGTCCCAGAGGTACAACTTCATCACCGGACCACTATAACATCAAAAAATGTTTGTTAAGAGTGTCAATATATGATTATGAAAAAGATATAGATTAGCTTACTCATGTGTTTGAACATGAAGCAAAACTCGGCGGGATGAAGCTATCTCGGCATCATCTAGCACAAGACTGTCATTGAGAACTTGCCCATTCACAAGCTTGATGTGACCAACATAATCTGCATAATAAACAATCAAACTTAGTGCTTTATATCTTATAAACCCACCATGAAACCTTAATATCTAAGAATGTATCAGAACATTATCCTAGCCAAACAATGCTGAATATATTAGTTTTGAGTTAAACACGTCATCTAAGGTTAGATTAAACATTATACTATAAAACAGTGAGAACTTACCATAGAGATCCCTTCTCAAGTCGCAGGCAGCATCGAACTCCTCATATCCATGGAACCGAAAACGGTCCTCAGGGAAACAAACCGAACTATCCTCTAGATCAGAGAGGACAGAATACGATGAGAAGGTGATGGTGACACTTGGTTCAGCCACCCGATACAGAGTCTTGTTATTAGACCCGTAAAAACTGTTAAGCCTGTAAATGCCACCAACTTTCATGTGTGGCAGATAAGTATCTATCCTCCCAGCTGGAATGAAGCCCTGGATAACAGTTTCCTGTTATCAACAATAGAGAAATTAAATTAGGAAGCTAGACAGGAACTCCTAGAAAAATAAACACAAACATTAAAGATATTCAAACCGCAATGCATCAACAACAGAAATAAAGTTATGGTTCTATTACCAATAGCAAAAACTTGGTACAAATTCATTAAAAGAACCAAAGAATAGAACGCTAAGTTTGAATATAAACGATTTAGTAGCATCTCGACTAAACAATTTTTTTTTAAACTAAACCGCAAAAGAGAGTTCAGTTTATACCTCTTGGTCAATGAGAAGCATCTCGAGACCGATAAGCGTCTTCGTCACAACATTTCGAGCTTCCCATAAATGGATCAACCGAAATCTCAACTCGCATCCATGAGCTCCGAATTTCACATCCTTGAAAGACATCACTTCCACAGCTTTGGCGGAGACAATGGCTTTTCCCTTGGCGCGAGAGGAGACAGCGGCTTTGCCTCTAACGCCTAAAGAGACACCGGTCTTCGTACCTGCAGTGCAATATGAGCGTTGAATTCATCAATGCGTTTATATTTTCTGTAGACTAAACCATCAATATAATAAAAAAAAAATTGTTCATATCAGTGTCTTCAGTCACGAAGCTCTAGACTCAATAACTGTTCTGGTGATCAAACGGACTCTATGATTTGATAACAAAACGAACCACAATATAAAATATATAGTTTGTTCATCTCATTGTTTTAGATCACAAAAGCTTCATACTCTATTTTTTTTTCGGTAATCAAACGGAGTATATAATTTTGATAACCAAAAGATCAGGTTCTTACAGTCGGGGTTCTTCGAATTAGGCACGCCGATCGAGAGGCCGGAAGAAACACCGGTCTTGCCGCTGGGTTTGATCAGACCGGAGGAGACAGACGCTTCGCTTTTGGTTTTCTTCGAGTGGGGATCGCCGTTCGAGAGGCCAGAAGAGACATAGGATGTACCGGTGGGCTTAATCGGTCCGGGAAAGGAGTCAGCATCAACGCCTTTTGGTTTCTCCGACAGGGTTTCTCCGTTCGAACTCATTGCAATTGCGATGTAGTAATGAGACTGTAGAACAAAATCTGATCGAAATAAAACTCAGATCGAGAGTTTTATAAACAAAATCTGAAGGAGGAAAACAAAGTGAATCCATTAATGAGATTAAAGAGAGACAAAGTGGAGGAGGTATTGATGTTCGAGGATGAAATCATGAAACTGAACAAAGAAGAGGAAGAGCAAAGGTTCTCGTATCGAAGAAGGCAAGCTCGAGTAATATTAATCCCGTGTATCTGTGTCTCAATTATGGTGGGTTTTGTGGCCCAACATCATTTCACGATAGATAAAAAAAAAAGGAATTTTCGTATGTCCGTTACGATGGGTTTAATGGCCCAACATCAATTCACGCCAGATTTTTTTTTTAAAACGGGAAGTCCAGATGACGTGTCAAATAAACAACTTTCTATTGGACGATTTTAATGTCCTATGTGGACAGGCTCTCTAATCAGTATATGTTCCTTTTATTACTTGTGTGATATTAGGTATATATTGCCTAAAGACATTATACATCCACGATGTGGGATGTTAATAAGTCACAACCTTGTAGTCTCTTACATGCTTGAGGGATACGTTTAAGCTTTACCATAATACAATATATATATATATATATATATCCCAGCGTTTTTTTTAACGAAAAATATATCCCAGTTACAAAAGAAAACAACAAAGTAGGTTTCACAAAAAAGAGACACAAGATGGGTATTTACATGACAGGTTTGTAAGCTTATGCGTTGGAGGGTTTCTCATATATATGCATGACTACTTGTTAGCTTGTGTATTGAAATTATATACGCAAGTATGTATTATGTTATTGATGTATAATGTATACACTATACATGTCCCTTTCATTTGTAAGCCTTGTTTGTTACACATTGGTCTAGAATAGTCATTAAGATCCATATTCATCAACCACAATTCCACATGCTGCGTCTTCTTTTAGTTGTCTATCTCTATCATGTCGTTCACATTTTTATCATCAGTTTAGTTTTTTATAATATCCTAAAATAAATGGTCCAAAAAACGAACTTCGGAATTTATTTCTAATTTCTGTATCAAAAATTAAACTTAAGGACGTAAACTTAGCACGATTCTTATGTTATTTATGCATAAATAAATCAATACTAAATGATCTCATGTTGCATATAGACTATATGTAGTACACACATACTATATATATATATATATGTATATTTGTGTAAAATTTAAATAAAAACTAGATGATAATCCGCACGCAAGCGCGGATGAGTTTTTTTTTATATTGATGTTTGTTTATTAAATAGTTTTAACATTTTGCAACATTACAATTTTTAACGATTGTAAAATGACGAATACAAATATTAGTCTCTAAAATGTATCATTGTTGTTGAAGATTTAACATAGTACAACTCATTTAAATTATTTTTATGACTTCATATGCACAAAATAAAATTAAGTTTTGTGTCTGACACAAATCACAAAAATCAGATAGGTAACGTCGATTTCAAAATAACGAAAGGGGGATTAAGTTTTCTGCTCTCAATTTGTTTACTATTGTCTCTCCATAAGTCTACTTCTATAAAATTGTGTTTTCGTTCTCGTTTCTGTTTTACTGATATGAGTTTTGTTTCTTTTTTTTAACTTCTTTTGTGAATTCGGTGAATTACATAAGAGTATATTGATAAAGAATATGATAGTGAGATAGGATATTAGGAAGAAATAAATAATAGACAAATGATCAAATCTCTCATTATACGAACAAACTCAAAAGTGGGTTTTTGGAATCTTGTCATAATATTTCATTAAAAGCTTCTTAGAATAAAAATCAAGACTAAAATATTTATTCTAAATGAAATAATATCTATATATATATATATATTTTTTTTCCAATATTAAAAATCACTTCTATTTGAAGAAATGTATTGGAAGTTTTTTTGTTTATTTACAGTCATGTTTTTGGCAAATAAATAAAAAAAATTATTTATTTACTTTATATGGTATATAATTAAACTTTAGTGATATTGACACACATATATATATATATATAGTTTAGTTTTAATATAAATATTTATTATTGACATACTCATTTGATTTTATTAACATTTGTATATTTGTTGTAACAAAAATTTAAATCACAAAACTTTTAATGTGAGATTTATCAATACAAAGTTCAAAATAAAAATATTAAGATCTCAATAATTTTTCAATGCAAATTTTGAAATTAACATATTTATATATTTATATATAATATATAATTTAATTTAAATGTATTACTATATATATATCTATAATATGAATATCTATTAATGAGAATTCATATTCATATGATTTATGTTCATTTGTATATTGTTTGAACAAAAATGTTAAAAAATTGATCACAAAATTTTCAATGTGTGACTTTTACTATTTTTAGTATTGTATATTATTTTTAAAAATTCAAAATATAACATATAAGAAAAAAATATAATTTTTATATGATTAGCGTGATTGTTTAATTTTTTAATAATATAAAATTAAACAAAAAATAGATATGATACAAAAATTGTTCTTAAATATGTATTATTCATAATCATTAATTGTCATATATATGTTAATCATATTAGGTAATTCAATAGATTTTATTTAAGAAAAAATTGAAATATTATTTTGTACACTACTAATCAATTTGATAGTTAGTTTAATAAAATTTATAATATATTTTTGTATGGAGCAATTATTTTCTAAGTATTCTAAGAGTCATCCTAATGATAATACGGAGTTACGAAAATATGTTGTTATGGATTAATACATAGGGGATTCCAATGGTTGTTGGTGGTTTTACACTTAAAATGATGCATGCGTCAATTTGAGTCCATTTAAAAAACAATTTCTAAATTTTTATAATGGGCTTCAGAATATTATATGACTGTTTAGTTTCTAGCCTAAGCCAATTAAGACAAATATTCATGAGATCAATCAGTTCACACCGCATCTATGCCTCAAATGTTGAAAAAAATATGCATCGTTAGTATGTTCATGATGTTGTTTTTGGTACACACCTCTCTTTGAAAAAGGCAGTAGATAACTGCGTAAGGCAATGCATCCCAAACTTTTGTATGAAACATCGAATAATAAATCTAGAAATATGCAATCAAGTCTGCGGAAATATATGCATCGATTCTAAAAGCAATGGGATGTTCAGTGTCCATTCAGATGGTAAGCATATGATGAATTGTATTTGCTCATTTTTAGGCTTAATTGTCCTGGATACTAAAGGTAGAATGGATTACGATATATATTGTTCGAAAAATATGCATAAAGCTTGATTGCTTTTACATATGAAAATTAAATTAGTAAATCTACATGGATTTTTCGTAATATATTTTAAGGCTTCGAATGGTAAGCAGATCAAGAAAACGCAGATCAAGCAGAACAAATGCAGATCAAGCAGAACAAATGCAGATCATGCAGAACAAATGCAGATCTAACTGGTTAAGCTATTTTATCGAATTAGCGTATTTAACCAAATGTTAAAAATAAATTTGAAAATTAAATATCTAAAAAAAATACAAATTCTTATCAATTATTTTTTAATTAATTTAATAAATACAAAAAAAGTTTAAACATTATATAAAAGGTAAACACAATTAAAACAAAAAACCGTAAAAAAAATATCACTATAATAAATATATTGAAACTTAAAAATTATATAAAATTCATTAAAATAACAAAGAGTATTACTTGTCCCTTTAATTATTTTTATAGTACAAACAAGATCCCTTTAATTATTTTTATAGTACAAACAAGATCCAAAGACGTTAATTAGGGCTGGAGATAAAATCCTTTTCCTGAATTTTGAACCGAACCCGAACCAAAAAACTGACTCGTACCAAGTTCAAAATGTAAAATACTAAATACCTGGATGTGTTTTGTAGGGCGTTATAAAACATATCCAAAGCGAAAGTGTTATTAAACTGAACCTCAACGGGTGAAAACTATCAAGAAAAATCGATCTGAATGTCTAAATTTATATAGAATATAAATATTTAAAAAATATATATATACTTAAAATATTAAATTTTCTATTTATTTTGCAATGATATATATCAATGAATATTTAAAATTTAAATAAGTATCTTTAATACTTCATTCTATGTAAATAATTGTATATGTTTTATGTTTTTATTTTAAATTTTAGATTTTATTTTGGGTATATCCGAACTAATTTAATATAATCTGAATCCTAAATTTTTTTTTTATATCATTTTCCTCAACCATAAAAATAATATTATTTTATTTATGTTAAATATTATCAATTATAAAAAAAATAAACTATAACATATATGTTTCCTTACCTATACATTATATAATTATTTAGTATCAACATATATTCTTAGATTATATAAAAAATAATATGCATGACTATTTATTATTAAAAATTATATAAAATTGTGAATATGTAATCTACATATACATAATTTTCTATTAAAATATTTATAGAATATATAAAATATGCTTATAAAATTCGTTTAAAATAAATTACTAATAAAATGAAAAGATGGAACAATATATTAAATGTACTTTTGAAATGAAATATTATGTGAATTTAAAAGTGAAAGAAATAAATTAAATGAATATATTTATTGGTAGCTGGAGAAGAAAAAAAAAAGAAAAACAAAACAAAAGACAAATGATTCTCATTGGCCCTTAGCATGTTTTTGGTGTCTTTCTTTTCTCTCCTGGAGATCATTAAATCAATGACCAAATTTATCCTGCATGCAGATTTTCAGATTTTCTTTTGTTCTGCATTTGAAAAATTGAATGGAAAAAAAAATACAGTTCAATCTGCATTGGTAATGATCTGCATATGTACTGCATTTGGACTGTGTTACATTCATAGCCTAAGTATTTTGATTTGTTTCACTGAATATTTTGCTTAATAGTACTACTAGATAGAATGATAGATAAAGGTTGGTGAGATATAGGTTGCTACTAGTAAATCGAGGAGACTCTTGAGCTTACTAATTCTGTTTTGTGCAAATAAATAGCTAGTTAGTCATCGTCAGCTCATAGCGGGTATCAATATACAATACTAAAAAGGGAATAAGGGCTCCCCTCATGCTTCCAAGTCCTCACAAATAATCAACCAATAGGAAACCAGAAATGCGCCACGTCATACATTTATTTTCTCGACAAAGAAAACATCTAATTTGGGCTGAACAAAATTGAAAGTGGCCCTGTAAAGAACAGCCCATCTCTTTCTCGAACATGTTAGAGCATCCTTATCGGTAGTCTTTAGAGGGGATCTAATGCTAATTATGCATTAAAAATAAATCAAAAGTAATAATAAAGGTTTGAGACGTCTCCTATTGTTGCGAAGGAAGAGACGGTATTGAGGGACACGCGTAAGCAAAATAAGAGGAGAGAGGAGAACGCGTCTTCGGTTCTGTTTCTTTCTTTCTCTTGAAATCTCTCTATCTTTCTCTTCGATGTCTCGGAATTGTCTCTCTCCGTGGCTCGTCGACGTCTCGGAATCGTCTCTCCCCGTGGCTCGTCGACGTCTCCCCGTGGCTCGTCGACGTCTCCCCTGGGTCTCCTCGACGGCGAAAGAGCGCTGTCTCTCTCTGTGGATCTACTGGAACCGGAAGGTAAATCGTTTCTTGTGTTCTTCAAGCATGCATGTGTTACATAAGACTTATTCTTGTTCTGATTGCATGTTTTCAGTTTTGTAGGTTCAATTGCTTGTCGCGGTGGCTGTCGTCGACGAGACTCTGTGTCGGTGGCTCTCCTCAACGGCGATTGAGCTCTCTTTGATGGGATTCCCCGATTCGCTAAGGTAACGCTTCTGCTTCAAGTTAATCAATTTTGATAATCTTTCTGGCATTTGATTTGTCAAGTTAATAATTTTTGACAATGTTTCTGTCGTTTGATTCTGTCAAGTTAATAAATTTTGATAATGTTTCTGTTGTTTGATTCTGTCGGCATTGACTGTAAAATATTTTGTTTCAATCTCGTTTTTCTTGTTGCAAGGTTATGATTAATATGTTTTTTTGTTTCTCTCTTTGTGTGGTGAGATGAATGGATGAACTCGGCTTTGATGTGTTCTGTGGAAAGAGAGGTGAAGAAGCTTCATCAATAAAGGTTAGTGTTACGCTTCCATTAATTAGAACTGATGTGGTTAGCTGCTGTGAGGAATTAAAGATGACATTGTTCACTGTAACATTATGGTTGTGATGATGGTAATAAATAGAACTGATGGTTAGATAGAAAAGGGAACGTGAAGTGTGTTGAATGAATTAGATAAAAGTCTAGTCTTTCTGGTTCTGCTTGTTTGTTGTTTGGTGTTAGATAAATGTCATGTCTTAACGCATTCAAGTCTCGTACTAGTTAAAAACAAAATTGAAAGCTTATGTGATGTATTATTTGGTTGGTGTGTTGAATGCTAGTTCTTTTTCTCGAACTATTTATAACCATAGTCTTCCTCTTAAATCTCCACCAGCTGAATGCGCTTGCATGTTCTTTCTCCTTTGTCTCCTTTTTCTCCTCTGTCTCCTCTTTCTCCTCTGTCTCCTCTTTCACCTCATTCACCTCTTTCTCCTCTACCTCTGACGTCGGAAATGGATTTCAATCCATTTCAAGACTCTGCCAAATTTGTTGAACTACTTAATAGTCAACAAAATGTTGCCTTTGGCAGTCAAGGAAGTGTTTCGCAATCTACAACGCACGCTCCTTTCGTTGGCACGCAAGAAGATCCAATCATTGCTGACGAGCTTCCAGCAGAGCGTCATCCCCGGAGAAGGATCACGGACATGTTGTGTGAAGTGTTGTGTTGTCACGGACTTTGTCATCTTGTTGCGTCTTGTAGTCTTGTGTCTTGTGTTGTCACGGACTTTGTCACGTCTTGTAGTCTTGCGTCTTGTAGTCTTGTGTCTTGTAGTGTCACGGACTTGTACTCTTGTGACTTGGCATCACTCTTGTTTCATAATTGTACCGAACACAAACGCTTCTCTATATATTGCACTTTCTATTAATCAAGTTTCATATCTTCTCTCTCGACATGTAACAAGAGCACAACTCTTTAATCACAAAGTATCTATTTTTTCTTAAACAAACTCTCAGGTCTCTTTTCTCACTCTTGTTTCAGAAGTTTCTCTTTTCTCTCTTTTATCACAAGTTCACGTTTATCAAAAAAATATCAGAAGATTATCTTTTCTCTTTTTGATCACAAGTTTCTCTTTTTGATCACAAGTTCTCGTTGAAAAAAAAAATATTACAATTTTCTCTCTATGGCTTCTTCTTCACAAGATCCATTTGACTCTTTTGATGCTGCAGTTGATGATGCATTTGATGATCTTTTTGAGCAAGCTTTTGAAAATATTTCCATTCATGTTGATCAAGAAGAACGAAGAAAAAAAAGAAAAAAACGAGCTTATATCGAACGACATCGTGAGGAAGGGCATATTCGTTTATGGAATGATTATTTCAGTGAAACTCCAACGTATCCTGATAATTTCTTCCGACGACGTTTTAGAATGAACAAGCCATTGTTCATGTTTATTGTTGATCGACTTTCCAACGAAGTTGAATATTTTCGGGAAAAGAAAGATGCTCTCGGAAGAAAAAGTCTATCTCCCCTTCAGAAGTGTACTGCAGCCATTCGTGTCTTGGCATATGGTTCTGCGGCAGATGCGGTCGACGAATACCTCCGGCTCGGTGAAACAACAACTCGGTTATGTGTAGAACATTTTGTGGAAGGGATAGTAGATTTGTTCGGCGATGAATACGTAAGGAGACCAACCCCGACTGATCTTCAGCGACTCCTTTATGTTGGAGAACATCGTGGATTTCCCGGGATGATAGGAAGCATCGATTGTATGCATTGGGAGTGGAAGAATTGTCCAACCGCTTGGAAAGGGCAATATTCTCGTGGTTCGGGTAAACCAACAATCGTTTTAGAGGCGGTTGCTTCGTATGATCTTTGGATATGGCATGCGTTTTTTGGACCTCCATGTACTTTAAGTGATATCAATGTCCTTGATCGCTCACCTATTTTTGATGACATTATAAAAGGTCAAGCCCCTAAAGTCACTTACTCTGTCAATGGAAGAGAGTATCATATGGCTTACTATCTCACTGATGGTATTTATCCGAGATGGGCTACTTTTATCCAATCTATTCCACTGCCACAACACCCGAAGGCTGTTTTATTTGCTCAACATCAAGAAGCTACCCGAAAAGATGTCGAACGTGCTTTTGGAGTCTTGCAAGCTCGGTTCGCCATTGTCAAAAATCCGGCGAAGTTTTGGGATAAAGCCAAAATTGGGAAGATTATGAGAGCATGTATCATATTACATAATATGATTGTAGAAAACGAACGAGCTGCAAACACTCAATTCAATGTTGCAGAGTTCCAACAAGGAGAAGACAACGGAAGTGCACAAGTCGATCCCAATATTTCCCATGAAATGCATACAAATATCGCCAATATGATGGATGCTCGAACTCGAATTCGTGATGGACCAATGCATCACCAACTCAAAGCTGATTTGGTTGAACATATATGGCGTAAATTCGGATTTGATGAAGACAACAACTGAGCTCGGAATCTTCTTTCAATTATTATTCTCGTTTATTTTCCTAATCTTCAATTCTATGTTTTATTTGAAATTCAGTGTTTAAAATGTAATGTTTAATAATTTTATTTAAAAATTTTAAGATAAATGTTTTTTTTTTTAAACTCTAAAATTAGAGACTTGCAATGGACACACTTATTTGAAGGTCTCTATCTTAAGTTTCTTAAAGTCACTTTTCCAACTTAATAATATTAAAAAAATAATTAGAACCCCTTAGTGAGTATTAGGGATAAGGATGCTCTTACCCTTCTACTCCGACTCTTCCAATTCACTATATAACTACCCCTTTCGTGTTTCAAAAAAAAAACTACCCTTTCATATTCTTTCTCTCTCCCGAGTCATCTCCTTCTGAAACTCGATCTGATCACTGAGAATCTACGACGACGAAGAAGGTGGAGGACGACGAGGAAGAATGAGAATCTCAGGCTACGTAATCGTTGATTTATCTGTAACTGTATTCTATTGCGTCGATCGTAGTGTTCACGCGTGTCCCGTCGTCCTCATCCTCTCCAACAACGATCTCAACAGCGGCGGCGACGATCCCGGAGTCGGAGACTCCTCTAACTTCGAGGAATTCGGCGAATCCGAACCCAAATCCGAAGAGGAGCTCGATCCCGGCTCGTGGCGACGAAACTTTCGATAGGTTGATGGAGGAAGCGTTGGAGGAGATAGAGGCGGCTTATTCAGCCGGAGATCCACACTCGCAGTCGCTGATGGGCTTCGTCTACGGGACGGTGATGATAAGGGAGAAGAGCAAAAGCAAATCCTTCTTTCGCCATAACTTTGCTGCTGAAGGTGGGAACATGCAGTCAAGGATGACACTTGCCTTCATGTATCTAACTCTTCGAAACATGTAATGCAGTTGTCTCTTTCTTAATGCAACTTCTGGGTCACACTTCTACTTTGACGATGAGGTGATAGCAAGTCAAACTTTATTTGATGAGTAAGGCCCTTCATTGTAGTGCATAGGACATAACATGTTCTCATATGTCTTTCTAATGCTCTCCTTACATCCCACTTACCAGGTTGTGTGCCACAAACGTAAGTGACTCCACCAGTGGTACCGAATACGGTGGAGTCCAGAAGCTGGAGGCAGTTTCATTAGCGGAGTTGAACGCCTACGTTCTAACCTCACTCCACAAGTACGTTTTCTGATTTAACATCTACTCAAGCGTTCTAATATTCAGGACATTAAACCCATATAACTCACTTAAACACAAAATATTGAGTTCATATTCAGGACAATGTCTCCTCCTGCACATGCACTATATGTTTTAACGCAAGTGCTGTTGGAGTTGTGAGGTTGTTTCCTAAATATTATCTTAAACCTCCAAACTTTTCAAAAATCTTTTGACTTTTTTTACTCACCAATTTGTTAACATTCAAAGTTTGATGCTTTTAAAGATAACGTGTTGAGATGATGGTGGCAAATGGAGAAGAATCGCTGTCTTTGTTGCCTTCGACACAGCTATCACTAAGCTCACCTATGCCAGGGCCACAGAGGTTTCCAACCCTATTGTGAGTGACATCGACATACTCCGAGCATCAACTAAATTTTGATGTAAGTTAATAAAAATTTGTTGACATGGATTTTGCTTTACTTCAGGGTTATGGTGAGCAAGACCCAGCAGAATATAACCTCCCTTACTTCCTCCAAGACATTGTTCTGAAGAGCTACATTTCATCTCAAGCTTACAGAGTTAATTTTTCTTTCCTCCATGAGTTATTTACTGTCGCACGAATCTTTGACCCCAATCAGAGAAACCCAGGGCCCTCCTTTGCACTGCATGTAACTCATAGAAAATTCTCGCCACTTGGGTCTCATTAAACAGCAAACTACTTACAAATTTAACTGTTCGTCTAAAGGGTGAGGGCAACAATCGTGGTGACAATATCTCTGGAGAAAATTGTGCTTTTTGCAAGTACCCTGTCGGTGACTCCTTCTCAAAGGACACTCATCTTCCTGAAGCTAATGACCAGACCATTGGACCTGCAAGTGTTGTGCAAGAAGCGTCAAACACCTACCAGGTGGAGTCCAATAGTGAGAATGTTGATGATCCACAGGACCACCACAAAGAAGGCCCGCAAAGCTTAGTTTTCACCATGGAGCGGAATAGAGGAACAAATGTTTCTCCCATGCATATCGTCAAGGCACTCACATTATGTTTTTCCAAATAATAGTTATGACACTAAGTCCACCATGAAGTTAAACATTTTGCGTTTATGATATAGAACATATTTCAAATTTTCAGTAACTTTAAATAATGTCTACTCTAAGATTTTATTAAAAATTTATAGTCATTATATCAAACAATTAATAAGAGGAGGATATAAACCTTAGATAGAGTGTTCATGTAGGCGAAAATAATCGGCCAATGAAAAACTATATTTTTGTCATGTCACCTACTCTATTTATTTTTGCAAAATGATCTTTGATCTTTTCTCTTTTTACTTAAACAATTATAATCAAAAATATATTTTTAGTGAAATATATTATTTATATAAATATAATTCATTATTTATTTACATAATAGTTTGTAAGGAAATATTTAGTGTAAATAATATCATAATTATAAGATACTAAAATAAATTGGGTTGGTTTTTAACTTTCACAAATAAAAAGCATTATTTGTAAACTTAGAAAAAAATATATCAAGAATATTCTTTTTCAGAAGTGAAAATAGAAAATTACATCGGAGACAAATCCATCTCTATTATGTAATTCCTCTATTTTAGAGAAAAAATAGAGGAATACATTGGAGATGGTTTAAGACATGGCCGACGTAAATGATCGACGTTGAGGTTTCAGCTTTTTTGATTCTTACTATTCTAATATTTCAATATAATTTGAATATTTCCGTTGCTTTATAATATAATGGTTTAAACGTAATTTTTATTTCACTATATAAATTGTTTTTATATTTCAGTGTAACTTTATACTTATCGGATATTGTGTGGCCAATTAAATTTTATAAATTACTGTGTAATTGATTAAATCTATATATTAAATAACAGTTTTTTAAAGTAATAACTTTTAAATATTACAGATTTTAACTAAAACTAGAGGATATAAGCCTCAGATATATTGTCCACGTATGCGAAAATAATCAGTCAGTGAGAAACTATATTTTTGCCATGTCACCTCCTCTATTTGTTTTTACAAAATGATCCTTTAACTTTTTATTTAAACAATTATAACGAAAAGTATTTTTTTTGTGTAAAATATTATTTAAATAAATATAATTATATCTTTTTTGACTTACATAGTAGTTTGAAAAGAAATATTTAGTGTAAATAATATCATAATTTTATAAAATACCAAAATAAATTGGGATGTTTTTCAACTTTCACAAATAAAAAATATTATTTGTAAACTTAGAAAATAATATATCAAGAATATTCCTTTTTAGGAGAGAAAATAGAAAAATACACCGGAGAAAAATCCAATGAAATTCTTCTATTTTAGAGAAAAAAATAGACGAATACATTGGAGATGGTCTAAGGCATGGCCGACGTAAATGATCGACATTTAGATTTCACCTTTTCTGATTCTTACTATTCTAATATTTCAATATAATTTGAATATTCCCTTTGTTTTATAATATAATGGTTTAAAAGTAATTTTTGTTTCACTATATAATTTTTTTTTATATTTCAATGTAACTTTATATTTATTAGTTATTGTGTGGTCAATTAAATTATGTAAATTACTGTGTAACTGATTAAATTTATATATTAAATGACAGTTTTATAAAGTAATAACTTTTATATATTACATATTTTAATTAAAATTTATTACATTTTGAACCAAATAGAGTAATATATAAACTAACTCTATATTGATATGAGGACAAAATTGTAAAGTGGTCCCGCCTTGAATTTCTCTCATTCTTTGCATTGCTAATTGGAAGGAGATAATCACCATCTAATATTATGTTACTCTCACTATATTAGAAATGGTCGAACCGTAAACCAATTAAGGATGATGTAAGGAAGACATAAAGATGTATTTCCAGTTATCACAAATATAGAATCAATTGACAACAACTTAATTATCTCCAGCGTAGGACAACAAAGAAGAGTTTACATATTCTAATATTATAATATATCATTATATTAGTAGCTAAATCAGTTTTCTCTAGCATAAATACTCACTCCATTCTTGGAGTTTAAGCCGTTCTATCTGATGATATTAGTAGTTTGATCCAAACAAAAAAAAAACAGTCAAACTGTACATTGTAATTGGAGAAAGAAAACAAACAAAAATCAACCGAAGACTTTTAAGGTATATGAAACAAAAATTGGAAATAGCAATTTTCTGAAATTAAAGAATAAGGCAATAAAATTATAAAAATAGAAAATAAAACAAAAATATACACAAAAAGAAAGATTAGTAAAATAAAATCATAATATAATTTTCATAATTGATAGTGCTCAGTTACACTAAAAGGTCTAAATTTACAACATACACAGTTTTATTTACATCTTTAAATCTATTATATAATTAAAATGATTCTAAAAAATGTGCCAGCATAAAGAGTTATAAAATATACGATAAAATATAATACATAACGTTAAAAATACATTATCACTGATCACTAAAAAATCATGTTAATAGTAAAAATTGAAATGACAACACATTTATTAAAATCATAGAACAGCACACAACAAGGTGTTATTAAATATACAAACTACAAATTAAATATGCTCAACGCAAACACACATAAAAATGAGACATCATATTTGAATATATTTAAATAAATAATTTTAAATATATTATATTCTTGATAATTTTAAAATTACTTAAAAAGAAGCTAAATTATTAAAAAAATAATATACAAATAAAACTAATTCACTATTTTGTAACGTCAATAAATGAATAAAAAATATATTATGTTAATAAATAGATTTTAGATTTTAAAGACTTCTAATTCATGTAATATTACAAAAAAATTTAAAAAAATTATTACAATTAATATTTTACAATTAGATATATTAAAATAATATACTAGATCGATATTCAATTTTCAGTTTTCAACTATTACAGGTACAAAAATATTATTAGGTACGCTTTTTTTTTTTGAAAAGGGGGTTTTATATTTTAAGTAGGTTATTGGAGTACTTTTTCTTTTCGTGAATTTATTCGAGATGAGATTCCGATCTTTTAAACTAAGATAATTTATGTTCTATACATAATTATAGGTTTTTACATAACTCTAAAATCTCGGACATCATTGTTCATATTTTATTAGTTAATTGTGTTACATATAATAGAAATACTTACTTCAAACTAAAAATATATAAAAAAAATCAAATTCAAAAATTAGTTATATATAATTTAATATACAAAAATTCGTACACAAATAAAAATGATAAACGCAATAAATTTAAATATATTATCCGCGCGTAGCGCAGAGACAGGATCTAGTTTATATAAACAAGTTTTGGTGCAATATTAAACACGTCAGGTTCAATTAATATACCACACATCTAATGAAACTATCGAGGATGTCAATATATAAAAAAAAAACTGTCAAGAGAGGCATAAGTCCTGTGCATATGGACGTGTTCTTTGGTTAGTCTCTTCACTGAATCAGCTCGATTTCAGTAGTGTGCTGTGTTTGAATTCTGATTAAACAAAGAATATGATTGTTAAAACTACACTTAAAATGATCTTTACCTTGTGTGCTTGTCTTCTATAGTTTTCTGGTATTCTTCAATCCAAAATTGGAATAAATATACCAAATTCTTGACCGGAATTTAAGTTAGCCGGTCCGGACCCCCGGTTATTGACGAAGTGTAAAAATGTGTCCACACTCCACACTGGAAAAGGGGATCTTAAACTAATTTCAAAATATTTGGGATACATACGTAAAACCCAAGAATAAAAGGGGTGATATATAAAAATGAACCCTCAAATTCGTAAATTACCTACCTACTTTGATAAGAAAAGAAAAAAGAGAGGGTAGCTCAAAAGCCGTCCGATGAAGTTCTAGTTACACGTGTTCTACGATGAAGCAACCGACTATAAAGAAAGTAAATGAAAAGGAAGAAAAAGAAAGCAACACACAGTCGGCGCAAATCCGCCGACCAAAATCATTAAGGTCGTTTTCTTCCTCTTTGGCTCAACCAATCACACCTTTCTTTCTTCTTCTTCTTTAATTCATTAAAGATCCTTTTTATCTCCTTCGTCGCGATTTCTTCCGTTTCGGAGTTTTTTGATCTGATCGGAAGATAACCTAGGTTTTAGCTTCGTTAGAGTTATATATAATACTTTTGATCGATGAAGAAGAGTGTTGTTTCGGCGGAACAACAATCAGCGAAAGCTGGTGAACGAATCGAAAACGGCGACAAGGATAAGAAGAAGAAGCGCAGAGGTAGCCGTCGATCCAAGAACACCTCAGGTAACATCCGCATCATCGATAGATCTTGATTGGTTAATACTTAGTAGAGATTACTTGAATCTAATGAATATTAGTAGCCTCGCTTACAAAGCCTTTAATGTCTTAGGTTGTGTAGTAGAAGACATCCATGTAGAGTCATCGGATGGTAAAGCAAAAGATAATAATCCCAATGAGTTAACGAGAGCGTCTAATGTTGCTTTCAACTCTATGCCGTATTCTTCTGCAAGTCCTTTGGTTCCTTCTGCTGAAGTTAGTAAGCAGTTGTTGTCCAAGTCGTGCCCTGACCCTAGGGATTGTGAGCAGTCTTCTATAATGGATGCTGACTTGTTCCAGCAGGTTGATGAGTGTGTCTCACTGAGAAATATCTTCTCTTCACATTGGTCTCTCGATGCTGTCAATCAAGCTTTAGAGGTTTGTTTGCCTGAGTGTAATGTTCTCTTTATTAATTTTCTTGATCGAAGAAAGCTAATTGTGGTCTTCTCTTTGTAGAAAGGTGAAGTTTATAAGGCGCTGTTTCGGGTGAATGCTCATAACCGCAGTGAGGTAAGAAGTAACGTCTGAATTTTTTAAAGAGACTTGTTGTTTCTTCTGCTCATGTTGGATTCTTTTTTTGTTTTTTTCCTTTGAAGGCTTACTGTAAGATTGATGGAGTCCCTACAGATATTCTAATCAATGGAATCGCTGGCCAAAATCGAGCAGTAAGTTTTGGGTTGCTTTTTTTTTTCATTACGCTTCATGATTTGTGTTTATTTAGCACGATACTTCCCACCTTCTTCCTTTTGGCCCATGTTTGAGAGGTTCTTTTTGTGTTTCTGTATATAGGTGGAAGGAGATATTGTTGCTGTTAAACTGGATCCGCTCTCACTGTGGCCCAAGATGAAAGGATTTGTTACGGAAAATGTTGCCAAGCCTGAAGAAACCAACAGTCCCCCAGAAAAAGATGAGCGTCTCAGCCATTTGGAAAGAGGCGAGATAGATGCTCAACAGAACAAATGTTCAGATATAGGACAAGGAGCTGAGAACTGTGTTAGTCGCAACTCTATGCCATTACTGGATTCATGTTCTCTTGGTGAGCAGACAGGAAATGGCACTGCGGTTGAGAAGCTATGCGTCATCCTTAGTTCCTTCCCCAACAAACGACCAACTGGACAAGTAGTTGCTGTTGTTGAAAAATCACTTGTAAGAGATTCCATTGTTGGATTGCTGGATGTGAAGCGATGGATTCATTACAAGGAAGCTAATGCAAGAACGAGCAAGTCTCTTTCTGATGATGATTACATCCAACTGATGCCTGCAGACCCTAGGTTTACTAAATTGATCGTTCCCTTCCATGCCTTACCTGGAGGCATTCGAGCAAGACTTGAGAGTATGGATCCAACTCTCGAGGCAGAGCTGGTTGCTGCCCAAATTGTGGACTGGAGCGAAGGGAGTCAGTTTCCCCTAGCTCAGATTACGCATATGTTTGGCCGAGGCAGTGAACTGGAGCCCCAGATCAATGCGATATTATATCAGAACTCGGTTTGCGATTCTGAGTTTTCTCATGACTCGCTTGCTAGTCTTCCACGTGCTCCTTGGGAAGTACCAGAAGAAGAGGTTCAGCGAAGAAAAGATCTTAGAGACCTGTGTGTATTTACCATCGACCCCTCAACGGCTACAGACCTCGATGATGCTCTATCAGTTCAAAGTTTACCCGGCGGTTTTTTAAGAGTCGGTGTTCACATTGCTGATGTCTCCTACTATGTTTTACCAGACACTGCCCTTGACACAGAAGCTCAGTTTAGGTCGACGAGTGTTTACATGCTGCGGAGAAAAATACCAATGTTGCCTCCATCATTGTCCGACAACGTAGGTTCACTTAATCCAGGAGTTGACAGGCTTGCCTTTTCCATCTTCTTGGATTTAAACAGAGAAGGGGTTGTCACAGATCGCTGGATTGGTCGTACTGTTATAAAATCGTGCTGCAAGCTTTCGTATGACCATGCTCAAGACATTATAGACGAGAAGCACGACGTTGCAGCAAATAGCCGGCCTGCTTTGCACGGACCTTTCGAGTGGAGTGATGTAGTTCGATCTATCAAACAGCTTAGTGAGATTTCAACCAATTTAAGGCAAAAAAGGTTTAGAAATGGAGCTTTGCAGCTGGAGAATTCTAAACCCTCTTTCCTCTTTGATGAACATGGAGTTCCGTATGAGTTTGTGCTGTACCCTACAAAGGCTTCAAACCATCTCGTTGAGGAGTTTATGCTTTTAGCAAACATGACAGCGGCTGAGGTGATTTCTCGAGCTTACCCTGACAGTGCACTGCTCCGGAGACATCCAGAACCTAATCTGCGCAAGCTCAAAGAGTTTGAAGGCTTTTGTGCAAAGCATGGTATGGAGTTGGACAGTTCTTCTTCTGGCCGGTTCCATGAATCTTTGGAGAAAATCACTGAAACCCTCAAGGATGACGCAGTTTTTGTAGACATTCTCAACAATTACGCTATGAAACCGATGCAATCTGCGTCTTACTTCTGCACCGGGAACTTGAAGGACTGTGTTGCTGAGTGGGGACACTACGCACTAGCTGTTCCTCTCTATACTCACTTCACATCTCCTCTTCGACGCTACCCTGACATAGTCGTCCACCGTGCCGTAGCGGCTGCTCTTGAAGCCGAGGAGTGCTTCTTAAAGCAGAAGCAAATATCAGTGAGAAGCTGCTTCACTGGTGTTCATTTCGATAAAGATGCTGTAGAATCTATGGAAGGCAAAGAAGCGTTATCTGTCGCTGGTTTGAAACATGGTGTTCCCTCCACTGAAAGGGTCTCTGAGATCGCTGCTTATTGCAATGAGAGGAAGCTGGCGTCTCGAAGAGTCAAAGATGCGTGTGATAAGCTCTACACTTGGTGTGTTCTAAAGAGAAAAAAGGCAAGTAGTATTAGAAACTTCTGCATCATAAGTAAAGCTTCTTATGTTTACGTTTGGTGATTAATTAATATCATTTTGTTTCCTTCTCTGCAGGTGTATCCATGCGAAGCTAGAGTAATGAACTTGGGACCAATGTTTATGACTATTTACATTAGCAAACTTGGCGTAAGTCTCTACTCATTCATTCACCATTTGTAAAACTATCGTAAATCTAACTCTTCTTATTTACGTTGCTGTTACAGATTGAACGGAGAATATACTACGACCGAGTCGAAGGCTTGTGTGCAGACTGGCTCGAGGCGACATCAACCTTAATCCTCGATAAACTCGAATTCAAAAGAGGTGGAAGAGGCTATCTGAAGCCCTTGAAAGAGGTTGCTTATTTGGTGAGTCCTAGTGACACATGCGCTGCTAAATGCAGTGCAATGTCTGTTACCGACACCACCGAACAGAGAGAAGAAGTTGTCCCTGCGGTTTTTCCTTTGACCGTTCAAGTATTCTCGACCATTCCTGTGGCTCTTCACGCTGTTGGTGGAGATGATGGTCCGCTCGACATAGGAGCGAGACTCTACGTGAGTTCATATTATAGATGATCTCTGAAAATCACAGGTAATAAAATAGCAGCTGTTATATATCTTTTCACATTACAGTTGCTGGAAAAAAAATCATGAATACAGTTTAGTTGTTGGATGATATTTAGATACATAGAGACCAACGTGGGGGACTTGCCGTTGTTTTTTTTGGTTCGGTTGGGTTCCTCATCGGTTCGAAGTTGTGTTTTAAAAATGTCTTTTGTTTTTCATGGATCTCGCTTTGCCCAATATGTTTTAGTTTTGGGTTGGGCGAAATCATCACAAACTGCTTACATGTATTGTTCCATTGAGAAAGGAACAAGTCTCTGCTACTGAACTTGCAACATACAATCTTAATTGTACATGTTTCAATTTATTTACAAATGCATTAGTGGCCAAAAGGATAATATGACAGGAGCTTGTGACTATAGAGTTCAGGACTGAGAATCTTGGGTCTCTGGTTTGATTCGGTGACGCATTCTGAGCTTCTTTCTTGTCACCTCACCTGATGTTTCAGCGTGAATCACGTTGTGCATGCATTATCTGAAAAGATGAGTGATGCTAGTGCGCTCAGGACTGAGAACACCCACGTCCCTCGTGCACTCACTGCAAATGCGAAAGAAAAAAACAGAGAATACAGGGAGCTTAAAATATTATGTCATGAATGAAGATTTGGTACTTCACAAGGAAGACCCGAAATACTATAAAGCTCTCCCAAGACTGACTTCCATTGCGACGCCTTAGATATTAGAATCCGTAACCTGCCACTGATTATAGGAAGGATCTTGATTTAAATAAAAATCCAACATTAGTCACTTTCACGAGCTATCTGAAAAGATGAATTACTTTAACAACTTGGCTGACACAAAAGGCCTACATGAAGCCACAAAGAGTAAGGGCCTGACTGGTTTAACCGCAGCGGTTGCGGTTGCGGAAGTTTGCGGATGCGGGTGGTTGCGGTTTCTAGCGGTTTTAAGAGATTTGTACGACTGGTTATGCGGTTAGAGATTTGTGCGTTTGCGGAATACTTATGACTGGTTAACTACCAAATGCAGCAGCAGTTAAATAATAAATTAACAATATTTACATTTTATACAATTATAAAAATATCAAAAATAATAATATTATAATAAATATAAAATTTATATTTAGAAAGTTATAGTTTAAATTTTTTAAAAATATAGAAAATATTTTTATTTTAAAGTTTTATAATATTAATTAAAATTTAATTGATATATTTTAGCATTTTTATAATTTCAGTTTAATTTTTTTATTGAAATTTTTTATTTTTGTATTTATATTGTTTTGGAAAAAAAAAAAAAAATTTATCCTCCCGCAAACGTCCGCAACCGCAAACGCTAGCTGGAACCAGCTTTTGAATTTATGAGGTTCAGAGCGATTTGGAGCGATTTGGAGCGGTTTAGAGCGGTTTGAACGATTGTTGCAAAACGCCAGCAACCGCTACCAACCGCAAAAGCTGCGTTTGCGGGTGGTAGCGGAAAAACCAGTGATACCCTAAGTGGAGTCGAAGCCAGCTTTCTCCTTCCTTTACCATAAGGTTTTATACCAAACCAATTAAAAATTTGGTGGCGTCATCTCCAGAGCGGCTTGGCCCACGAATCATGAGTCTTGTTATGCACTGACGTAAAAAAGACAAAAAAAAACATGTTTCTCGCGAATCAAAAACCATACAAAGCTTAAACGCGAAGAAGTTAATGTACCCGGACACGCACCGGTGTGATGCTCAGACAGTTTGGCTTCAGATCCTCTCTTCTCACTCCCGACTAAGCTCCACACAATCAGTAGCCTGGATCATCCCTCAAACCTGAGCTACTAGCCTACCATGGTCACGACCCAAAACAAATCGACTCAGCAAACTCAGAAACCGGTCCATGCATGCTCGGCTCCAAATATGAAAGAGTTATTATCATAGTTACATGGCTTTAAACTGTTGAATTTTTTTATTGAGATTAACATAAAAATGTTTATGGTCCCCTAAATTTCTGGTTGGATGGCGGTTTAAAGTATGAAAACCATTTTTTCCCTAAACCATTATACTGAATTTTTTTTGATGCATTTAAACTCGTATATAAATTTTGGCTCCTAAAGCTATTGTTTAATGAGTTTAGCACACAGGGCCAGCCTTGCGTGTAGTTGATCATTTCGTGGGGTCTCCGTTTTCTTAGTGATCTCTAGTTCTTGTGTTAATCAAAATGATAAAAAGGGCATGCTTCGATTCTCGTGTTTGGAATTTATTTGAATTCCTATTTGTTTTGGCACTGCTTTTGCAACATTGGAAGCTGCTGTTCTGTCAATTTGGATTTGTGCGATTTGGATATCCACTTTGTTCATGCCGGTACGGTCCCACGATAGCCTTTTACACCTTGCACTAATGCCCATGTCATCGATCAGTCCAAGTTTTCATCTTCAAGCCTTTTTCAGCTCGTTGACTCAAATAAGCATCTTCTAGTTTGTTCTTTAGAGAAGTGTTGATCTTAGGGTAAACATTGGCCTACGTTATTGATCTCTTATACGCACAAAATATTTTATATTTTCTCTAAAGATGAAGAGACTTTGTCTCAAGTTTAAGAGAATGGTCTGTTTTCAAAAAAAAAAAAAAGGTTTGAGAGAATAGTCTCAAGTTTCTTCTTCGGTTCCATTTGAAAATAGACTTTGATTCAGTAAAGCAAGCTAGTAAAATGAGTTCATATTATAAAACGAGTAAAGTAGCAGACATTGTTTTCATCTCGTGTATTGATTTGTTTAGTTTAATTAGTCTTTGCAAGTCTTAGATTTAGTTAATTAATATATCAAGGTTGAATATTCTTTGAAAGACTGAAATTGATGTGATTATTGTATTGTTTGGGTCAGATTATCCTTTCCTATGCCGAAAGTTAAAAGTAATTGAATGCATTTATGACTTAGACTTTTAGATCTTAATGACAGCGATATTACCTTAATTAATCAAATACTAGAGCATCATAAAGGAATAGATACTCAGAGCAGGATCTCATAAATACAACAATAATAAGTTTATCATACTAAATTAAATTAAATAATTATTTTAAGATGATAGAAAGGCAAATGTTAACTTTTTTTTTTTTTGCTTTAAAAATGTTATAACTTGTAAGAGTGTTTTACTCTTTTTGGTAAGTTCCTCAATAATAACCATTTATCTCTATCTCTATTTTCCTCTTTCGTTTCTTCATTTTTCTTTTTGTTTAATATTGTAGTATTTTCAGAGATAAACTAGCGTAACAGATATATTTTTCTAGTAGATATCTCCATGTAAAATGTGAATGTATCTGGCATTATATAACTACTATCCCATGTGAATTTTATTAGAAAAGAAAAGATCAGAGGGCTACTAATGCGGAGTGCACCATGCGAGGATGTTTGGTAAAATGTTTGCTTTCATTCACAATTTTGATCCAAACCCATTTTTTCCTGCATCTATTCTATTAAAACAGCAGTGTGACCCATTGATAAAAGGTTATGTCCAAATATTTATTCTTTAATATTAATAACAACTAACGTTTTTTAATTCAAATGTTGTATAAACACTTTCTACATTAATTATGCAGGATCCACTACTCCCTTTTTTTTATTAAACAAGACCCACTATTCCCTAAAAACTCTCGACTAAAAAAACTTACATGAGATAATATTGTGTACGTGGAACAGTTTTAAAATATATGAGTTTCCTATATGTAAAAAATCATATACGTATCAAAGGTGGGATTTGCTTATAAATAAAATCAAATATGATTCGGAAACATTTATTTAACCAAACAAATCTGTTTTTTTTTCAACATATTGTTGAAAACCTTACTTAAAACCCACCAAATTTATACTATTGAATTTCAAAATTAGTTACTGAAATATATAAAATATGGTCTATATTAAATATGATAAACAGTCAAATGATAATTACCTAATGATAATATATTCATCTTTTCTTAGAAATATTATTGTTTAGATGTATATTGTTTTTGTTAGGAGAATATCATATATGAATAATTTTAAGATGTTTATTTAAATTTCTAATGAATGGTCTAACATAGACTTATGTATGGTAGATAAAAAAAAATATGACTCTATTTTAATAGAGTTGAAAATTTATATTTGTTGAATTTTTTTTGATGATATTGTACAAATCATATATTAATGAATTATTTTTGTTTATTTATTTAAAATGCAACATCAATATTAATAGTTTAATTTTAAACATTAGTTTTATATGAATTATAAAAAAAGTTAGCTTCTTTGTTTAGAAATTTTTATTCTCAAAATGTTTTTATGTGAATAAATTAAATTATTTTTGTCATATTAAAATATTATTTTATTTGATATATTATTTTATTTAATATATTATATTTCAGTTTAATGTTTTTATTTTTACTAAAAATATCAACATAAAAAGTTACAACCAATAAAATATTATTTATTTTGTTTTATATAAAAAATTAATTTGATAATTTAAAAGGAATTGGGCTATACTTTTTTATTTCAAAATTAGTTACTGGAATATATAAAATATGGTCTATATTAAATATGTTAAACAGTCAAATGATAATTACCTAATGACAAAATATTTATCTTTTCTTAGAAATGTTATTGTTTAGATGTATATTGTTTTTGTTAGGAGAATATTATATATGAGTAATTTTAGAATGTTTAGTTAAATTTCTAATTAATGGTCTAACATAACCTTGTGTATGGTAGATAAAAAATAGGATTCTATTTTAATAGTGTAGATACAAATTATTATGTGTAATAACGATGTAACTACAATTATATACGAAATTAAATAATTTCAATTTTATAAAAAAAAAATTAATTTATTTAATGTATCTATTTAACTACTGTTTTATTACTAAACAAAATTGTAACAATACTTTGTTTTTTTTTTAATTACTGTTTTAAAATAAAGTACCATATTAATAAACTAAAAGGCTATGTCACAAATTTATAGTTTAACCCTATAATAAATTCAATACAATTATCAAAATACTTTACTAATCATTTTTTATAGAAAATTACGTAAATATGATCACATATAAAAACTCATATACGATTATAAAAAAATACATATATGATACAAGGAAAGACACAAGTACATACTTATGAAACTTGATTTATTTAATATACTTACAAAAATAATCTATTCTATTTAATTTATATCATACAAAAATATGATACAAACACACAAACATATAAATTATATTAGGCAAAATTTTTTAAAACAAAACATATACCCGCCCTCTCGAGGGCGGGTCAATATCTAGTCTTCACTTTATTCCTATATTTCTTTCCGTATCAAGTAATTGATATCCACCGTCCGATTTGGTAGATCACCT
Organism: Brassica rapa; assembly: GCF_000309985.2. NCBI lineage: Eukaryota > Viridiplantae > Streptophyta > Magnoliopsida > Brassicales > Brassicaceae > Brassica > Brassica rapa. The sequence goes on along the minus strand of NC_024796.2, from coordinate 14,365,171 downwards.
ACACTTTACAGTTTTCACCAACTATACCCAATATGAATCGTTGATCTTTTACACACGGCTCATTTTAGTCTACGCTTTTATATAAATAAAAATAAAGTAAGACTTACTATGAACATATACTAACATTTATAATTATTCCTTCCAAAGTCTAACTCAACTTTTATATAAATACAGAAAATTCTCCCCAAAAAGTTTAATTGTTGTAGAAAAACTATCATGATCAAATTTTTTAATTGAATCATCTCTTTATAAATAGTAAGTGGATTTAACCAAGTAACCTTTATGACGTCAAAAAAAAAAAACAAGTAACCTTTATTTTTTCTCTAAATTATATAAATGTTATTTATCGTCTCATTTTAGTAATTCATCTGGATAAACAAATGAATATACTTTTACTATAAATATATACTAACCTATATAAATATTCTTTCCAAAGTCCAAATCAACTCTTATATAAATATAGAAAATTCCCCTCTAAAAGGGAAGATATTTCAGCAAAGTTAAAATTTGAAAACAAAAGGTTTAATTATTATTATTACAAAAACCAAAAATTAAAATATTGATAATAATAGAGATGTGTGTGTGGCGGCACGTGCCGGGCCTGCAACAGTAAAGCTAAAAAGCGTCCCGTCAAGACCGGGACTTCTTCTTCCCTAAACTCACGATCCAACGGCTACCCTTCTTCGCTTTTCCTAATCAACCGTCAGATCTTAATCTAACGGTCAATATTGAATCTAACTCCATTAAAATAAGCTCCAAAACTCACATCTCTCTCTCTCTCTCTCTCTCTCTCTCTCTCTCTTTCGATCTCTCTAAGCAAAGTGAGCTTGGCTTCGCCGTGAAAAAACGAAACCTCTCTCTTTCTCCTCCGTTTTGCGATGCTCGTCACGGTGGTGCGGTGGTGGTTTGGCCGGTGATCAGTGTCGGAAGATTTGGCCGGAGAGATGAGCCAATCTAAACTAACGAGGACTCAATCGTCGCTTCTCAGATCATCTCCGACGATTCGATCGTCGATTCACAGTCTCTCTTCGATCACTGAACGAGACTTCAGCGAAGCCTCTCGCAACGATCTCGAATCAGGCGAGAAAGAGGAGAAACAGAGGAGGAGCAAAAAACAGAGTAAATCAATTAACCGAACCGGTTTAATCCGAATCAAACCGGGTCTAACCTTCACACTCGCTTCCCTCAGCCTCGCATCTTTCTTACTCTTCGCCGTCTTCTTCTCTCAAACCGGTACATCGGAGAATCTCCTCCTCGGTTTAATCTTCCTCGCCGTCGCTCTCTTCTTCGCGTCGCGAAACATGGCGGTTATCAACCAAACCGTACTCGCAATCAAACAAACCAGCAAAAAATTAACTCTCCGAACCAAACCAAAACCGGTTCAATGGTACATCGGCGATTCGAAACCGGAACAAACCAAACCGGAAGAGTTCGTCAGAGAAGGAGTTCAGCTCTTCAGTAACGGAGATATCTACGAAGGAGAGTTTAATAGAGGAAGAAGCCAGGGAAGTGGAGTTTACTACTATTACGTTAACGGACGTTACGAAGGAGATTGGGTCAACGGAAGATACGACGGCTACGGAATCGAGTCTTGGTCCAAAGGAAGCAAGTACAAAGGACAGTACAAGCAAGGAACTAGACACGGCTACGGAGTTTACTGGTTTTACACCGGAGATTCTTACTCCGGCGAGTGGTTCAACGGTCAAAGCCACGGCTTTGGTGTTCAGACATGTGCTGATGGAAGCTCTTATGTCGGAGAGTTTAAGTTTGGTGTTAAACATGGACTTGGATCTTACCATTTCAGGTAATAATAAAGTTTGTGTCTTTTTTTTTTTTAATTACATGTACGGATCTCTCTGTTTTTTTTTTTTTTTTTTTGAGTTATGATTTGTTTTGTAGGAATGGTGATAAGTATGCAGGGGAGTATTATGGAGACAAGATTCATGGGTTTGGTGTTTACCATTTCGCTAATGGTCATTATTATGAAGGAGCTTGGCATGAAGGTCGTAAACAAGGCTATGGTACGTATGGGTTTAGAACCGGAGATGCAAAATGTGGTGAATGGGATGATGGTCATCTCGTTAACCGGCTTCCTCTAGAGACCGGACCGGTTCATAAAGCCGTTCAGGTAAATATTTATATATGATGAAACTTGAGGTTTGCCGTGTATTCAAAATGCTTTTGTTTTGGGTCTAAAGGGTAAAACTTTAGTAGCGTGACGACTAAGTGGCGCTTAAACTGATTTTTTACAAAAGTTATTTTGTTAATGAGCGATTTACTGCTTAGTCGATTTTTGGAACATTAAAATTTGACTATATTTAAAATTAACTGCAGAGTGCTCGAGAGATGGCGAGAAGAGGCGTGGATCAGAGACGGGTGGATGAGCACGTGATGCGAGCTGTAGCTGCGGCTAATAAAGCTGCTACGGCTGCGAGAGTTGCAGCTGTGAAAGCAGTTCAAAATCAGATGGATGGTAAACTTTGTGAACAATGAAAATGACAAAGTTAAAGATGACATTAACAAAGGGTGCCTTTTTTTTATTGTAGCCCTTGTGATCTTAAAACTATGAGAAGTTTTCTTTGTAACTAAGAATGTAAATGTAAATAGAAGAAGTCATGTTTCTGTTCATCTTTTTTTTTTGTACAAAACTTATGTGGTTGATTGATCTGAATCACTGACATGTAGATTTGTTTAGTTTGCTTGAAATCAATCTTCTTTTTTTTTGAAACACCTCTTGAAATCAATCTTCAAATCGAATCTATGTTTGGTTTCCTACTTGATTTGATCTCCTCTGTCTTAAGAAAAAACATGAATAAAATAAATCAATATATTATTATTATTATTACTATGACAAAAAGAGGAGGAAGATTCTTCGAGCCCAGACTTGTCAACGTAAGCTAGATTGTAGCCATATCAAGTAAAAACTCTCAAGGCAATGGATTTCTATGGCCTGAGTACTGTAAGTGGTCTGACCAAATTAGTTACCACATTTCAGAACTTCCAGGAAACTTCCTTTATATTATGCATGTATTAGGTGAACGTATTAAATATTTTATAGTAGCATTTATTATATTAACATGTACAAACTGTACCTTTATCACTTTAATGACTGCACCATCCAGATTACTGTTTCACAGTTTCAGTTGTTTTTTTTTGAAAAAATATTACTGTTTCAGTTGCATAACGATTGTAAAGTGTAATGTTAAAAAAAAAAAAAACGATTGTAAAGTGTAAACCTTATAAAAAAATAACAACTCCACTATTTTATTACCTACATTTATAATGAAAACGAAAAAAAATTAAAGCTTCTTGTTTATACATATGTATTTAATTATGTATAAAGTAAAATTATAGAATACTTATTTGGTTGACCAATTGAATAAATAGGTTAGTGATTTTGATATTACAGATAGAAAACAATTAAATAAGTAATAACATTCTTGAGTGTACGAGCCAATTCAATCTCAATGCGTCATCTTATGTACTCCGCTGATTTTTCAGTTAAAGCACAATCCAAATATACTGATAGCTCAGCATCTCGAGTCATTCATACTTTCAAGTTATATCCAATCTTATTTTGAATATGATCATACGAAAAACAAAATAAAGTTTAAATCTAATATTTATAACCAGCTCGTCGTCATGATATCAACATTGAAACTCAAATAATTAAATGTTTTTTCGCTTAAACTTGAAAATAAATAAATGTTAACCAAGCGCTCGTAGCTTGGTGGTAAAGGAGGTACAGCTGTACTGTCCGCCACCCGGGTTCGAGTCTTGACCACAACGGATTTAACATCCCTTCTGTTGGGGCGCTGGACCCCTTTCGGGGGATAGTTGGGAATGTGGCTGCCCAGATACCAGAGTTATCAAAAAATAAATAAATAAATAAATGTTGATTGCGGAAAAACGTCCAAAGCATACCTCGTTAGTATGGTTGAAGAAGCCATGCATGTGTCCTCATCATAACTATCGTTCGAGGATCTTAATTTTGTTTTAGATACATTATTATCCATTCTTTTATGTATGTATACATTTTTCAAGCTTTTATACATACATAAACATACCCTCTCTATTTTTTTGAAAAGGCTTACATAAACATACTTGATACGTTGGCAATGGCACGTTGTATTAGATGTCTCGAAATATTTAAAACTATATTATTAGATACTATATGGTAAATCGAATGATCGGTACGCGAAGGCATATATGTCATGGTAATCTTGCTTACATCAACAGTTTGACTGTGAATCTTTGGACATTCAAACCTTGGAAGTCTCCTCTCCAACAACTCAACATGCAAAATTCCTCTATAAACACAAAATCCTATATAAGAAAAAACTGTTGGTCCAATTTCCAATCTCTATAAACAGAAAAGGTACTGTGCCCTATAGATGAAAAATCAATTCGCATTAAAGATTACCCTACAAGGCTATAAGCTATGAGTCAAAAGCATTTATTGAAATTATTGAGATTTTTTACACATTATGACACGTAATTTAATTCTTTGATTCGTCGACTACAAATTAAGGCTGCAATATTCTTTCTATATTAATTAATGATCATTTTAAAAATTATAACCTTAAGTTTGTAATATTAATTAAAAAAATATCATACTTATAGGTTGATTGTTTCCAGTTTTTGAAGTAGTTTTTGGTTTTTGTTTTTCTAAAAACCATTTTCTAGACAATCAAACTTAAAAAAAAATAGATTCCCTATAATTTAGGGAAACTAGTTTTGTTCATATAACTATATTTTATAGAGAAATACCAAAATCCAAGTTTTTATGTTTTCTTCAAAATCTACCGACAGTTTTTCAAATTTTTTTGTAATTAACTTTTTGTTATATTTATGCTTTAATACAGGCAAAAAATAAAACAATAAATACTAGAAACAAATCAGATTTAGTAAAAAGCATATGTTTAATATATATAATACAAAAATAAATTTCAAATAAGAACATTTCTAAAACTTGTCAATAAAATTAACTTAAATCATACAATTGTATTAATATGAATTTTTATTTAATAAATTAAACTATGTACTATTTAAAAATACATAAATATGTTAATTTAAACTATGTACTATTTAAAAATACATAAATATGTTAATTTTGAAATTTGCATTGAAAGAGTATTAAGACCTTAATATTTTAATTTTGAAATTTGCATCGAAAAATACCACATCGAAAATTTTGAGATTAGTGGCTTAAATTTTTGTTACATCAAATATACAAATATTAATAAAAATATATGATTAAGAAGTCTCAACAAGAAATATTTATATTAAAATATACTATATATTTATGTCAATATCTTTGAAATATAATTATATACCTTATAAAATAAATATTTTTTATTTATTTACCATATATATATTGTAAATAAACAAAGAGGTATTGTTTTGATTTATGCGATTACTACAATTTCTTATATATTAATTGAGAAACAATTGATTACTCTAGCAAGTGTAAGATTTTATTAGCTGATATTGTTCGAAAAAATTACAAGAGTTCGATACAACTAGGATTCATTTAGAAGTTATTGAAATCACCTAGCGAGAACATGGATTGCACAACAAATTTGCTTTCCTAACCCTAAACCCTTTCTATTCGTCACAACACCGACATAGAATATTTGTAAGTGTTGATTGACAATCTGAAATGGTAACGTTTTTTAGAGTTCAGCCCATTATTATTTTTAAATGGGTCTAGAACTTTTTTTAATGATTAATTAAATGAGCCACATCATATTAAAATGTGCTTTGGTTTAAAATTTGTTGCATACCCAAAATAATATGAACCATCATCATTTTCGTTTAAAACTTGCCACAATAAAAATATAGGATTAGACAAAAAATCTGAATCCAAAAAACTGAACCAAAGCCGATCCAAAGAATAGTAATGAACTTTAACCAAAATTGGTTAGATATCCGAATGAGTTCAAAATTTTGTTATCTAGAGAATCCGAACCGAACGCGATCTAAATCGTAATATTTTAGCTATCTGAATATATCCAAACAAGATTTATACACTTAAATATATTAATTATTTTTAAATTTATTATCTAAAAGAATGCAAAAATATATAAGATATTTTTAAGTTGTCCAAAATACTTGGAAATATATACAAATATTACGTATTTTGAAACATCAAAAACTTTAAGGTTCACCATCCAATAAACACCACTAGGCTACCACGTTATGGTTATTATAAAGTTTATTAACCTTTCCGTTTCATAAATAATACTCTCTTCATTCCCGAAAGTTAAATTTTGTAGATTTATTTTTTGTTCTAAAATAAAGATTTTCTAAAATTTTAAGGTTCTTTTAGTAGTTAATGTTGATAAGTTATATACTTTTCAAAAACATTAAAAATACTTAAACTGGTTAAAACCTATTGGTTAATATTTATTGGAAAATCTATAGTAAAGTAAACAATAAATTTAACTGTACACATTCGTTACATTTTTAACATGCGCGAAATGGTAGGCTACGTCATGGTTTCATCGTCAGCTAGTGTTATTGAGGTAATGTTTTTTTTTCTAACTTTGGGACCTTGTCTGTGTGTTGACTTGTCTTGTACTAATTAGCAGTGGTTACATTTCTTTTAGGGTTCCTCTGGCCCTCTGGGATTAAGGTTTGTGTTCCAACGGTGGATGGAAGGAAAGTGGTCGAGATAACAGTGGAGTCATGGTTATTGGAAAAGGTGGCGAGTTTGAAGGAGAAGATAGGCAAGATGATTCAAATGCAAGCAAAGGAACTGAAGTTAAGGAGAAAATCAGGAGGGGTTTTAAAGGAGGACAAGTCACTTGCACATAACAATGTTGAAGCAGGAGAAATCCTCACACTGACTTGGCGCATTTCAAGGTGGAATTAGGGAAAATACAATGCAAGTCTCGTTTATTTACTAAAATATGTTTAAAACTTGTTTTTGATTTGGTAGGCAACTGTGTTTTGCCTCTGGTTTCTTGAAATGGTAGGCTATGTCATGGTTTCATCGACAGTTTTGACTGAAAAATGTTTGGACATTCAAACGTTGGAAGTCTCCTCTCTTAACTACCCAACATGCAAAATTCCTCTAAAAAAAACAGTTGGTACAATTTTTGGATGAATTTCTTCTTGAATGGCCGTTTGCAAGAGCTTGTTTCCATCGATATAGAACAATGAACGTCACAGACAAAAAAAAATAACATAAAAAAAAACACACAAAAAAAAAGCATAGGATCCAAAAGACTAATGAAATAACCCATAAATCAAAAACAAAAATACCAAAGCATTAAAATTATCTACTTGCAAGACAGTTAACCGGACGCTTTTCAAACCGTCAACTGGCTTTCCATCAATACAAAGCTGATTCAATCACACACTCAGTCACACTAGTATTCATATAATTAACAAAGACTAATGGTAATATATCACCTTCCACTAAACCAAGATTACAGAAGAGTAAGAAGCAAAAGAGATAAAAGACACAACGAGTGAGTGATAGCTAGTCAGGCAAGAAGCTATAGAGATACTCCCAGCTGGACCATTAGCTGGATAGCCAGGAATAGAACTGCTTGAAGCAACCGTAGGTCCTCTTGGTGCAGCTGCAACTGTGGAGGGTCCTTCACTAACAACACCATCAGACGCCGGTGCGGGTGAAGGTGTAGGTGAGGGTGAAGGTGCAAACATCAGCTCCTTTGGAACAGTATCAGGTGGAGCTATAAGGGGAGCCAATTGTGGAGGTCCTGCAAAGACAAAAAATTTTTTCCATTAAAGTGGGTTCTCATTCTTATACGAAAGATGTGTCAGTGTACTAACCAGGACATCGAGGTTGTAGAGACCTGGATAGCGTGGTCAAGATAGTGCCATTGGCGAAACCATTGTAAGTACAAGTGGTGAGTTTACAACCAGCACTAGTCTCCTGCGAAGTGATGTTCCCTAGCATGAACTTGCTGTTTCTACATTGCATACTAGAGCAAGAGACTTCCAAAGAAGCAGGCTCACAGTACATACTGCAAAACCATCAGCTCAGTTTTAGCTAAACTCGACTTTAAAAACAAAAAGAAGTCAATCGGTATTATTAAGTACCTGCGGCTTCCGAGTGCACAGCTGCATTGTACACAGTGGTCTGCGGTGAGAGCGTAGCTTCCGTTTGGAATGATCAGTCCGTAATCCGTAGCGTATTTGGGGAAGTTTGAACCACAAGCTGTGACGATTTTAATACAAAACAACAAAACATTCTAAGTAGTTACATGTCACTTGAAATACAAAACTCATATAACAAGATTAGGACTTTACATCTCTTATGCCACTGAAGATGACTTTTCTAATCAGAGCGTTTTTACATACAAACCAACAAAACATTTTCAACACTCAAAGTAGTTACGTATATGTCTGAATGCAAATTCATATAGAAAGATTGAGACTTTACACATCTCATGCCACTGAAAATGACTTAGAGAGAGTGCGTGGATCTTATCTAGCAATGGGACAGCAAGGATAGAAAACAGCAAAACATCCAACACTCTTTAAGTAGAACCACCACAAGCTGTGATGATTTAGGACAAAAATAACAATACACTCTACAATGTACATGTCACTGAACTACAAACTTCTATATAGACTTCACACCTCTTATGCCACTGAAGTTGACTTCAGAGCGTTTCATTACAAAACAACAAAACATTCAACACTCGTAACTAGTTACTTATGTCTGAAGATTAAGACTTTAACACCTCTCATGCCACTAAAGATGACTTCAGAACGTTCTAACCAAACAAAGGGAGAGAGTGATAGACCCTTTATTACAAAACAACAAAACATTCAACACTTTTAACTAGTTTACTACTTATGTCTGAACACAAACTCCTATTAAAAAAAAAAGATTGAGACTTTAAAACCTCTTACCTAGCAATGGGACAGCGAGGATATCACCAGGGTTAATATCAGGAGCTCCCATGGCATTCACATTCGTCAAATCCGCAACAGTAGTCGAGAACCTCCTCGCAATCCCACCCATCGTGTCCACACCTCTCACAACATAAGACAGATAAACCGCCGGGAGAGACTCATCCGTCCCATTGAAGCAAGCGCACGGCAAAGGAATCACAAGGCTCGTCCCAACATCAAGAGACTCGATATCCGGATTGGCCACCTGAATCTGCTCGGGGGAGACGAGACCGCCGTAAACGGAGCCGGCGATGGAGTCGAGCGTGTCGGAGGTGCGGGTCTTGTAACGAGTGGAGGTGGATTTTCGGATGCCGTCGACGCAGGAGCAGGTGATGGGGATCTTGAGGAAGAGGTGGGAAGGGAGGACGTGGTTCTCGACGTCGGGGTAGGAGGTGGAGATGGAGTTGGAGAGGAGGATGGAGACTGGGTCGGCTTGGAAGAGGGAAGCGAGCTCTGTGACTTTGAGGTCGGTGTAGAGTGTGTAGCCGAGGAAGGAGTTGCACGTGGAGCTTGTGGAGCAGGGCTCTATTGTTGATTTTGAAGTGGCCGTTGATGCTAAGGTGGAAGCTAGGATTAGAAACAGGAGTATGGGTTTTTCTGGGTTCTTCATGTTTTTAAGCTTTCTTCTTCCTCTTTAAGTGAGAGAGAGAGTAAAGGTTTAAGCTTTTCTGAAATAGTTGAGAGCTGGAGTGAGAAATGAGCAGCAGACAAAAGACAACGGTAGCTTAGTGATGTTGCAGGTGACATATTTTTCGGTATGACGGTTTTGTCCCTCTTTAGTCTTTTGTGTATCTATCCGTTCGGTTTGACCCCACCGGAATGATTTACCGGTATTACGATCAACAGAGATTAAATTGTAGTCGATAGAATCATAGAAGTAGAACTACAAGTTATCTTCCTTTTTATTAATGTGATAATTTGGTTAACTACAGATTATCTACCGATTTGGTTCACAGAGTCGATATAAATCTGTATAAATCGATGATAAAAAAAAGTTATTTTCTTACGTGATAAATTATATTATCAAACTTCGTAAACATCATTTCAATTGTGTATTGCTGGTTACTTTTAAAACGATATAATGAACAAAAAATAGATTTTTGAAAGAAAGATTAAAAAAGGATGAAAAACTGAATTGTTAGTAAGATAGTGAATTAGAGAGTATCATTCACTCTACAAATTCATTTAATTTTCTGATATATGAAACAAAAAGAACAAAACTGAAGAAAGATTGTTTTATTTAAAAAAAAAAATGAAATTCCTTTTAATATTGTTTGTCACACTTAGCTAATTTTATTTTGGAATTTAATAAAGTGATGTATTCCAAATAAATGTATGTAAACATTTCCACCGAAATCGGTTAAAGAAATTAGGAATAATCTGGTAAATTAAGAATCTGAATAGATGTCCAGTTAATAAAACCCACTTGCCTCTTTTATTTCACGAACGAGCAGAGGTATAAAGCTAAAGAGATTATCGCAATGTTAAACATTAAAATAGCTGGAAAAATAGCTGAACTATTATTGATCCAAACAAGGTCATAAGATTAGCGGAAAAAAGGAAAACAAAATCTTCTTCCCTCCCAAAATCAGATATTACAGTTAATCTTTTTGAACCTTTGGAACGTTATATCTTTTATTAGTTTTTACCAAGATTCCCAAATCAACACTAGAAACCCTAGATTCTCTACCCTAACTTTGATCTCTCTCAGACGGGATTGGTGCGACGATGATCCAGACTCCACGGAGGAATGTCCTTCGGAAATTGGTGCAGTCGATGATGCTCCCGCATAAACCAGAGGAGGTTGTTGAGTCCAATAGAGATCGGAAGTGCGATGCTGGGGAGAAAGAGGAAGGCGAAGCAGGAGATGGTGGTTTTTTTGTAGCAGTCAAGGGAAGAAGACGAGGAAACATAGGACTCCTAAGAGCATCTCCAATGTATTACCCCATTTTTTACTCCAAAATGGTGCAACACCAAAATAGAGTAAGGTTTTACTTCAATGTATTACTCCATTTTCTACTCCAAAAATAATATTTCTTAAATAATTTCATTTTTATTTTATTAAAAATTGCAAATAAAATCTTATACTTATAAAAATTTACCAATTAACCCCAATTATTTTATGTTCACGATAATAATTAAAATATAAATTATTTGAATTAAATATTTATTATTAAAAAGTACAAGAAATCATTAAAAAAGACAACATATATATAGGTTCAACAATGAGCATTAGAATATTTTTCCCACAAATGATCAACTAATGCATTTCGTAATGAAAAATGAGCTTCTTTATTTTTGATATTCCTAAATCGAGCAAGAAAATTTTGAAATCGGACATTTTCATCTTCTGCAATTTCAATATCTGGAGGTGGAGCTTCTCTTTCAAGTTCAATTGGTGCATCAAGTTCACGCTCATTTTCATCTTCTGCAATTTCATGTTATTGAATCATTTTAAATATTATTTAAGTAAAAAATAGAAACATTAAAGATTCAAAGGATCATTTTATAAATAAAAAAAGTTCAACTCCAAAATGGAGTAATGGGTAAGATTACTCCATAAATGGAGTAACCCTAGCCATTACTCCATTTTTAACTCCAAAATGGAGTGGGGTTGGAGAAGATTTTACTCCATAATGATGTTTGGAGTTGAAAATGGAGTAGGGTTGGAGATGCCCTAAGAAGACCGGAGCTTCCAACAAGGTCAAATAACGAAATGCTTTAACTTTAACATTTCTGTATTTTCTAAGGCTTTGAGTTTAGTAGTTGGAATAATTTAGTTGAAGACTCTGCTATAATGTTTGATTGCTTTGGAGAAGATTATGTAAATGTTGTTTCTCTTTGTTTCTCCCAACGAAGATGGCTAAAGGAAAGTCGCCTCGTAAATCAACGCCTAAGAAAAATGCAACTAAGAACGGGATTGTAGCTACTGCTGATGATCACATTAATGTCTCACCTTCACTTCCCAATTTGCGGCTGGAGGCAAAACTAAGAGCTGAGGTAAGTAAAACCATTATTAGAATTATGCATAAATATGAAGTAGCATCAAACGAGGTTACAAGTTACCTATTAGGAGTCTAAGTGGTCACAAGTTCAAATTCTGTTGGGAAGGGTCTCTGCTCTTCAAAAGATAGTTAGTTTAACATGGTTTGGGCCTTAACAAGTATCATCAAACACTTGGACGAGATTTGGTGTGAGGTTTGGTCTTATATGTAAATTGAGTTTGAAGTTTGTGCATTTGTTGGTTTCTTTGTTTGATCAGGAAGATTCGCGGATGTCTGCTGGGAAGCAACTACATCCCTTTTTCTCGTCTTAGAAAGGAGGTAAGAAGAATCAAGAAGCAATTGTAGCGGAGAATGGTGGTTGTCAGGATCAAGGGAAAGATAAAATTGTCACCATCGGTCCTATCCATGTATTTGAAAGCCTTCCATGAATATGCTTCATACATAGGGCATATTTCAAGAGCTAATCCTTCTAATTTATCTGGAGCCATGGAGAATAGCAGACGTCGAAGGTGAGTACCAATTAGTTAACCCTTATTTCAGAGTATGATTGACCTCTCTCTCCTAATCTTCATGTCTCCTCGTTTCAGGTCAAAAGAATCTCGACATTATCTGTCAATGGATCTTTCCTCTGAAGATATTGCATTCTTGGGTCAACAAAACACATATAGAAGAGAAGAGATGAATAACTAAACCAATTTCAGTTGTATAGAAGTTAGAAAAGCTCCACACTTCAAAGAGTTTTAAACGTGTTTGCTCACCAATAAGTTAGCAGAGATTAGAGCTTTAGGCATGACCTTATTGCATAGTTTCTTCATTTATAACATATACACATATAAAATTCATAAAAAGAAAGAAAGAAACACCAATTGTTGTATTTGATAAATTAAAGATTCTACATATCATATAATAGAATACTTCTAGATTAATGATATATACACTTAAAAACGTTGTGACGTGCAAGTGAATGGCAATGTACTAATTTTCAGTTTTCTACTCTTTTAGGTCCTATAAGTGGTCAATAACATAAGAAGACTACATCTAAAACTTATCCTTAGAGCACCTCCAACCATAAGAAACCATATAAGTTTCTAAAATATATATATTAGTATTATAGTTAGTCAATCATACTTTTTTAAAAATCAATAAAAACACTATTTTTTACATGATGACATGTGTATTTTTAAGTTACTAATAGTTTCTAAAAACCTCTAAGTTTAGAACTTTTTGTGTTTTCTCTCCTAATTTTATTATTCATTCTTTTTTCTTAAATAGTTAGAACCCTTCATAATACTCATTGTTGGAGGTGCTCTTAGATGTTTTGTCCATGGCATTTCCTATATTCCAATTATCACAAGTTCAGTATTATTGTTATAAAATTTTAAAATATTAAGAAACTTTAACCTCTTGTAATTCACGCCTTCACGGTAGTGAAACAAATTTTTGTTGCTCCTCGCATTGCAAGAAAGTTATCTGATTGGTCAAGATAATAAGCCCAATTGCTCATTTAGTCACATATGGCAGGAAGATGACGTTCAAATTGGTTACACTAATCAATAAAATTTTTTAAAATGTTAATACCATTGGAGATGTAAAAAACAAATAAAAAGCATATTTACCCTCTCACAAGGATCAATGTGCATGTAGATATCATAATACTCCTTCTGATACTCTTTCAGAAGCCAATAAACACCAAAAAGATCCCTCAACTTTATTGTAGCTCTTTCGATTTCATAGGACTTTCTAGATCCATTACCGTAAATCTTTTGATCTGTCTTATCAATTGAATAGAGTTGCCATCCGTAAGTAGTTCTACGACTGAAACAAAACATAATTCAATTAGTCAACTTAACAAGCAAGTTATGACAAAGTTCCAAATACATTTATTATCAGTACTCACTTAGATCTAGTACCCGGAGTAACAAGTATTCTATTGAACACTACTTTGGTCACGGTAGTTATGGTTTGTCATGGATTGAAAAGCGTCAGTGTAGAATTTGACACCAAGAAGTACATATGAAGGTTCTAGAGGAATATAGTGCATTGTCTTCTAAGTGTCCTGACATGTTTAACAAGAAAGACAAAGGTTTTTCTATGGATCATTTAACAGATTTGAATGCAAATCAAGAGATCGAGAAATGAATAACATCGTTATGAAGGATAATGACGTAGATAATATGTGATTCAAGAGAAAAATCATGAAATAAAAGCAAAACCTAACATGATTGCTTGTGGAGTATACTCATGATCATAAAGGATATCACCCAATTTGAGAGTTGCCATTGAAAATAAAAAAAACAGATCGATAATAAATATTTTTTTAAAAAAACTTAAAAACGATTAGATAGAACATCATAATGGAATTGAAAACAAAGCCAAAACTATTAGTGCATTAATACATTATTAAATTTTGATCAGTAATGCATTATTTTTTGTGCACAAAAAATACATTTTTTTGGAATCAACAATTTTTCTTTTTTGAATATATAAACCAACTATTTCTCATAAATTTTAACCAATAAAATTTCAATAACCACATTTATCTTTCTTGAAATTTACAATTTACCATTAAATATTGTATTGAAAATGTTTAAATGTATATTTTTGAAATATTTTTTTTTAAATGTAAATCTTTTCAAAACTGAGGGAGTATGTTTCTATTATGATTTGACCTTATACTTAGTACTCCCTTTTGGTATTTCTTCTTTAAATTGCTTTGCTCTTTTTTTTTTGGTTGTTGCCACTTTTGCATTGTATTATTCATTGAATGATATTAATAATCGTTTTGATCTATGGTAATAGTTTTTGATTTTGTAACTTTTAACTCATAAGCACTGCTAGTAATTTATTGTTTCCTCAAAGCATAACAATTTCATTACATAAACATATAAAACGATTCATAACCATTGTTCTACAAATCTAATCCATACTTTTGTTTCATCATTTCCTCAAATAATCTATTACTTTTGCTTCCCCCAATACTTTATATGCCCCCAATAAGGCATTGTAAAGGAGATCCATCATCCAGATTTCTTGTGGAGTGGGATCCCAAGCGAACTTTTCACTGATTCCAAGTCTCTTCTTGTTCATAGATTTCTTGCGGTTTGGAAATGCTTAACCAGTTGACGAAATGAGTCTGCTATGTTACTGTGAATCAAGGCGAGCTGTGGAGAAACAACAAGATTGTTGGGGTTGGGCAGACAAATTTCCTCAAGAACAAGGGGGCATTGTACTCAACACTTTTCTTCCAAACAACCAACTCGGGAACGTCAATCATTGTCGGATTGATGAATAAATTCACAACTAATGACTGTCGAAAAGAATTAATTCTGTCCAACTGTTAAAGAAAGAGAAAAAAAGAACACACAAAATATATACACTACTTCATCAAATATGGGACGTAGAGATTGATGATTTGTAAATAGAACAATGTTTTCAGATCATACAAAACCTGAGATTTCTTATCTGTGACATTTCATGTATTTCAATTATCACAATTTCATTATTATTGTTATTTTTTTTTAAAACATATAAATAAACTTTAGCCTCTTGTAGTTGGCGGTAGAGGAGCACAATTTTCTTTGCTTCTAGATCTCGAAGAAATAAATCTGGTTTATCAAGATAAGAAGCCTATTGCTTCATTTCATCACATGTGGCAGGAAGATGACGTTCAAGGTTACACTAATGCCTGTAGACATCAGAGTACTCCTTCTTATACTTTGTCAAAAGCCATGAGATACCATAAGGATCCCGCATCTTTACTGTAGATCTTTGTTTTTCTACAGGGTTTTCTAAAACCATATCCGTAAATCTTGCGTCTTGTCTTATCATACGAAGAGAGTTGAGATCCGTAAGAAGTTTTATTACCAATGAACTGTAAAACAAAACATAATTCAATCAATTAACTTAACAAGAGTTATGAAAAATTTCAAAATACAATTTGTTTTATTAATACTCACTTGGATAGAGTAGCCGGAGTAACAAGTACATAGGAGTCGTAGATCTTCAACTGAACACTACCTTGGTCATGGTAGTTATAGACTGTCGTGGCTTGAAAAACTTCAGTGTAGAAGTCAACAACATGTGTTACGTAGGCGTGTTCTAGAATAATATAGTGTATTGCTCCGTCAGCGCAAGACATGCTGAATAAAAGGACAAACCTTTTACTATGAGATTGAAATGTAAATCAAGATATCGAGAAATGAATGAAAAAATCAAATCTACAACACTGTTATAATAGCTAATGACATAGACAATAGCTAATTAAAGACAGAAAAAAATGAAACAAATAGCTAACCTGATTGATAGTGGAAGATAATCTATATGTCTCTTTTCTCTCTCGCGGTGCAATAGATACTGATTTTAGAAAACCTAATCTAAAGGTGAGAAGAGAAAAATCAGTGAAATGAGCCGATATCGGTGCCGAATACAACTTTAATATGACGCCTTATCCAACCTCAAGGAGAGCAAAAATGATATCACCCTATTTTGTGAATTGCCACAGAATTCTTTTTTAAAAAACGGATCGATCGATAGCTGGTTCTCTCTCAGGCACGGAGTCCAAGGCAGCCGCACAGCTTGCATCTCCGCCAGAATGAAGGTCTCTTTCCGGTGCAGCTCCTCCTGTCCTAATCACGAGCCTCTCTTCCGCTGCTGATGACGTTTCGCTCACCATCCCGAAGCTCTCCCTCTTCTCCTCCAATGGGTTCCTCTGCAACTGTCCCGTTTGGTTCTCCTCCCCTGCCGCCTGAACCACCAGATCCGGATCTTGTCGTGGTGTTTCCGATAAATCCTCCAGACCCTCCACCGGTCCTGCTGGTTTGTCCCTTTCTCCGCCAGTTCTCGCCGTCTTACACCGCTCCTCTCAATCAAAAGGAAATCGAATCTCTTATGCCATGGGATCTCTGCTTTTCAACCGGTTGCTTGCTCAAGCCTCTCTGCCCAGACGTCGATGTGCTATCCACGCAGCCTGCTCTGCTGCATCTTTCGTTGGCTGGAATTTCTCCCTCCGGAGCTCTCAACTCTGGCCTGAGTTACTCCTCCTTTCGACATTATCCCGTTTCAAAGCCGATAATTATTACCTCTTGTGTGGAACATGTTTTGTTAAAGTCAGCCTTAAGGGCATCAACGATTTATCATCAAGAGTCGTGTGTGGTTTCCTTATCTGTTGCAAGATTATTGGTATCAATAGCTGAGTGCAAGCTGACTTCCCTTCATTACTCATCTCTTCAAAGTCTTGAGGACTGGGCTTGGAAGGTTGAAATATTGGTGGTGATTTTCTCTCTGTTGGCAGCTCTTAATACCGCAATGCAGCATTTTGAAGTGGAGCTCTCTACTGCTTTATGCAGTTCTCAGTCAAGGCCTATCTTCTCTTGCTTCAAGCTCTCGCAAGGTATGGTGTTTTTAATTTGCTGGAGTGAGTCACGATTGTTCGATCCTTGCCTCCTAGTAGATCTTAGTTATCTCAATACGAACCCCATTTTAATTCGGAATGAAGAGGTAATGCTATCCTGGATTAGCTCTGTACCTCTTTTTGAGGATGTTACACTCCCTTTGAGTTTCAGGTTGAAGCTCTCTTTACCTCAGTATGAGGAAGTTACTCGTTGTGATACTACTTTGTTACCTCAGTGTGAGGATTTTATTTGGACTGCTGTCTCTGTGGACATGGTTTCACTTATCTCAGGCGTGTTTAGGCTATGGTGGTTCTCCTCACAGCTCTCAGTCTCTTCAAAGAGGTGTTTGGTCGCCTTTGAGCTTGTAGCTGGGTCTTTCCCAATTGGTTACTTTCAGATTTGCCCGGCAAAGGGAATGTGGATGCAAGGCCGTGTCCTCCATCGCTTATTGAGTAGAGTGGGCTCTGGACACGTCGTCAAAGCGGTGATGATTCACAAAGCCTCTCAACCAGCAATATCAACTGGACTCTCAAGACTTCAGATTCTTCCGGACTCAATCGTCCCCTTCTGTTCCCTGCGCTTAGGGATGGACTTGAATGAGATTACAGGTTTCTTGAGCTTCAAAAACCTTGTTCCTCTCTTCACTCCGTTATCATGTGTTTATAATCTACGCACAGCATTATGTTTAGCTGTTGCTTTTGCAAAGGGTGTTGTACCCAGACTTTGTATTTCAAGTACTCTGCTTTGAGTTGGATATGAAATAAAATTGTTGACAAAAAAAAAAAAACGGATCGATAATAAATATATTTTAAAAGACCTCAAAACGATTAGGTAAAACATCACAATAAAATTGAAACAAAGCCAAAACAATTAGTGCATTAATGTATTATTAATTTTTGATCATCAATGCATTATTTTTTGTGCACAAAAAAATAATTTTTTTTGGAATCACCTATTTCTTTCCTTTTTTGAATATATGAATCAACTATTTCTCATAACTTTTAACCAATAAAAATTCAATAATCACATTTATCATTTTTGAAATTTACAATTTACCATTAAATATTGCATTGAAAAGGTTAAAAATGTATCTTTTTGAAATAATTTTATTTTTGATGATGTAGATCTTTTCGAAATTGAGGGAGTTTCTATTATGATTGACCTTATAATCAGTACTCCTTATTAGTATTTCTTCTTTAAATTGCTTTGGTTGTTTTTTGGTTGTTGCCACATTTGCATTGTATTATTCATTGAATGATATTAATAATCGTTTTGATCAATGGTAATAGTTTCGATTTTGTAACTTTTAACTCATAAGCACTGCTAGTAATTCTTTTTTTGAACACATTTTTTGTTTAACACAAGCACTGTATAATCATAAAATTGTTTTTTTTTTTTACTGTGAAACTTATCGATGAATGCAGCCGTATAGGTTTTGGTATGACACTCAAGACTGCTAAAAAGTCGAAGCTTGATACCTCAAGATATATGCTACAAGTTGAGGATCATCTACTTGTACTAATGGAGAAACTTTTGATAGCAAGCATGCAATACCGTGGCAATTACAATACAAAAATCAAAATCTGAATGACCAACTTAATTAGCTTAATAAATAACAATAATGAGCAAGCTGAGACATGAAAAATTCACATAATGTACATAAACTTCTGATCCAAACAAGTGTGCTCTATCCAACATAAATGCAGAGAACTTTCAGTTTAGCATTATACAAAATGAGTAACAAGCACAAGGAATTTCTACACAAAAAAAACCTTTAGGCTAATTAACAAACACAAGGAACTTCTGACCTCAAGTCTTCTTCCTCGGTTTTGGACCCGAACATAGGCTTTTGGAGGATTTTTAAAATTGGGCCGCCAGTAGGCCCATATATCCAACCCATTTTTCTTTTTACTTAGGGAGTGTTATACACAGTCTCCGATGACGACAACGCTTATATAATTAATAAAAAAAAAGAAAAGGGAAAAGGGTCCCTCCCTCCCGCCCAAAGCTTCCCTCTCCTCCTCCTCCGTCTTCCTCGCAGACTCACCGTTTGATTTTCACTCCACTGACGGGCTTTCCTAGGGTTCCGTTTCGTCTCCTTTTCGATTTCAGTTAGCGCTGTACGGAGAATGGAGAAAACTCCGACGGAGATTGTCTCCGAGATGGGTTCTCGTTTGCTTCAGTCATCTCGTCCGAACAAGGGCTCCCTTGTGAAATCCCTTCGGGTAAGCATCTGGGTTTGTTTCCGATTAACTTGATTTCATCGCTCTGTAGTTCGATTGACTCCGTAAAATAGCTCGATTCCTTTCGAAATCGACTTGATCTTGAGTGGGGTTTGTGATGGGTATCTCAAGGGGTTCGTCTTTGGCTTTGCACATTTGAAATCGATTTTAGGGTTTTATCGGTGATCCGAGGGTTGATTGAGTGTTATTGTAGTGACGTTGGGAAGATCTTTGAGAGTTTGCTTACACATGTATCTGTGACTTTACAGGAAGCTGCTACTACTCTCTCACAAATCGAGCAGCCTTTAGTCACCGAAACTGTGAGCAAGAAGAAAGCTCTGAAGCTGCTTGAAGCTGAGCTTAGACCGCTGAAGAAATCCATCATCAAGCATGACCTTCTTAAGAATCGTGATAACGACGTGAGTCTATTAGTCACTGTCTGTGTCAGTGAGATTTTTCGGATTCTGGCACCTGAGCCACCTTTTGAAGACAAGTATCTCAGGGTATGAACATTCCTTTGACTCCTTTGCAATAAACATGTCTCTGTTACTATTGATGACTAGTGTTTGAGTAGATAGACTCTCTTGCATTTTGTGGAACTTACAGCTTCAGTAGTACTAGGTTCGGTTGTGTGAGGTGGGTTATTTTTTAACATGTGGTATCCTTATTTCAGGATATCTTCAACCTCTTCCTTGCTGAGTTCTCTGAGCTATCTGATACTGTAAGCCCTTATTTCTCGAGAAGGGCAAAGATCTTGGAGACAGTTTCTCGATGTAAATGCTCTCTGCTAATGCTGGACGTGGACTGCCATGACTTAATTCACGAGATGTTTAACACGTTTTTCTCTGTTGTAAGGTAAGAGATGAAACATTTTATTTTCTACTGTTACGAAACTACTCTGGTATTCTGTTGGTAATAATAAACTGCATTAACATGATCATTTTATTCCCTTCTCGTTACAGAGATCACTATCAACAGAATTTAGCTCATCAGAAAAACGCTAAAGTGCAGCAGCGAAAGGCTAACACGCAGCAAGCGCAACAAAGTTTATTTAATGACATTCTAACGATAATGACTGATATTCTGAAAGAAGAGGCAAGTTCGTCACTTGTCGGTGTTATTCTTGAAAATCTTGTGAAGGAGGGAAAGGTATGGATGTGCAGATATTAGTTTTCTATCGATTATAATTTTCAAAATTATCAGATTATGATATTTTTATTATCTTGTGTGTTCACAGGATGCGACTCCTGCTGCTAATAACCTTGCGAGTTCTCTCATTAAAAACTGTACCGACACGCTTGAGCCGTTAATTTGCAGTTTTCTAACATCCTGTTTTATGGAGAAAGATTCTATCCAGTCCAATCTCAAAGATTCTTACCACGAAATCATATTCATGATCTCCTTAAATGCTCCCCAGATACTGCTAGCAATTATCCCGAACTTGACCCAGGAACTACTGGTATTTATTATACACTTGCGCTTTAATAAACATATGATCTTACTTTTCTAACTCCTATTCTTTAGAAAGTTATAGATTGCTTTTGTTTTTATTTAGTGCTTATGTTCCTGTTTGTTTGTTTGGGTATTCACCAGGGTTGTTATTTTCTGTCTACAGACTGATCAGGTTGATGTGAGAATAAAAGCTCTGAACTTAGCTGGAAGGATTTTTGCACAGCCTAACCACTGTTCCGGGGAGATATATCGAGATCTTTTTGTAGAGTTCTTGAGAAGATTCTCAGATAAATCTGCAGAAGTCAGAATGGCTGCATTGAAATGCGGGAAGCAGTGTTACTTGGCGAATCCCTCTGGAAATAAAGCATCTGGAGTTCTCAGTAATATTCATAAAGCACTTTCCCTTTTTGCCTTGGTTCTTTATTTCTGCCTCTTTCTAATAATCCTGGTGTCCTTCCTTGACTTTTTAATGTCTCAGCTGCCATTCAAGAGCGCCTATTAGATTTCGATGATAGGGTTAGAACACAGGCTTTGGTTGTTGCTTGTGATATAATGAAGTCTAATATGAAGTATGCTCCTTTGAATCTGATCTCTGAGGCCACTGAGAGACTTCGGGATAAGAAGGTACTCTTACGTTAAAGTATATGAGGCGTTACTAAGGGGCTATTCTGTTTCAAGATTATTCACCACTTATTTCATATTTGAAAAAGATATCTGTTAGGAAGAAGGCTATGCAGCAGCTGTCAAAAGTGTATCAAGATTACTGTGACAAGTGTTCAAAAGGATATCTGACAATAAATGATCATTTTGAGCAAATCCCATGCAAAATCTTGTTGCTTTGCTGCGATAAAGATTGTAAAGAATCATGGTAGGATAATTTACCAACTTTCCTTGAATTGCGTTTTTAAAAAAGAAAATATTTCTGACAAGCTAATAGATTTCTGTGGATTACTTAGGTCCCACAATGTGGAACTTGTGCTATCCGTTGATCTTTATCCTCGCCTTCTTCCAGTTGAGGAGAGGATGCGGCACTGGGTTCAATGTTTTGTCGTCATGAACCATATTCACTTGAAGTCACTCAATTCAATTTTATCTCAGAAAAGAAGGTAGCCATAAGAATCCACCATCAAATATAAATTAAAAGGTTTTCTTGTTATTCACTCAGTATGTTTCCAGGTTTCAAAGTGAATTGCGGCATTGCCTGACTATCTTGAGGGAGGCTAAGGTCGTATTTTCTTTTGTCTTTCTAGAACTCTGGTGCTCATAGATCCCGAGGGCTTCGCAAACCTTATGTTTCTCACTTTTTGAGTTTAATCTGATGCTTGCTTCAGGATCACAATGTAGAAGAAGTGAAAAGAAAACAAAAAAGCTGTTTTGTAAAGCTTTCATCTGGCTTTCCAGACACTTCCAAGGCAGAAGATTTCTTTCACAGATTAGACCAAATGAACGACACATCAATTTTTGATGCCTTAACTCTACTGCTGGATGAACTGACATTCACAAAAGCCCAGACTATTAGAGTAAGTCCAAACCTTTATGATGATTTACTTATGCGTAATTTATGTTAAATTCAATTCACAATTCGTAACGTTTTGTTTTTTTTTCTCTGAAACATCTACAGTATCGTGAATATTCTACTCATTTTCATTCTTGACTAATTCTGTGCTGCATTATTTTAGTATTATCAGCAAGAGTATATTTTTTCAGGAAAGGCATTGGTATTCAGAATGAAGCAAATTAGATAAACCCTTGAATGTGCATAGTAGATATATTCAGCTTCACTACAGATTTGTTCTTTATTCTTTTCAGGAGAAGTTTCTCGAGAGAATTGGTGCTAATCATCAACTTTTCGACTTCCTGCGCATACTTTCTACAAAATGTGCGCCTACTATATTTAGCTCAGAGCATGTCCGGTATCTTATGGATCAGCTTTCTAGCAGCACCTCTGACACGCAGTTGAAGGCTCCTTTCATCAAACTTCTTTTGGTAAGAACAAATGTAGAGAAACATGCTGGTATTCTGTGCACTAATGTTCCATAATCAATAAAACATTTAAATTTTATTTTATGAATATCATCGTTCTTAAGTATACATAAGTGTTATGCTTAAATCAACTTCGGAAATGAAATTGAACACAGTTACTGATTTCCTGAATTAGGTAATCCTCAACATGTTCCCTTCTTACCTGAGAGGTTCAGAAAAACAGTTCTTGGAGCTATTAGAGGACGATGATTCAGTCGCTGACGAGCTAACTGAAGCTTTGTCAAAGGCAGCTCCTTATATTTCTGCCAACTTCAGGTAACCATCCAGCACTATTTGACTTGCAATTGATTTAGGTTAAGTTATCATTTTAAGAGTGGCCTGTTAGTCAGAGTACAATCTGGAATGCTAGAGCTACTTTCTCGCTGTACTGCTTTATGATATCTTACGATAAGTTCATCCAGTTGGATAGAATTTTGGTGTTGCTAGAGAAATGTGTGACATGGCATTTTCTACTGAGTTTGTTTACGTACTCAGACATAAAGTAGAAAAGCTAATTTATTAACCAATTGTTTGATCAAACTAAAGAATTTAATGTCCGTCTTTGTAGCGCAAGTTTTAAGAGTCTACTCTCTAATATCTGATTTAAAGACATTAGTGTTCCATTTACCCCGCACTGCAAATATGCTGTGCTGATATATATAGCATAAACTTATCAAGCTATTGGGCTTAACTGTTCTGCCTGTTTTTCATTCTGTACTCTGATAGTGTACTCCACCCATAGAAGTTCTCTGGTGGAAAATTAATTGAAGACGATTATTATAAGGCAATATACAATGAACATTCTGAATACAAAATTTCAGGTCGAGGCACGTTATGCAGTCTATGGTTTCTCGTCAAACATATAGTCTACTTTTCTGAACAGTAATTAAAATTTATAGATTTATTATAGGCTTTGAGATCGTTTTAGATACTCTATTCTATGCATATATTAGTGAGACCTGGACATACTTTAGACATTGGTTTGCTTTTGCAGTGACTATTCCCCTGTTCTGGAGAAGATGTGTCTGGAGGGTACTCGTTCTCGGGCAAAACATGCTGTTTCTGCCATTGCTTCGTTGGCTACATCATCTGAAAAACCTGTCTTTTCCAAGTTATGCAAGGTTATTTTTTCTGCAACCTGCGTTTATTTCTTTTACTCTATCTGTGCTTATTTCGTTTACTGTACATTACTTGATCACATATCGATTTCTTAGATTGAATGCATTTGTGTGAATGTTATTTAACTAGCTTTGGAAGATTCTTAGCATATAACTTTGTTGTGCTTTATATTCTCCGGAGCCTAAATCTTGGCTTAAGTGGAGTTTGTAAGTGATCATCAACGATTGTAGGGAACATAGCTTTATATATTAGATAGTCTGTTTTAGGCAGAAATCTATAGTAATAGTTTTCCTTTCTAGAGAAAGTTGAGTGTCGCCATTGATTGTCTTGTTTTCCTTTTACTCAGAAGCTCAGAGATTCTTTGCTGTGTGGACGGAAAATTCCAACAACTCTGCAATCTTTGGCATGTGTTGGGCAATATTCTGTCTTGGCTTTTGACAATATATATGAAGATATCAGTAGATACGTATACCAAATTTTTCAAGTAAGTGGCAAGAGGTGCTATTTCCAAAATTGTTATGAAGATATCCACCTGGTTCATTAATTTATTGTATTTTTCTTATTGTTGATGGTAACCATCTTATTACTATTTTCAAAATTGTCATAGGCGGAACCATCTGATAATCAGCCTCCTTGTGATCAGTCTTCTGGTTGCTGTAACTCTTGCAAGCTAAAGGTAAGTGCTGGAGAAAGAAACACTTTTGCTTTCCGTTCATTTGTGTCTTAGAAAGTTTAGGTCTTTAACATGCAATTACAACGTGAAACAAGTAGGCCGTTGTTAATGCTTCTGCTCAGCATGTTCTAGTTGTATACTTAGCATGAAGTTCAGCCTTTTTATGCTTCATTGCAGAATTTTTAGGAATAGTGCTGCCGCATGTGAATCACATTATCGTTAAGAATGTTTATTAGCTAGACAAAGAAATGTAAGCCTTGAGATTTTAAGATTTTTAATGTGGGATAAGTTCGAACATTCTCAAAGTTGGCAGGATCACGCATGTTAAGTTTTGAGTTGTTATTTTTCGCAGATATATGGGCTCAAAACACTTGTGAAAAGTTTCTTGCCTCGCCATGGTCAAGTCGTAAGGAAAATCGATGACTTGTTAAACATTTTGAAGAAAACACTGAGATCACAAGGACTCGAAGGCATCAAATCATGGTATGTTCTTGTGGAAAATTCCTGATCCTTGTTGACTTCTCATATGATCTAAGACTTACTTTCTCTTGAAATTTGTAGCGATGACACGGGGGCTAATGTTAGACTGGCTGCTGCTAAAGCTGTTTTATTGCTTTCAAGGAAATGGGACCTTCATATTTCTCCTGAACTTTTCCGTCTTACCATCTCGATGGGAAAGGTAAAATGCCTTCCACCTTGCATAACAACCAAACAATTTTTAGAAGATTCTTGAATATTATCCTAACTGGATAATCTTAACTGCTTGTTTTTCAAAAAAAAATTTGTGTCAAGTGATGGCGAGTCATGAGTTTGACTTTTACAGTAGCCACGTACTGGTTCCTGCATTTTGTAACTTATATAAGAGTATCTATCATTGCATATTGGACATATCTATAAGTTTCTCTAATGGAATTAGCTTGGGTTTATGGTCATCTATCTCTGAAGAAGGATGTTATTAGTAGTGTTAACTATTTAGTGGCAGTGGGGATGTTATTAGTAGTGTTAACCATTTAGTGGATGATATCTCTGTCCAGAAAGTTGGATTAATTTGGTGAGTTTATGGTGCACTTGATTGTCTTTCTGATCGTTTACCTTTGTCTTCTGTCAGGACTCCAACGCTTTTATAACCAAGACTTTTCTCACCAAATTACAGAAGCTATTGATGGAAAATATGATACCCAGAAGATACGCATGTGCTTTTTCGTTTTCCGTGTCTGGTTCCTGCAGAGATCTGCAAAATGATGTAAGTTGCTAATACTTCTCACTCTAAAATGGGAATATTTCAGTTGTTTTAACACTTAAGGTTTTCTGATGATTTCCGCTGCTTTTGTTCAGTCACTTAGATATATCAATGGATTCATCAGAAATGCTACAAGAGAAGCTCGGGCAGGTCGGGATGTAGATCAACGGGAATCACTCACTGATTGTCCAGCTTACATGATAGTGTTCCTGATCCATGTTCTTGCACATGACCCGGATTTCCCTTCAGAAGACTGCATGGATGAGCATGTCTATGCTCGATTTTGTGGGTAATAGCTAAGTTCCTATTATTGGTTCTAATTGGTTTCTTTTTGAATTTTTGTTCTTACATCTTTCCCTTTGGCAGCCCTCTGTTGTCGGTCTTACAAGTGCTACTTAGTAACAAGGAAATAGCCCCTTTCTTGTGTTGTATCTTGCGTGCAATTAAAAGAGCTGAAGATGCTGTTGATGCTTGTAAAACTCCTGTAAGTGTGACGTGATAGCACTGAATTAAAAATATGCTTCTTTACCATGCGTAGGCTAATATGATTATACTTTGCACTGCAGAGGCTGCATATTCTAGCTGATATTGGTTCTTCAGCTGTCAACACATCAAAATGTATTGACGCGACTTCCCCACAAGCTCCACGGTCAATTTTGCTACCATCATCGCTGTACAAACTAGGCCAAACTAGCATGTCAGACAGCCAGGCAAGTCCTGCATTGCGTCAATCCTGCTCAACTTGTGACATTAGCTTAAATTTTATGTTTCTGACACTCTGCAGAACAAGGCTAAGTCTCACACTCAAAATACTTTGGAACAAAGGTTCATGGAAAGAGTAGTTCATATATTCCGATCACAGATCTCTCTGGTATATCTTTTTACCGTCCTTTTTCCATTTTACTTGTATTATGCTTTGATTCCTGATCCTTTTCTGATCGTTTTTCTGCCAACTTGAACTCTTTCCAAGCATGATCAGAAGTGTCAAGAAGATACCCCAGCAGTTGTTTTGGAGGATGGAGATTTGCCTCTATTATTGGGAAATCAAATCGAAACCTCAATGACTGGTTCCACTGAAGCCAGCAAAAACAACACTAGGTGTAGCAAAAAGCGGACTCATTTGGGTTTGCCTGAAAAAAGTACTACTACTACCAGAGAGATGAAGAATGTTACTTCCAAGAAGTGTAAAACAGTAGAAGGGGGAGAACACATTTCTCGTGATTCCACCGTATCTTTGAGAACAGTTGAGTCGGAAATTCCTAAAAAGAAGCTAGAGAGACACAGTACTTGTTCAAAGGAGAGTGCTGGGGCAAGTGTCAGCAACAATGTTACATCTTCCAAACCTTCCGGGGTAGTATCTATGTTAAAGGTAAGTTCATAACTATAAGTTGGATCTATATATAGTTATTATTTATCTTCCTGTGATACTGGTTAATGATTGTCACAGGATACCAGCAACCACGGCGAAGCAATCATTGGGCAGCGGATTAAATTACTCTCCCCCGCTGATGGATGGTAGAAATTTTCTTAAAGACATTCGAACAAATATATGATGGAGTTTTCGTAATTTGTTTTGGTCGTTTTTACCAGTTTCCATCACGGCACTGTTGAAAGGTTTAATTCTAAAAGCAACTCCCACAAGGTATGCACTGTGACTTCTAAGCCCATATTATTCTAAAAGCAATTCTCATTTGATTCAGTGAGCTGTTTATGCTCGACGTTGGTCAGATATAGTATATACATCTTTGCATGGCTTTTCCTTTTCCCTGTTCTTTACCTATATGTAGTAAATGCCACGAGCTTCTGTGTTTGCTTTGATGCAGATTGCTTTTGATAATGGGGATGTTGAATTGGTTTGCTTGGACAGCGAGAGTTGGGAGACCCTGAGCCATGAATCCATGGGGCAACAGGTAAATGAAATGTTCGATGGATACTTTAATTCATCATTCAAGTGCTAACATCTTGGAATCCGACGAAAATGAACTTGACACAAGTACAATATTTGTAGCATTTATTTATGTTTGGCTTCTTTTTTTTTTAATTATTCAGGAAATATTGGGAAAGGAGACGGAATCTTTTGGTTCTCGGTGAGTTACAATAAACCACAGCTTTCATTGAACTGCTGATTGCTCTTTTTCTGTGTCATCTGTAATGATGTAGCGAGATACTCTCTGCTTTCTGCAGCGTCCCTGAAGTTAAAACAAAGCAGCAGAAGAAAAAGATGCCTACCAAATTGAATCCTACAGCTGGTAAATTGTTGCAAAGTCCTCAATTATTGGAGTCATTATTGTCTACTAAACCAACTGGTGGAAACATTAGCATAGGAGGCCTCATTAACCATGAATGATTCGCCTAGTCCTTGTCTAATAAGTGAATAGAAATGTTCGCATTGAGTTGGTTATTGTATAAAGTCCCTCTCACTGAAAAGGAAACTTGGTTGCAGGAGAAGAATCAGTGTCAGAAGTAACCAACACAAGTGACAACATTGTAAGCCTTCTTCTCCTATTGTTAACTTTCTTGTCTTTTTCTTGTAATGTCAATATGCCGACTTAAACGCTAAGTCAACTGCTGGTCAATGTTTCAGGGACTTAGAAGAAGTCGGAGACGAAGAATGTCTTAAGGAGCATGATATGCTCGCAACAATAGACTTCTTCCTCCTCCTCATATTTATATGTTTATAATAACCTCGTGATAGAAATAATAAACGAATACTTATGTCTAGAATTAAACTTGTTTAGACGGCAACAATATTATGAAAAATAACACACAGGTTTTGCTGTTTTGAGTTTCAATAGTTTTGCTTTTGGCATTGTTGGGTCTTCTTTTGTTCACTTCGTATCTCGACTTTTCATAACTAACCAAGTCAATTTCATTTTCCGAACTTATTTAACTCAACCAAAATGTTCCTAATTTCTCCCAAAATTCATTTTAATTGTTTGTTGTAGTTCTTTTTTCAAAAGAGAAGACTTTTCTTGATTTATGAGGTTACAATATAAAAAACATACAGAGAGATTTGGTTGTGGAATTAGGTACCAAAGGTAAGACAATTCGAGCGTTTTGTGGAATGAGAGGATTTATTTGGCGTACCAAATATGGCCTAAGCATCGTTGTTGTAGAGTGTAATGGCTACTATTGGATATGGGTCTCCTTTGACGCTCACTGATATTCAAACAAGATTAAAAGGTCACAAAAGGAGATGTCCCAGCATTAAAGCCAACTATAATGACAGCTGTTTCTTGATCGTGTGCGCAAAAAAGCACCCTTAACATCTCCTTTGAGGCTTGCTACTCTCCAATCTTTCGATGGCTCAGTAGCAGTATTAGCAGAGAATAGGAAAAGTACACCAGAAGTAAACTTTTTTTTCTTGAAAAAGGCTTTACCAGAAGGAAACTTTCATGGCAAGAAATCATCTAAAGTTCATCAAAGCAACCAAAGAAATACCTCCAACTTCTTCTGATGCTGCTTTGACGCAAGTTTCATCAAAAATTTCATGTGATTATCCGTGAATGATGTTTTGAATGATTATCTTATAAAGAGATACTCAATCTTCAGTAATGATAAATATGAATAATGCAGACAAGAAAACATATAAGGTTCTATGGTGTAGTGGTTAGCACTCTGGACTTTGAATCCAGCGACCTGGGTTCGACTCCCGGTAGGACCTTTTTCACCATTTTTAGTTTGTTTGTATATTTATTTCATCCAACTTTGTAATCAACGGATAACATGAATGAAAAGCCAACGTTGGAGAACTGATTGATGACTACTAGTAATCTACGGAAGAAAGGATCATAAAAGAAACTTTCCTTCAATTTTACATGTATTTACATATTGATGAACACGGCAGCGACGATGACGGTGACTGAGCCACCGTAGATAGTGTGGAACGAGGGGGAAACGGCGGTGAGACGGAGGATCACGAAGCTAAAGCCTCAAAATTGGGAAAGTGTGTCCTTTCTCCACCACACGAACATTTTGATAAGATGAAATGAACATGTCCACAGTGAGTCCAATGTTACCTGTTATTTGGATTAATATGTAAATTGATTTGACATAAGATTGACTGGTTTCGACTTAAAAGCACCTCCATCAGAAAATACTTAGTGGATAACTAAGTAATTAAGAATAAGAATTATAGAAATTAGAAAGGAGACAACAAAAATTTCTCAGAAAAACTATTAAGATACTCACCTCTGCTAGCTCTCTAGTTTGTAAAGGACTAATTAAAAGAGTGGGAACATATTCATCTATTTTGGTATGGAATGATCCTTGGATCTCATCCACTCGCCCGAGACCAGCAAACAAAAATCTTCAAAATAGTTACCCGGATCTCACTGTGGATTCCCTCATTAATTTAGAATCCCGAACTTGGAATATTGAGGCAATTAGGATTTTGGTGGATCCTCGTGATGCACAAATTATTGAAAGTATTCCCTTAAGTAGAAATCAGATGGACGATAGGAATGGATAGCATTTCACTAATAATGGAAAATATTCTGTCAAATCAGGATATCAAGTGGAACGGGTCTATCCTGATAAGGAAAAACCACCAGAATTTTATGGACCTACAGTGGATACGTTAAAAGCTTTCTGTTGGGAAGTGCGGTGCCCGCCGAAGTTAAGACATTTCTTATGGCAACTCCTTTCAGGCTGTATAGCGGTAATGAAGAATCTTCATGGGAGAGGAATACAAGGAGATATTCGATGTACTCGATGTGGGGACCCAGAGGAATCAATAAATCATGTATTTTTTGAATGCCCTCCAACACGTCAAGTATGGGCATTATCTAAGATACCATCAAATCCGAGCCTTTTTCCTACTTGTTCGTTTTTTGGTAACATGGATCATCTCTTTTGGAGAATTACTCCAAAGATGGACGATCACCAATTTGCGTGGATATTATGGTATATATGGAAAGGTCGAAACAATAAGGTGTTTAGTAATTTGGATATTGATTTAAGGGAAACACTTCGATTAGCAGAACTGGAATCGACACTTTGGACTGAAGCACAGATAGTCACTGATCAGAAAAGGGAGAGCCAAGTACTGACCAGACGCACATTAGAAACTACAGGACGTTGGTGTTTTATAGATGGTTCATGGAAAGAAAATGATCTATTTTCGGGACAAGGATGGTATAATACCTTACCGAGGTTTGATGGTTTATTAGGTGCAAGGAATGTAAGGACGTGTCTATCATCTCTTCACTCGGAGGTGGAGGCATTGATTTGGGCAATGGAATGTATGAAGAACTTACGACAGTTTCAGGTTACGTTTGCAACAGAGTGTTTTCAATTGGTGAAGATGGTTTCGGAACCAGAAGAATGGCCAGCATTTGAAAGCTACCTGGAAGATATTAAGCTTTTACGAAGAAGTTTCCACAACTCAGATATCATCTATATACCCCTAACGGAGAACCTACGGGCGGATAGCTTGGCACGTAGTGCTAGGAAACAACCGTCTTTCGTCGTTCATATGGATGCGGAGTTACCGATCTGGTTTACAGAGTCAATATGAGTCTGTAAATGTTTTGTTGTCAAAAAAAAAAAAAACTCTTAAGATACTCTTAAGAACCTATGATATGTGTCAAGTTATACTTTTTTCTAAAGATTAAAAATTATGTGGAGTTCACATAATAGTCTTGGTACGTACAAAGCCTTATTATCTGGATTGAAGAACTGATTATGAAAGGTAGGTGTTTATATCTATATTATTAAAAGAGAAATACAAAAACAAAAAATCTTTAGTTTTTCAACTTATTTACAATGACATGCTATTAAGTTATTAATTAACCTACATT
Source organism: Brassica rapa (assembly GCF_000309985.2). Taxonomy (NCBI): domain Eukaryota; kingdom Viridiplantae; phylum Streptophyta; class Magnoliopsida; order Brassicales; family Brassicaceae; genus Brassica; species Brassica rapa. The sequence continues at coordinate 14,333,313 of NC_024796.2, read as the reverse complement.
TTATGATTTTTTATCTTTTCCTCTTTAATTAATACATTTCCAATATCAAATTCTAACTAAAAATTATGGCAACAATAATTAATAAACTTAACTTTTAGTATTCTTTGTCTTTTTCTATTTTATTATACATATGTGTGTTTGATAATAATTAATTCCATATATACATTTCTTAATTACATACACTATATGGTAATTAATTTACTAATTCCACATGTACATAATAAATAGTATACAACAATTTTATTATACATAATCACAAAATTTTGATCCATAAAAACAGTTTATGCAACAATTTGATTATATATTATCATAAAATTTTGATCCATAAAAAATAAAAATACATTTGTGTGACTTTACAAGTCATATTCTAAATAAATGGATGATATAATTAAGGGTTTACATGATAAAATAAAACTACTCAATATAAACTATAAAATTATTGTGTTTAGAAATGTCATATTAAAAAAATTTAAATGGATAAATTTTAAAATATATATTATCACTTATACAAATAAATATTCATTTATAAAAAAAACTAACACCCGCGAGAATGCGTTGTCATATAAGTTTACTTTAAGCACGATGATCATATATTCGTATATATGTATGCTTACGCTAATTTGTGTTGTCGTTGTCTCTGATTGTCATAGTTTTTCTCTGAGAAAATCGCATTTTAAACACTGAAAGTAAGTGTCGCTTTCTAGCAATTTAAACATTGAAGTTTTTTGGTTAGCATTTTAAATTTTCAAATTGACATTTTTATCATAACAAACCTCAAACAATGTTTTCCTATTCATAGGCGACCGGTATTGTTCATTTTACAGGTTAAAATTATGAGGTGTCAGCTTCCTTTTTTTTTTAAAAAAAAATTTAATAAAAAATACATAAAAATTCGAATAAAATTAGAAAAATTGTAAAAAAAAAGTTAAAACCAAATTCAAAAAATCTAAATTTCAAAAATATAAAATTAAAATTTCAAACTTAAAAATAAAATAAAATATTAAAAAATATAAAAAATTGAAAATAAGATCTAAAATTAAAATGTCAAATTTAAAAATTATAAAAAATAAAAAAAATAAGATCTAAAATTAAAATGTCAAACTTAAAAACTAAAATAATTTTTTTTTAAATTATAAAATTGAAAAGTAAGATCTAAAATTAAAATGTAAAATTTAAAACTAAAATAAATTTTTTTAAAATTAGAAAAATCGAAAAATAAGATATAAAATTAAAACAAAATCAAACTTAAAATAATTGTAAATATTTAAACAAAAAAAATCAAACTTGCTACCATCAAAAACCTTTTTTTATAACTCGGATATAGCACCTAAGTACACCTCCACAAAGAGCATCCCGAGAGGCCACCGATTTCACCACATGTTAATTGATGGTGGCCACACGCGGGACTAATAATTCTCTGAATTGGATTATTTTGAGTTTATGTCCCAAAATAAAATTCTAAGAAGGAAAATAACCAAAATATTTCATTAAAGATGCAAAAGACTCTTATACCCTAGATATATAAATACAAATAAATAAATAAATAAAATATTTTTGAACTTATTTTTGAGTGTAGAATTTTTAAATTTAATTCTAGTATTTTAAGTTTGCATTTAAATTTTAGATCTTATTTTTGAATTTTTAGATTTTTAATATTTTATTTTATTTTGAAGTTTGAAATTTTATTTTTTATATTTTTGAAATTTTAGATTTTTTTGAATTTTGTTTTAGTTTTGTTTACAATTTTTTTTAAAAAAATTTATTCGATTTTTTTTTATTTTTTATTAAATATTTTTTAAAAAAATCGACACCTCATCATTTTAACCTGTAAACTAAACAGTACCAGTCGCCTATGAATAGGAAAACATTGTTTGAAGTTTGTTATAATAAAAATGTCACTTTAAATATTTAAAGCGCTAGCCAAAAAACTTCAGTGTTTTAACTGCTAAAAAATGTCACTCTTAGTGTTTAAAATGGTTTTTCTCGTTTTTCTTTGTATATATTTATATTTTTAATTTGCATAAGTACATATAATATGATACTTTTATATGGTGTTAAAATAAAACTTGTAATATTATATGAAAACGTTAAAAATAGTTAACAACTCAATGCTATACGCTTAATGTTACTTTTTTTTTGTTCACTACGTAAATGTGACATTATATAATTCATCCAAAGTCGATTCCCAACCAGAAGGCGAGAAGGTTCATAACAGAATGGAACCGGATGATTAGTCATCCTCTCTTATTTTATTACAATTTACAACACACAAACATAATCAACACACACTAGAGCCCACTAAATGATAACGAAACCCTGACCCCATGAAATGCTTTATTTCCTTTTTTAGATTTTAGACGATCATTGTAATTTTTTTTTTTTTTTTTGTAAACTAAGAACTCTTAGGTGTATTAACAAGAACCGTCGAATCCATAAACCACGTGAATCAGGATATCGTTTTTTTTTATACACTGGGATTTTAAGCTTTAAGGAACCACCAACTAGTAATTGATCGTTGTTTATATGTTTGTAGAAGTTAAGTACGTAGATCATATCATCGTCTCGCGATCTCGCGCCATTGACATCATGGTTTAGGTTTACGGGAAGCGGCTAAAGGGTTCATGTAGATGGTTTGCCATCATGATTTAGGTTAAAAATAGTTTTAGCATAAGCACAACACGCTTTAACACTTATCACAATCACAGTTCGTTAATATTACACACCACACAATGTTGAAAGGAAAAATACAAGCAGCCAATACCATGAAACTATATTCCATGCAATAGAAAACCATCAAGAACTGAAAAGCTCCATATGCTTTTATTTTCCTAAATTCCAAATCTACTTATGGAATTCAATTACAGAATAGGAATAGGAATGACAAATAACTTCACATCGTAGAAACCCTGAAGCAAATGCTAAATTCTGAAACTGAGAAAGAGATCTTTCTTTACCATTTGAGCATTGTGTTAACATCAACAAGTCCATGGCAAACACGATGTTTGAGAAAAAGTCGTCACGCTTTGGTTCTACTGGTGTAATCATCTCTACAAGGATCACTTTTCCTTTTTCTGGAAGACTCATCCAACAATTTTTCAGAAGCTTTATACAATGTTCGTCCGTCCAATCATGTAGTATCCACTGCCAATAATTAAACCATTTTATTTGAAAAATATGGTCTTAATTACCCACAAATTAAATAAATTAATATATATATATATATAAATAATAAAGTTACTTTCATAAAGACGGCATCTCCCTTTGGAACCTCTACAAACATGTCTCCGGAGACATGCTCAACTCCTACGTACAATTAGTAAAATCAATTAAAATATAAGTTATAATAGGTAGTTACTAAAATTAACACTTCAATATAAAACTTATAATCAAATTTACTATAAGTAGTTTTTTGTACCTGGATAAGATGGAGCATTGGTTAAAACTTGGGCTAAGTCAAAATTAATACCCTTGATATGAGGATGCTTGGAAGTGATTAAACCTAATATGGTGCCAGTTGCTCCTCCTACATCAACCAAAGTGTTAACATCTTCAAATCCTCTGTAAACCTCTAGAACCTTCTTCATCACCATTGTGGCAGATTCTGACATGGCCCGGTGAAACACCTCAGAGAATTGTTGGTCCGAACTAATGTATTCAAAAAGTGGCATGCCTTGTGCTGAGATGAATGCATCCTTTCCATCTAGTATTACATCTTTAAGATTGTCCCTATGATATAGAAAAACTTCAATCATATATCTTTATGTAGTATACTTTTAACAGTCAACTAATGGATATGACTTATTTATAGTACGTACCAAGTATTGAAATGGACTTGGGTATGGAACAACAAGAACAGAGACGCAAGAGAACCAGAACCATCACTATCTTTCAAGAAAAATTTGCAAACCGGTTCGGCTGCATATACCCTCTCGGTGTTTCCGGTTCCACCGGTTTCAATGACACGGCATTTCAAGATCGAGTGGCTTACGAGTAATCGCAGCATCCGGTCTAGCAAATTAGGCGCCTCCGGGTTCTTGGGTTTGATTGGGAGATTAGCCGTTATCTCAGACGGTGATTTCCATGTACCGTTGCCTGCAGCAGCGAGGGTGTCGATGACGCCGAGCTCCAAGGCAGCTTTGAGGACCATGGGGAAAGCTATAGTGTTCAGGATGCTCTCAGCGTGCAAGCTAATCATTTTCTCGTCGACTTCCTGGTCTTCTTTGGTTGAAACCGGTTTAGGGCAGGGCACTTGAAGATGGTTTGACATTATTTGCTGAAAGATAGATTACAAAGGTAGCGTTGGTTGGAGAAGTGTGGTTTCAACACTGACAGTTGGTGCCATTTTATAGGGAGAAACCTCAAGTAAGTGTACTGACATTTGATTTGGTGACTAATTACCCAAAATTATGCATATTTTCGTCAAAATTGAAGAACTTAGTAAAGAAAGTACTTTATATTATAAGCAAATGCTTATTTTAAGAACAACTAGATTTTAACCCACACGTTTGTACATATTTTTTTTTATTTTATAAATGTATTTGATATCATTACAATTTATTAAAATATATAATTTATATTTTAATATTATATATTGTGTAACTTTATAATATTATTATTTATATTTATTATTCGGTGTTATTAATATATATATAGTGATTTGTTTACTACATTTTACTTTACTATTAATTTTTATTATTTACTAATATATTTTTGAATTAGGTACAATAAAATAATAATATGAAATAACAAATAGACAACCTCCTTCAAAATGTGTTTTTTCTTTAATTTATACATTTTTCTATAATACGTTTTTAAAATTTATTAATTTATATAATAGAAAATACTTATGTTTAATATAATTGATATTTACATGTTGTGTTTAAAAAAATATATTTTAACATATATTATTTTAGTATTTTACCGGATTTATAAGTAAAAATATTTTTTTTGTTTAAATAATATAGCCCTATTATTTTAGTAAATTTTATACATAGTAGCAACTATCATATTATTTTAGAAAATTTTATTGATACAGAATATATTTTGGATGTTATAATATTAAGTTTTCTTTTTTTTTAATTAAGATTTCAAAATATTAGATTGCTTTAATTTGTACAACATATATAATTTTTTTTCGTGGTGCATTTAAAAAGTTATTATTTATTATCTATGATTTTATATTTTGTAAAATTTGAAATATTATCATTTTGAGTTTGAATATTTATTTTCAAAATTTTATATTTTGTCAAGAAAAATTTAAAAAATTACACTACTATTTTTGAGTTTGGAAGATTACATTAATTTTGAATTTGTTTTTGTTACGACATTAATACAGTATTTTATAAAACAATATTTGAATTTTTCTAATATTTGCTAAGTTTTTCTCAACAGATTTTGTTATAATTAAAATAATATAATTAAAATTTTATTTGTCATCTGTTATATTAATTTAAAGTCCTATTTTTATCTACTTTGTAAGAGTTTATGTTGGACTAAAACTTATTAATATGTCTTATTTGTTATTTGGGTAGTATCATAGTTAATATTTAAAAACTTATTAAAAAGTATATAAAAACATATTCCCCGTTTTAATGTGGGTAGTATCATAGTTAATATTTTAAATGAATTACTAAACTTTCATAGTTTTCTAATAACATATTTTTTAAATAGTATATGATCTAAAAGATTTTTATATACTTTTATATTTTTGAATATAAACATTTTAAACAATATATTCTTGAGAGTTTCAAAATAAATAAAAAGATAATATATAGTTATAGATATAAAAGTTTAACCTATGTTAATAAATTTATTTTGTATAAAAATACTATATAGTTTAGGAATTTTAACCCGTTTTAATGATGAATTATATTTTTTTTAAATGAATAAATTTGTTAGTTTACCTATTTAATATAATTTTTTCATATTTAATTCATATAGCACTTCTATTTTTATATAATACATAATATAATTATTTAATTTATAAAAAAGAGTATATAATTTTTTTTATTGTTTTATAATAAATTTCAGTTAACACTAATTTATAACAATATTATATTACTAATTACAAAATTAATTAATATGTTATTTAATAAAAATAATTAAAATTTTAAGTAAAATTTTGTTAGATTCTTTCTTAACAGATTTTTGATAATTAAAAAAATTAAATTCAAATTCATAGTTGGTTTATTATTAATGTAAATAATCAAATATGTCATATTAACTAATTCTATAAGTAGTTTTAATATGACTTGTTGATAGATAAAAAATAAGACCCTAAATTAATAGATTAGATTGTTACTACACCTTCTACTTACAAATACTTACCAATTAACCCCAAATATCTTATGTGTACAAAACATCCATAAAATATAATTTATTTAAATTAAATTTTTCTTATTAAAAATACAACAAATCATAAAATATATATAAGATAAAATATTTTGATTCAATAATGAGTATTAAAATATTTTTTCTCACAAATGCTCAACTAATGCATATCTGAATGAATAATGAGTTTCTTTATCCCTGATTTTCTTAATCTGGGCAAGAAAATTTAAATCAAACATTTTCATTGTTTGGGCAATACTTCACCGATCAAGGCAATTCCATAAATGATTTACCGGATTACTAAATCACTTATTTTATGTTTTATTTATTTTCTATTTTTATGTTTATTTTGGTATTTTTATTAGTTTATGCAACTTTTATATTAAATTATTAAATAATTTCTTATGAAATATTTTAATTATTTTGTATTATTTTAAAATATTTTCTAAGTACGAAATAAAAACTCAAAATTTAAAGGACTATTTTATAAATAAAAAAAGTTTAACTCCAAAATGGAGTAATATGTAGGATTTGATGGAGTAAAATTCTATAAATATTTTAAATGGAGTAATCCTAGCCATTACTCCATTTAGGAGTTGAAAATATAGTGGGGCTGAAGCATATTTTACTCTAAAATGATGTTTGGAGTAGAAAATGGAATAAGATTGGAGATGCCTAAAAAGTAACGTCAAGATTTGATGTTAATAAGTTTCACAAAAACAAAGATTTAATGCAATTATAGGAAGTAGGAACCATGGAGTGGAGTGTGGACCATCACCAATATGGCCGGCTCAACAAGATGAGCGGGCCTTGGGCAAATTTTTTCTGACCCTATAATTAATTAATTTTAATAATATTGTTAAGTTATTATTAAAAAAAAATATAATTTTAAAACAAATTAATTAAAGTTATAAGTTTTGTTAGTGTTTTAAAAATTTAAAAACTTAGATAGCCATGTTTTTGAATATTTGTCAAAATTCAACATAATAAATACAACAAAAAAAAGTTTTGAAACATCTTGTTTTAAAAGAAAAAAAAATTGGCCCCTTTATGTTAACAAATATATTAAAATTGCAGGTGGATCTGGGCGGGTGCACTGTTTGCCCTGCCCATTAAGCCGGCCCTGATCACCAAGAGGAGGAGGGAATATTAGGTAGTTCCATAATTTTTTTTATACCTCAAATTTATTCAAGAAGAAGAAATAAAAATCTCAAAATTGAATAAATTTTAAAACTAACGCTTAAAAAAAAGACCAAATATCATAAATGATTGAAAGGTTAACAATAAATAAATATTACATCTTTTCAACAAACAACCAATCTCATAAAAAACATGAAGGTCTAGAGCATCTCCAATGTATAACTCTATTTTTTCCTCCAAAATGGAGTAAAAGTGAATATGGAGTAAAATTGCTCCAATCCTATTCTATTTTCCACTCCATAATTGAGTGATGAACAAACAAAAAATAGATTATTCTATTTATGGAGTAAATTTCATTATGGAGTGAGATATGAAGTTGGGTTGGAGTATTCCTTACTCTATATTCACTTTTACTCCATTTTAGAGGAAAAAATGGAGTAGGGATGGAGTAGCCATCAAAAGAGAAATTCTCATTAAGCTATAAACATGTGAATCACGCGACCACTTTAAGCTATAAAGGAACTAGATTGATTAAATCACATACTTACCTGAGTTTACGAAGAATTGGTGTAAACTTTATTTAGTGTTAACAAGGTGACGACATATTTATCCCTCGAAACTATCATATAGCTTTAGTTTTGCACAAAGTTAAATTCTAAATCTAAATAATTTTGAATTAAAAATTTAAAACATACTCCCTTCATTCAAATTTATTTGTCGTTTTACAACCGTGCACACAAATTAAGAAAGTTAATGTAATATCTATTTTAACTTTTTTATTAACGTGTACTGTTAAACTGACTTCATATTATTATCACCGGATATCAATAATTACAAGAGTAAAATGTCACATTTTATCATTTTTACATAAATTCTGTGAACGTCACATATATTGACAAAAGAAGATCAGTAGACATCGTAAATCCGAAAATATCTCGAGAGAGAGAGAGAGAGAGAGAGAGAGAGAGAGAGGGAGGGAGATGTTGGGGATCGGATTTGGCTCTTCGGATCCGGACGCTTTGGAATCGAATTAGGTTCGATTTTTCGAATCTGGATATTGTCCGGCCCTGGCTGTTGACATCACTCATTAATTATGTGATGTGGGTTTAAAGTTGCAACTGAGATGAAGAAAAAAGTAAAAGAAATAGTTTATAAAACGTTTTCCATATGTTTACTTGTCTTCCACTATTTTTTTTTTAAATCTGTGATAATGCCAAATATAATATCGTTCTCGTGATCAGTGGTCTTGTATATCGTGAAAGCTTTGGATAATACTGTATTACAATTATTATTATTACTATTCATTGTGCCGCGCCGACTACTCTATCTTGTTTGGATTTATTAAATTCATGTCCAACTCTATATTGTTTGATTAGTATGATATTGTTTACTTTGATCCTTAGATAAGTTCGCATAGATTTACTTTTGGTTTCATTTCCAAAAGGCATCGTACTAATTAGAATTATACATCTCTTTATATATTAGACATTTCTATTGTGGACATTTGTTTGATATCTCACATTCTCCCTTTCAAACTAAGGACCCACTCATCTCATATGCTTTTTCTTCATTTGAGAATGCGTCTTCACAACATATCGTTCATTTGAGAATGTTTATTCCCCACAATTTCACAGGTTACATAATTTGGACTTGTTTCTACCACAGACTTCCTCTTCTGATTTGAAGGGTCCACTTCCTACTGGAAGGGTATTTTTGTCTACTTTCAGATCTTCGTTAACCTGGTTTTGATACCAATTTTGAGATTTATTAAATCAATGTCCAACTCTATATTGTTTGATTAGTTAGATATTATCCACTTTGGACCTTAGGCAAACCTGCATGAATTTATTTTTGGTTTTCTTTTCAAAAGGTTTCGTATTAATTAGAATTAGACATCTCTTTATATATTAGACATTCATTCATCTAACTTCTAATGTGAAACTTTGTTTGATATCTTACACTTCTTGTATTATCATTCTTTTGCTAATAGTAAACTGATAAATTCCATCTCTCATAGATTTACTTTACCCCTATCAGCGAAACTTTTGCCTCTAAATGATTGATAGGCTTTATAAATCAAACTTTTGTTGGTTAGTTCCAATGACACTCAGAAAAAGACAAAGCATAAATAACTACTCCCTCTATTATGTTTTAGAGAGTTTGATATTTCAATATATTAGATATTTTCATTTTTCTAGATAATTATTTTATTTTATTAAAAACTGTGTATCCAATAATATTTTGTTTTTTATTTTGTAATCTGTTGAACGTATTTTAATTTATATTTTAATGATATTTGTAGACAAAAATAATATTTTTTTAATAATTGTGCATATATCTAAAATATCATACATTTTGAAACGGAGAAAGTATAATCTTTATTTTATTAAATAAAACTTTTACTCAAATTCCAAAAAAAATAAGACTGTTACAGCTCGTCCTTTACGGTGCATCAGTTATTTTTAGGTTGATCAGTTTTCTTAGGTTCCTCAATCTTAGCACTAGTAGTAGTAGTAGTAGTCTTTTCAACATGAGAAGTTGTTGGCTTGTTCTTCTCAATGAAGCTTATTAAGTCTTCCTTTGTCCTGTCTCCTTCATACAATCATACACTAGAACGTTTCCACTCACTGATCTGAAGTAAATGGTCCGGATGCCTTTCGCATCAACGGTTTCACTTGGGATATCATTTGAAGTAGCATCTTGTGCCAACCACATACATTTGTCGTTAAGACACATCATTATCAAAGTGGATTTTACATGGAGAACAAGAAAGAAACAGAAAGCTTACTAGTTTTGCTACGATCATACTTTAGTCGTTCTGGAACGCCAAAGCCACTTCGTCCAAGATCAGGGATAGTTTTGGGCAACATCAAAATCAAGACTGACATATAAGATTTTGATGTTTTTTTTTATCAGTTTTTGTTTTGTAATAAATTCGTAACGAATGGTATTATATTAAGAGTTCTAAAATGTGCTCACCGTTCTTTCCAGACTTGAAAACTATGTCGTCAAGGCCAGCTACAACAACCTTCACTGGTTCGTTGTTTTCAGCTGGAATAGGTTGAGATGTTTTTGTACTCAGAAACTTTCCCGACCTAAAGGAGACATGTTCATTAAGTTTGGTTATATTTGAAGCTTTTTCATTCCTGAGAGAAAACCCTAGCCGGCCGCCAAGACCTTCGTTCTCAGATCTGCCACAGCCTCCCCGGTGGTTTGGCTTCCGCCACCGCCGGGGGAGGCTCTTCCTCCTCTTTCTCTTATGTGTCATGTGTTTCCGGTGTTCTGCTAGAGCAAGGAAGGTGTGTTGGCTCCTTTTCCGGTTTGGTCTCTAGTTTGCTCCAGCCACTCCTCTCGTTTTCCGGTTTGGTCTCTAGTTTGCTCCGGCCAGATCTGGGGAGTGTACTTCGAGTCTTTGGGAGAGGTCTCTGGTTCTAGTTTTGTGTTCCTCTGCAGTATCCAGTTTGTGGTGGTCTTTGTCAACTGTGGCTATCTTCTGCGTTGTATTGTTGAGAGCTCCTACAAAGCAGCGGTTAATCTTTCTCTTTCCAAGTTGATCTTGGGTCTTTGAAGTTTGGCCTTCGGTGTTGAGATAGTGACAATGGCGATCCAGCGATCTGCTTTCAGATATGTTATGTGATTGTTTTGATGGTGTTGGTAGAGCTATGTCGCTGATCTTACCGACTTAGTTCTTTTGCAACGGAATCATTATGGACTTTTCATGTGTGCCGGCTTAGGTTCTTCGTTTGCCTTCCATCAATGTTAAGACCTTGTTGTTGGTAGTTAGTTTGAGTTCTTGGTTCTAAGTTTGGTGTCGACTCTTAAGATTGATTTGCTTCTGCGACTTGTTGTACTTCGCTGGTGTGCTTGTCCTACGTTTTCATTTTGTTATCCATTCTTTTCAGAGTGGTTAGGCATTGCTACTTGTTTCATGGTGGTTTCTATCAAGGCGTTTATTGGTCGGGTCATGTGTTGTCCGACTCGCCGTATTCAGAGAAGTCTTATGAAGATCAATAAGTCTTTAAGTTACTGGATTGTGAAGCCATAGGTTCTTTGTGATGGAGAGGTTATCTGTCTTGGGAGAGGTGGACTCTCATCACAGTGAGAGAGGTTTAAAACTGCTTGCTTCGTGAGTCGGACTCTCTCATTCTCACATTCTCATAACCTTTTTGGGTTTTTGAATTTATTTCTTACCCACATGTGTATGGGATTAGTCTATAAATACCTCCTACTGGTGTCTTTTTCTTTGAGTTTTAGTTCCTGGCCTATTTGGCCCAGACCAGAGTTGTAAGGACACTTTTGATTGATTACTAAGCGTTAAAAAAATAAGTTTGGTTATATTCAGTGCCATGTGCTCTAAGTGAATTTGCATTAGGTCCTTTTTTTTTTTTTGAAATTTTCTTTACGGCCCTGATTTGATAAAAACACATAGATTAACGTCCTTATTTTTAAATTCACAATAACACAACAACAATTTGGTATAGATTTTTTTATATATGAGCACAAGGCCCACAAAATATATGATCTTGGCCGGGTTATATTGATTCTACGTAGCTTTTCTAAATAAAAAAATTCACGAGAATGTGGGTGAAAAGAACTTGAAGTCTTTCATCCATGATTCAATCTCCTCAACCACAACGTTTGCTTTCAAGTACTTCTTGCTATCAGGAGTCTGGATAATGACAAGGGGAACTTGGATATCTTCTACTCCAAAGTACTGTTATACCAAAGAACAAACTATGCTTAGTGATGTGTAACTTATAGCATAAGAAAATGATTGATATAGACAAATAATGTAATAGTTAACCTCCAAGGCGCCTTTGCCGCCCTCAGCATCACCAACAAGGAAAGAAAGACCTTGTCCTTTGTAAGATGTATAGCAACTTTACGGAACTTTGATTTTAGAGATTCAGCTGATTCTCCAGTGACGTTAACAAACATCATTACCTGAATTTCAAAATATTACTACAACCAATCAAAACCAAAAGATCATAGAAGAGTTTAAAAATTAAGAGCAATGCAAAAGCTAGAACAAACATAACAAGTTACCTTAGTGGCAGAGCTGTCGAAGAATGATGCAACATATGGACGGTTGCTTGGATCACTGTTAAAGACGGTGACAAGTGGAATGCTTGACTCTTTGATAAACTTCTCTAGAGCTTCCCCATTGAAGTCCTATATTCAAGATTCCTAGATCAGTTAAACAGCATGAAACGTTATTTAATTGATGTAACGTTGTCCCAAAAATTTCTTGTGGCTTATAAGATAAAATCGGTAAAAAGTCTAAACAAAAACGACTGAAGAAAGTATCTTATGAGATGATGTTTACATGTCGTTTCAACGTTTTAGGTGGGTTTGGTTGCAATGGTCCGTCACTGGGGCCCCACACTTACACCAGCTCCATAACCTTCTGTCTCTACAAGAGACTTTCTAATGTAAAACGAGACGTCTGCTTTGGACCCGAGCCTGAAACACGCTTCCGAATCCGAACCTCAGCAGTCGTTGCTCCTGCTCCCGCCGTTGAAAAAATTTCGATCACTCTCTCTCTCTCTCTCGCTCGCTCGGAAACCCTAACGCAGTACTCTTTCAAAATCGATGTTGGAGGAAGAAAGGCTTTCCCTTTGTGTGTAAGTTCACATCTTTCTCTTTCCCTTTTTAGAAACCCTAAACTTTTATTTTTAGAAAGTGAGATTGATTTACAATACTCAATAATTGAAGTTTATCGCTAGGAATTTTGAGGTTGAATTCTTGGTTAGTGTGAGCTTCGATTTGATTTTGATCTCGAGTCGAGTGGATTCACGAGATTTTAAAGCAATTCTGTAATTTTATTTTTCTTCTGATTTAGCAAAAGTACTCCTATGTTTTGTTATGTAGTGAATCAGAGTTGAGGAGCTAAAATCTATGCCTGGGAACGAATATGGAGAGAGGATCCACAATTTCTTTGGACAAGAAGGCCTATCTCAAGACCAGCATCAGTCTCAGCTTGTTGATGGAAGCTGGTCCAGTTTCAGTAACGGTTTAGTTGGAAACCAGAGGCGTATAGACCCATCCAGTTTTGCCAGTCTGAAGAGTTATTGTAGCACACAACAACCTGGTATGCGTTTTGTCCACTTATATTCTATCTAGCTTATGATGTGGGATTTAAAACCTTCCTTTCTTTCTTATTCCAGAGAGATGGCAATCTTCAAATTCACACCATGCCTTGAATTATACGCAGCAGCAACCTTCTATAAGGTCTGAGTACTCCAGAGGTCTATTGCAAGATAATCAGCAACTCACAAATGGTTACATCCATGGGATGGCACTGCAGAATGGGTCAACTGTTTTGGGAGTGGGTGTAGAATCTAGTAGAGATAACTTATCAGCGAAAGGGTTTACTTCTGACATTCATAAAACTCCTATGAGGTTTGAGATGGGAGGAGAATCTCCGGTTAATTATGATTTCTTTGGTGGTCAACAGAAATTAAACAGCCAGCCGCCTGGCATGCTCCAGCCGTTTCCAAGGCAGAAGATGGCTTTCAATGATATGCAACTACTAAAGCAGCAAGTTATGGTTAAGCAAATGCACGAGTATCAACTTCAACAACAGCCTCATAAGAAACACCCAGGGCGTCCCTCCCATAAGGCCAGTGAAGCTGGAGCTTTAGGCCACAAAATAATTTACAATTTTTGAGGCCACATTTTTTAATAATGATTATAGTTAGGTTAAAACATTAATTTTCACATTTTGTTTCAGTTGGAGTCTTGGAACTTCAAAGTTAAATATGTTGGACTTGTAACATTTCCACTATTTTTCTATTTTGACATGTGTGTTTTTCTCTTCTAATTTGAGTAACTTATTTGTTATTCTTTCTATTTGTTTTTTTTTTGTTACTAAAGATAATAATAATAGTTAAAAAAAAAAGATAATAATAGTTCAAACAAACTAGTGATTTTAATTTATTAAAATATCCACTACTGATCAAATATTCATCTGAATTTTTATTTATACTTTTTATTTATAACTAAACTACTATATCATTTTATATTTAAAAAAAATATTAAATATATTTTGGATCAAAATATTAAAAAAAAAATATATATATGTTACCACATAAATTTGCTTTAGGCCACGAAATCTACTGGGACAGCACTGGAAACACCTGGAGGCCAGGCAGCTCAACTCTTTGAATTCAAATGCAGTAAATGGAAATCGCTCAAGTGATAATCAGTCACACCTTTTGATTAATGGCATGCCTCTTCAGGATGCGTCTAGTAATGGTTGGCAGCCTGATCTTGTGTCAGGAAATACACACTGGATGCACCCCGGCATTTCACCAGTTGTTCAAGGTTCATCCAGTGGGCTTGGCGCTGAGCACGGACAGGCGAACTTACAGTTTGAACCTTCCTTGTACAGCATGCCTCTTGGTGGGGCAAATGCACCTCAAAATTCCTTCTCTTCCGTTCAGATGAACAGGTTATCTTCGGAGCATGGTTCCACTCTCACCAATCAGCCTGATAGTTTTATGCTACCTAGATCCACATACCAGGAGAGAGCGATGTTCTCAAATACTTCAGCTCCAGGTTCAAATGATAGCCCAAATTTTGAACGTTTCCAGCAAGATGATCCACGCGAGAGAAATGTTTCAGCGCAGGAGAAACTCGACCAGATGAAGGGTTCTGGTCCACCAGAAAAATCATATATAAAAGCGCCTGGAAATGTTTCTGGGTCACAGAAGTCGACAGCCTTAGATCCAACAGAAGAAAAGATTTTGTTTGGTTCGGATGACAATTTGTGGGAAGCATTTTGATATCTTGCATATTTACATTGTTTTATCCATTTATTCATGTGCATTTTCATCATATAGATTAGGACTTAGCCATGTCTAGGTTGCATTTTGCATGCATATGTCTCTATCAGGTATTTGAGTACCACATGGAATTTCTGGAGACATTTGGGTGCATTTGGAGCTCAAAAGGAGGTGATTAGAGTGATCTTTGGACGAGCACTGCCGGAGCGACCTCTCGGAGCGACGGCATGAGGTCGCTGTGCACCACATCCCGGAGCGACTCATCCAGAGCGACTGCACAAGGTCGCTCGCGTTTTCACGTCTGGAGACACACATTTACACCTCGGAGCGACCTTCCAGAGCGACGTGCTGAAGTCGCTCCCGAAGCTCAGAGCGACCATACCAGAGCGACAGGGAGAAGTCGCTCGCGTTTTCATCACCCGGAGACGCGAGAACGAGCCCGGAGCGACCTCTCGCAGCGACACAGCGAGGTCGCTCCCGAAGCCTGGAGCGACTTGTCGGAGCGACGGGCTGAGGTCGCTCCGTGTTTTGTTTCTGCTCGAACTTGTGATTTCTCAAGGGCATTTTGGTCATTTCATTATGCACGTTTTTATTTTCTAAACCTATGTTTTATTACTCTGTAAGCCACCAGGAGGCAGATCATCTTTGTTCTTAGAAAACCACCAAAAACCTTTGGAAAGTGATCTCTTTGAATCAATTGATCAATTTTGTTATTGAAATTCTGTGTTCCTTTTATTTCCTGTATTTCTCTACATGATTAATCTGAAATCCAACATGGGTTTAAGAGGGATCATGGAGATTAGTGAGTAATCACCTTTTGAATTCATGGGTTAGGGAGATTAAGGGTGATTAGGTTAGAACTAGGATGTTTTAGTGTAGATCATTCATATTTCCTTGCTAGTAGAGTGAACATAAAGCATCTTCTGAGTTGGCCACTCAATTGTTGATCCTTAGGCATTTCTCACCCGAAAGGTGTTCGATGAAATGCCCGAGACAACTCTCCTAGGCTTTTAGCATGCTCTGCCAAAGACATTTGTTGTTAGAGATGCTAAGATAGCTAATAGACTTGTTAGTAATGATTGCTTTCATATATTCAACCAAAGACATTTGATGTTTGAATTGTGTTTAGTAAATGAACATTCATCTAGACATAGAGTTTGTTTAGGATTGCGTCTAAGCTTAAGGTTAATAGATTGATTGATCGTTTGCCATCTTTAGTTCGAAACTTGATCACCCGAGGTCTAATCCCTATATCCATGAGTTCTCTTTTCCAATAGTTAAGAAAGTATCATTTAGTTATTCCTTTTAATTAGTCATAGTTTAAAAACCTATCTAAATCATTGGTTGCACTTAGATTAAGTGATTACTTGCATTCTCGGTGCTTTGATATCTCTCAGAACTGGTTCGACAATCTTCTATACTACAACATTTGTCTTAGGAGCCTTGAAAACTCCTAACATCAAATTGGCGCCGTTGCCGGGGAATGTCTACAAGCTTTCAAGAAGCTGAAGGGTGAACTCGTTAGTGCCCCAATTGTCCAGCCACCTGATTGGGATCTCCCTTTTGAGATCATGTGTGACGCCAGTGACTATGCTGTGGGAGCTGTTCTGGGGCAGAAGAAAAATGGCAAAACCCATGTGATCTACTATGCCAGCCAAACCCTCAATGATGCTCAAATGAGGTATGCCACAACAGAGAAGGAGATGCTGGCAATTGTTTTTGCCTTTGAGAAGTTCAGGAGCTACTTGGTTGGGTCTAAAGTCATTGTCTACACAGATCATGCTGCCTTGAGACACCTTCTGGCCAAGAAAGATGCAAAACCCAGGCTTTTGAGGTGGATCCTTTTGCTCCAAGAGTTTGATATGGAGATCAAGGACAAACCTGGAGTTGAGAATGGAGTAGCTGATCATTTGTCCAGGTTGAGGATAGAGTCTGGTGTCCCTATTGACGAAGGACTTCCTGAAGAGCAGATCATGGCTATCGAAGGAGTGATAGCAGTTTGTGAGACTGGTAGGAAGCTGGAAGAGGTCAAAGCAACAGAGGAGAAAGAACCTTGGTATGCTGATTTGGTGAACTACCTAGCCACAGGAAGAGAACCTTTGAATCTTGTAGGGTATGCCAAGAAGAAGTTCTACAAGGATGTGAAAAGATATTACTGGGACGAACCCTACCTCTACATTCTCTGCAAAGATCAGCTTTATAGGAGAGTGGTCGCAAATGAGGAGATTGATGGGATCCTTGCACAGTGTCATGGATCATCCTATGGAGGTCACTTCGCCACTTTCAAGACAGTTGCAAAAATATTACAAGCTGGATTCTGGTGGCCACACATGTTCAAGGATACACAAGACTTCGTTTCAAAGTGTGATTCTTGCCAAAGGAGAGGAAACATCACCAAGAGGAATGAGATGCCTCAAAATCCAATCCTTAAAGTTGAAGTGTTTGATGTCTGGGGTATTGACTTCATGGGACCATTTCCATCATCTTTTGGCAACAAATATATCCTTGTGGCTGTTGACTATGTCTCCAAATGGGTGGAAGCCATTGCAAGCCCCACCAATGATGCTAGAGTTGTAATCAAGATGTTCAAGAGCATCATCTTCCCAAGGTTTGGAGTTCCAAGAGTTGTAATCAGTGATGGAGGTTCCCACTTCATTAACAAACTGCTTGAGGGACTTCTCAAGAAGAACGGTGTGAAGCACAAGGTGGCAACTCCTTATCATCCCCAAACAAGTGGCCAAGTTGAGATTTCTAACAGGGAGATCAAATCTATCCTGGAGAAGATTGTGGGGATTACAAGGAAGGATTGGTCTAATAAGCTTGACGATGCACTTTGGGCTTATAGGACAGCGTACAAGACACCACTGGGTACCACACCTTTCAACCTAGTGTATGGGAAAGCTTGCCATTTGCCAGTGGAGCTTGAGTACAAGGCACTATGGGCAATAAAGTTGCTGAACTTCGACATCAAGAGTGCCAAAGAGAAAAGGCTCTTTCAGCTACATGAGCTTGATGAGATAAGATTGGATGCTTTCGAGAACTCAAGAATCTACAAGGAGAAGACTAAGGCTTTCCATGACAAGAACATCCTGAAGAGAGAGTTTAAAGAAGGAGACCAAGTTCTCCTCTACAACTCTAGGCTGAAGTTGTTTCCAGGAAAGCTTAAGTCAAGGTGGTCCGGTCCTTTCAAGGTCAAGGAGGTTAGACCATATGGAGCAATAATTTTGTGGAGCACTGATGGAAGAGACTTCACAGTCAATGGACAAAGGGTTAAGCTCTACATGGCTACTGCACCAGAGGAAGATGGGGTTTCAACTCCACTGTCTGATCCTACCCCGGCCTAATCTAAAAGGAGGCAAAGTCAAGCTCGGGACTTAAAACAAGCTCACTTGGGAGGAAGTCCCATGCGTATCCTTGTACATATTGCATTGGTATTTCCATTTTTCATCTTATTGCATTAAAAAAAAAAAAAAAAAAAGAGAGAGAAGTTGTGTGCAGGTGCTTGATCGGTTCATTTTGAGCAGGAGTCGTGCGTGGGAGCGAGGTCTCACAGCGACACCTCAAGGTCGCTCCAGTTGGGAGCGAGGTTTCGAGAGCGACACTCCATGGTCGCTCGCGTTTTCGTCGTCGGATCAAGAAAAAATCGCCTCAGAGCGAGGTCTCGGAGCGAGGCCGAAGGGTCGCTCCAGCTGGGAGCGACATTATGGGAGCGACACCTCGGAGTCGCTCGCGTTTTCGACGAAACGGAGCTCAAAAACTGACCCGGAGCGACGTCCTAGAGCGACACCTTGAAGTCGCTCCAGCCCAGAGCGAGGTTTCTAGAGCGACACTTCAAGGTCGCTCGCGGTTTTGTCGAAACACGACGCGAGGAAACGACTCGGGAGCGACCTCTCCCAGCGACACCCTCACGTCGCTCCCGACCCGGTCCAGGTAAGTTTCCTAACTCTAAACCCCGGTTTGATTCAAGTAAACCGACCCTAGACCACCCTAAACCGAACCGGACGACCCTAACTCTACCCCAACCCTGCGACTCCAACTCTATCCCTCTCCCCTCCTCTCACAAACTCACAAACTCTCTCAAACTCATCCACACCAAAATCCCCAAAACTTTCTCAATTCTCACCCAAATCAACTGCTTCTTCTTTCTAAATCCAAGCTTTCGCCCCTGTAGTCTATTCCTCACCACCCATTCACCATTTCCTTTCATCCAGAGCAAGGTATTGAGTTTTAAAATTCAAATTCGTAGGTCTATGAACCCTAGAATTTGAAAGTCGAAATTTGGTCCTCTTCTTGCTAGATTGTGGTGAAATAGACTAGGGAAAGCTTATCTATCATGTTGGGTTGTTGAATTAACTGTGAAATTGAGTTTAATTTGCACTTTGGCAAAATTAGGGTTCATGGATTTGGGGATTTTTCGAATTTGACCTTAATTGAGTGTGTTTGCGGGTGTACTAGATGCGTTAAGATGTTACATTGTTGCATTGTGTTGAACTTGAGTTTAAACTGAAAAATTCATTTGTTAAGTTCATTCTTGCAAAATGTTCGCTTGCAAAGTCTTCTTTTTCTTCACTTCCATCTACTTATCCCTTTCCAAGTTTGTAACTTTTCAGGTGAAAATGGTTAAGAAGACAAAGGGCAGGTTGGAAGCTGAGAGGCAAGAAGCCGAAAATCAAGAGTTTGCACTAAGAGGAAAGGCTTTAACCAGCGAGCCAACTGGCTCAGGGACGCAGCGGACTGTGCGACAGCAGACGTTGGCTGCAAGGAAATCGAAAGAACACGAGAAGAGGGCAGGAAAAAGTGTAGCAGTTCCCACCCATGAGGAAGGTGAAACTGAGAGTGATGATGAGCCAGCACCTACGAAGAAAGCCAAGATGTCAAAGGGCAAAGGGGTTGTTGTTGATCGAGACAGGGCGAAAACTCCATCTGTAGAGGAGCTGTATGATCATTTGAAGAATGGAGTCACCTGGGCTCCAACCAGGTTCGCCGACCTCAACCTGCTGAAGGAGTTGGGTCTAGACTCTGATATTGAGGCAATGCTGGGACATTTGAAGATGCCGAAACTCCTCACCATGGCTTATCCTTTCTACAAGGATGTCACTTGTCAGTTCCTATCCTCTCTTGTGGTCACTTACCACGACACGGCGCATGTGAGGCAAGGATGGGGAAAAATCACGTTCAAGGTCAATGGAAGGGAATACAACATGAACTTCAAGGACATTGGGAGGGTCATGGGGTTCCAAGACCTAGAAGACCACTCACTTCCCAAGTGTGAGAACCTCCCCACAGAGCTTTGGAAGTTGATCACTGGAAACAGGCACTCTACCGGGGCTGACAAGAACTCACACATCCGACACCCGTCTGTACGCTACCTCCACAGATTGCTAGTCCATGCTTTCTACCCACGGAAGCAAGCTGGTAATGTTACTGAGGAAGACATGCGACTGCTCTGTCCGGCTATCCGTCCTTACGCTCAACCTGGAGTGTTACCCCTTCCCAGCACTGATATCTATGCTACCTTTGGGATGGTCAGTTTCTTTGTGGGCCGTCTCGAACACTACAGAGACTGGGCGTGGTACACCACTGATTCGCGCCCAAAGATGGGGATAGGCGGAATGATCACACCACTGCTCCAATTTCTGAATGTTCCCTTGGGAAAGGACGCAGCGGGGCCTAGGTTCATTGATGGCACCTACTTGAGGATTGCCACCTATTTCAGTGGGATGTATGGGAAGGACTACGTCTACCACTACTACTTGCAGGGCAAGCCAGTCGAGGTGGTTCTTCCAAACCGGAACCTGACGAGTTTAGAGATACCAGGAGCTGTCAGCTTCAACATTTCCCAGGAGTACTTTCTCGGAGAACACGGGCCCCTCGATCCAATTCAAGCAGCTTCGTCAAGGAGAAGGAGTGTCCCTACGCAACCTGACCCGCCTGTTGCAGACACGTCTGAGCATATCTATGGACCTCCGCGCTACTACTTCAAGCCCCATGACGGAGTCCTTCCCCCTGGAGCTCTCCGTGATGCTCATGACCACATTGGTCGTCTCCAGAGGTGGAACAAAGCTCAGGACAGAACGATAGAAAAGCTCAAGGATAAGTGCAAGGCACTCAGCAAGACTGTGAAGAAGCAGGCAAAAACTTCAGCAAAGTTCATGAAGAAAGTAGCTGATGTTTTAACTAGGGGAGGAATAGCTGGATGTAGCTCAGCTGATTTCGCTTTCGCGAACACCTCAAACCCCCAGCCTCCACCCCCGCCTGATGCTCTTGGTTTCCCCCTCACTGCTGCGCAGCTTCAGCGTAAGTGGAGGAACCCACCCACTCAACCTTCCACTTCCGGCAACAAATCCCCATCCCTTGCTTCTTCTGACAGTGAGCACGAGATTGACGAGGTTGAGAGCCAGCCATGGTATGGAGGCTCCGGTTCAGCATCCGGTGGTTACTACACCACCTTCCCTCCTGACGACGACGATGTTGGGGCATCTGCCCCCACCTATTATCCATAGGAGGTACTTCTTTCTCTCCCTTGTATATACCATTTCATTTTTGCATATTAGTTTTCTTCTCGGTATCTCCTTCTTTCTTTGACAACACAGAGACTGTGTAACTCAAGTTTGGGGGAGGTACCAAGCATTTGATCATGTTTGCTTTGATTGTGTTTCATTTGAGTCATGCATTGCCACACCTATTTGCATTTAAAAAAAAAAAAAAAAAAGATTTTTCATTTAGTTTGCATCATTTGCACCATTAGGAGAGTCTAGAGCATATAGGTTGCATTCACTTGCATTGGGAGCAATGATTTTAAATGCCTTGTAAAGAACACTACGTTGCACCATTGAGTAGCCTTGCACCTCTCGAAAAGACTTGTATGTTTCGAGCCTTGAAAACTCTTCTTGAAACTTGTTGATTGCTGAAACTCAGTCTTTGAAGCCAACTACAACCTTATTAGAAATGAATGAACTTAATGCTTCTTGCTTCCCTTGTGTACTGAGTCATGGCTATACACACTGGAGTTGTCACATCTTTTATGCCAATCTTTTTGACAAACTCTAGTGGTAGACCACTCCCAAAACCTTTCCTTCCTTTTAAGCTTTCATTGTTTGATGAGTGAGGCCTTCTTCGGAAAGTCTTACATGCGCATAATGTTGAGAGTATCGGGAACGACAATGCTTGATCTTCATTTTTGCTAGATTGGACACTCTATTGTCTAGCTATAGGTGGGAGGGTGAGTGTTGTGAACATGATTTGGGAGAAATAAAAAATAAAAAGGATAGACTCTTTGTGCTTAAGTGAATTGATTTTCTGGGATAAGTAGAGAACCTCTAGCTCTAGTTTTGAAAAGTCTTGGCCCCCAACCTAAAAAAAAAAAATATAAAAAAAAAGAAAAGAAATCGAAAAAAAAAAAAAGAAAAGAAAGAAAAGGGGGCTAGCAAAGTTGTTAAGAGCTAAGAAATGTTTTGAGGTTGTAGAAAAATCCCTTGTAGATTTCAAAAAGAAAGAGTTAAAGTTCTTAAGATCTTTTGGTGAGAGATGTGAGTTGGGTTTGACATTTGGGAATGATTGTTTAATGGTATGTTTGGGAAAAGGGTAGAACAATGGAGATTGAGCATTGTATGCATGAGTTGGTCCCTTTCTTAGATACATTATGTGCAATGTCAAGGCTACTTGTTTTGAGAGTAAATCACCTTAAAGATCGTATGTTTTGAACCTCTTGAACCACTTGAATAAAAGCCTTCCCTTACCCAACCAAGTGACTTGGACCAACGGACCATTTGCAAGAATTCACCTGATGTTTTGTGCTTAATGAATGTGAGAGTTGGTTGATTTGAATGTGTGGATGCTTGATGATGAGTGTAGGGACAAAAGGATTTGAGATAGGCCTAGAGAAGCTAGAGTGTAATAAGAGAGTGTGCTAATTATATTCGCTAGTTGTGTTTCTTTTGGCTATGAGCTCCCACCTTCAAACCTCTCTCCTTGCAAGTTCTAGAAAGTTCACTTGAGGACAAGTAAAAGAACAGGTTTGGGGGAGTTGATATCTTGCATATTTACATTGTTTTATCCATTTATTCATGTGCATTTTCATCATATAGATTAGGACTTAGCCATGTCTAGGTTGCATTTTGCATGCATATGTCTCTATCAGGTATTTGAGTACCACATGGAATTTCTGGAGACATTTGGGTGCATTTGGAGCTCAAAAGGAGGTGATTAGAGTGATCTTTGGACGAGCACTGCCGGAGCGACCTCTCGGAGCGACGGCATGAGGTCGCTGTGCACCACATCCCGGAGCGACTCATCCAGAGCGACTGCACAAGGTCGCTCGCGTTTTCACGTCTGGAGACACACATTTACACCTCGGAGCGACCTTCCAGAGCGACGTGCTGAAGTCGCTCCCGAAGCTCAGAGCGACCATACCAGAGCGACAGGGAGAAGTCGCTCGCGTTTTCATCACCCGGAGACGCGAGAACGAGCCCGGAGCGACCTCTCGCAGCGACACAGCGAGGTCGCTCCCGAAGCCTGGAGCGACTTGTCGGAGCGACGGGCTGAGGTCGCTCCGTGTTTTGTTTCTGCTCGAACTTGTGATTTCTCAAGGGCATTTTGGTCATTTCATTATGCACGTTTTTATTTTCTAAACCTATGTTTTATTACTCTGTAAGCCACCAGGAGGCAGATCATCTTTGTTCTTAGAAAACCACCAAAAACCTTTGGAAAGTGATCTCTTTGAATCAATTGATCAATTTTGTTATTGAAATTCTGTGTTCCTTTTATTTCCTGTATTTCTCTACATGATTAATCTGAAATCCAACATGGGTTTAAGAGGGATCATGGAGATTAGTGAGTAATCACCTTTTGAATTCATGGGTTAGGGAGATTAAGGGTGATTAGGTTAGAACTAGGATGTTTTAGTGTAGATCATTCATATTTCCTTGCTAGTAGAGTGAACATAAAGCATCTTCTGAGTTGGCCACTCAATTGTTGATCCTTAGGCATTTCTCACCCGAAAGGTGTTCGATGAAATGCCCGAGACAACTCTCCTAGGCTTTTAGCATGCTCTGCCAAAGATATTTGTTGTTAGAGATGCTAAGATAGCTAATAGACTTGTTAGTAATGATTGCTTTCATATATTCAACCAAAGACATTTGATGTTTGAATTGTGTTTAGTAAATGAACATTCATCTAGACATAGAGTTTGTTTAGGATTGCGTCTAAGCTTAAGGTTAATAGATTGATTGATCGTTTGCCATCTTTAGTTCGAAACTTGATCACCCGAGGTCTAATCCCTATATCCATGAGTTCTCTTTTCCAATAGTTAAGAAAGTATCATTTAGTTATTCCTTTTAATTAGTCATAGTTTAAAAACCTATCTAAATCATTGGTTGCACTTAGATTAAGTGATTACTTGCATTCTCGGTGCTTTGATATCTCTCAGAACTGGTTCGACAATCTTCTATACTACAACATTTGTCTTAGGAGCCTTGAAAACTCCTAACATCACATTTGGAAACAACACTGATATGAGCTTGACAGGAAACCTGATGTCCAGTAGTTCTGACCTTAATGATGCATGCCCCTCTTTGAAAGGTGGGGGTTGGAGTGCTCTTATGCTATCTGCTGTAGCAGAAACATCCAGTATTGACGCAGGCTTTGGTAACAGGGTCCAGAATCTTGGCGTCAAGGCTTCAAATGCACTAAGTGAGAGACTCCAGAGTGATTCGGGCTCTATTCAAACGAATGAGGGTATTGAAGATAGATTTGGTATTTGGAAGGCTGCTTCTAATCCAAACGTAGTTGCTCCTGTTGAACAGAAGAATCACTTCACCCAAAATCTACAAATGAAGGCAAACTATGGATTTGGCATTGCCACTGCGGAAAACAAGTCTACTGCTTCTAGGGATGTCCAGGAAAACCAACAGCCTTTGGGTAATAACTCTGTGGAGAAAGCTACCCCTCAAGTGAATTATAGAGATGGCAGTCAGATTAGTCGCAAATTTCACTATCATCCCATGGGTAATACTGGTGTCACTGATGAGCCTTATCGAGAAAAAATTGCCCATTTGCCTCCCACACTGGAGCAGGTTTCTGCAGGAAATCAAGGCTATTTTGGGCAGCCAAAGTCTCTTAGTCAGCCACCTATGAACATGCAAATTGACAGGGTAAGTTCTTATCCATTGGTTTTTGGCATTGTTCTAGTAAATCTGAATCCCTCTGAACATTCTTTTTGGCTTCATTATGGCAGGGACATGTTTTACAAGGCATAGGATCAGAAAATTCACCTACTACATCTGCTTCAGCCGACAGAAGTGTTGATATGTGTAATCAAGTGAAGAATTCGTCAAGGTACTTTTCCTTTGGGTTGAAAAGGTTTAGTTTGTCAACTAACTAGCAGAGTACTGTTTTCACAAATATTCATTGGGGATGTATTTTCTTACTGTGGTCATTGAGTAATTCTTATTCACTATTTGCTTGCAATTGCCTTTCTGAATTTTTTTTTTCCTGTGCAGGCAGACTATGCTTGAGCTTCTTCACAAGGTGGACCAGCCGGATGAGCATTCTGTGGAAAATGGTGGTCAATTTCGTCATAGTCAGTCATCTGCTTCTCAGGGGTTTAGTTTACAGCTGGCTCCGCCATCTCAACCAGCTCCCTCACCTGATAATGTGCAGTTTTCTATGAATTCTTTGCAGCCATTGAATTCACTTCATATTGCCCCTGAAAAAGGACCAACAAGTCAATCAAGGTTTGCTCCATGGGCATCTAATCAATCTTTTCCACAGCAATCCACTTATCAAGGAGAAAGCAACAATGCCTCTGGTTTCCCATATTCCAAAGGGTATCGCCAAAATCAACTGATGCCTGTTGATACTCGACAATTAACTTCTAACCATTTAGTCAGTTCATCCTCTGAGTTGTCAACCCTTCAAGTGAAAGAAAGAGATCAAAGCAGTGACTATTCAGCACAAACACCTTCCCTGCTAAATCCTACAACCCACAACAATAAAGGAGATTCAGCTGAAGGGTTTCCTATGCTGTCTTCTCCTCAGCCTCAGGTTGGATTCAGTTCGCCTCAGCAGAGTTCCTCTTCTGGTGTGAGGTCCGACTCACGAGCCGGTATTTCAGCACTGCAACATCGGTTTTGGAACCAGCTATCTAAGCCTCAGCCAGATATATTACGGCCGCATCCAGTTACCAATAGCCACGTAGAAGACAGCTTCTCAAGGCAGGAGAAGAGAAATCAATTATCCTCTCAAAATGGAGGAGACACGTCATTAAGTGGAAGGGGCACGATGAATATGCATGAGTTGGAAGGTAGAGATATGGTGCGAAACAAACATCTGATGTTGCTTCGATGTTCTCCAGAATGGTGCAGAGCAATCATCAAACCTTTGATCGCTCTTTTCCTTCAAACAACCTTCCGAAAGATAATATGCGTCACAATGAGCTTATGGCTGAAAATGGGGAGGCTGACGCACCCAAGATGACTGTGAAGAGAGTCGAGGATAGTTCTGTTCATCTTCAAAAGGTAGCTTCCAAAGAGGAGCAACAATCACCTTTAAGATCTGCTGGTTTACTGAGAGATGGATTGAATCACAAGGAATCAGCGAACCACTTGCTACCTTTCGGCCAAACTGTTTCTCAGAGTTTGTTCAATAAGAATCATTCTGCCTCGGCTGGAGCAGATCATCAACAACAAATCAGTCCTCAGATGGCTCCATCCTGGTATAATCAATATGGAACTTTCAAGAACGGACTGGTTCAACCCATGAATGATACAGGAAGATTCACCCCCTTGAAGATAGGAGAAAAATCTTCTAATGTTGGGAGTTCGGCTGATGGCTCACATAATGTTCAATCTCCAAAGCAGTTTAATATGCAGCAAATGTCAGGCTCCGCACCAGGAGCGGACATTCCCTCATCTGAGTCATTGCCTCATGATGTAACTGATACACTTCTAAAGGTTGATAAACCAAAGAAGCGCAAAAACAGCCACACAGAGCTTCTATCTTGGAATCAAGAAGTCATGCATGGTTCCCAGAGGCTTAAGACTCTCAGATGTGTGGCTTATGAGCACTAATATTGATTTTTAATCTTTCATATAGATTACCGTATTAATCTACTATACTCTTTACAGTGAGGCCGAGGTTGATTGGGCCAGAGCAACTAATCAATTTGCTGAAAAGGTGAGTTTCCTCATTACATACTTTCTCGCCTGCCTCTTTGTCCATCCAATGTTGTTGATTACGTTGATGGCTTATGTTCTCACAGGTGGAATTTGGAAATTTACTTGAGGATGGCCTACCAATGAGATCAAAGAGAAGGCTTATATATTCAACACAACTCATGCAACAACTATTTCACCCGCCTCCTGCTAGGGTAATATCTTTGATTGCTAGCTCAAACTATGAGTTTGTTGCATATATCGCTGCAAGAGGTGCACTAGGAGATGCATGTAGCTCCACTTTTACTGATAGGAACGAATGCCTTTTGCCCCAGAACAAATCAAACCCGTAAGTATATGTACTGTTATCCTTGAAATGCTGGAGAGTTTGAGGTTATGTATTGACACAAACTTATCCACTCTTGTGTAGGGTGTCTGAGAGAAGGAAAACTGAAACAGTCAGTGACCAGTACATCTCCAAAGCTGCTGAAGATTTCATTAGCAGGTCACAGAAACTAGAAACTAACTTTGCAGGGTAAAAGACCATGCCTATATATATATATATATATATATTTTTTTTTTTTTATGAAGACCATGCCTATCTCTCTCTAGTAATTGATACTCGTTTTGGCGGCTTGATCTCATGAACATCTGTTTTTTTTTTTTTTGCAGACTACAGAACGGATCAACAATTGCTGACTTGATCGTGGAAGTCCAGGATCTAGAGAAGTTTGCAGTGATCAATCGTTTTGCGAAGTTCCACCAAACATCCTCATCTACGGACCGGACCGTGAGTTCACTGAGGTTAAACCCACAAAGACATGTTACTATAGCTCCAATGCCTCAGAATATTCCAGACAGGGTACAATGTCTCTCGCTCTAACTGTTGATGAATCCATCTTATTATTCTGTTTTTGGCCAATAGTCCCCATTCATATGTATCTATCTCGTGCATCCAATGTCTCTATTTTTTTGGGTGGGTATGAGTTAGTAGTTGGTCAGGATTCTGAGAACTGTGAAGGCCTCTATTGTCAAGAAGCCGGAGATTTCCTACTAGACATGTAGAATTAATCATTAGTGTATTCGTGATCATGATTATTGCAAGTCAGAATCTTTTGTATACTTAGTAAAGAAAAATTGCTCATAACAGAAATCTCATAAGATTACAACCTATGGTTTCCAGTAAACAAAACATAGCAATATAATTTCAACAAAGCTAAGATTCTAAAAATCTCTTCCTCTGTCTCTTAAGTCACTTAGAGCTTTGTAGAAGCAGTCAAGCTTTAAAGTCACAGAAACTTAACCAGACGGCACACTAAGGAATAGCTTTCAAACTTTAGAAGGTGGGTCAAATTTCTTCCCCGACCATTGCTAATATCTCATCCATCCTGCAACAAATATTCAACACAGGCACATCAGAAGAGTGGAATTCGAGCTAGTACCGATGAACCAATCTAGTCGAAGAATATGCATAAGACTAAAGAATGGATTTGACGAACTAAACCGTCCATATGAAAACATGCATTGATGTACATACTCAAAAGGCTGCATATGGGCCATTGGTGGATTTAGACCTTGTTACTATCCAGGGCAGAAATGAAACTACTAACGTAAGTATAAACAAAAAGATCCAGTGCAGAAATGAAAACTACTAACATAAGTATAAAATAAAAAAGAGAGGCATCACTGAAATTTTATAAGAATTACACTGAATTTAAAAATACTATATTGGACAACTGCCACACCCTTACTCCATGTAGCTTCGCCATGGCACATACCCTTTCGGTCTTTCCGGTTCAACCGTTTTATATAAAATGAGATTTATGTATATAATTTAATGTAGAAACTAATAATTTTAATGTGTCATCTAACCCCCATAATATGGTAAGTAGGTCCATATGATGGTCAATAAAACACCACTTAACTACCATATAAACATTTGAGTATATTTGGCGTCTAAATCAACAACTTGTTTTTGTGCTAAATTGTAGATATTCATAGTGAAAATGAAAGTCGGGACATTAGTTCTCTGAGACTCAAAATGATGAAAAAGTGGTAAACGACAACTTATAGTTTCAATGCTAAAATCTGATCTTCAGTCGCATAAAGAGCTAGGGAATCGACGACACCATAAAACACAGACAGGGGCGTCCCTGAGGAGAGCCATTTGAAACATGGACCTAGGGCCCCATTATTAAAAGGCCCCCATTTAAAAAAAAAATTTGTTTTTTTTGAAACATTAAAAAAATGTTTATATGTATAAATAATAAAATCGAACAACAGAATTTAGTGGAACTTACATAAAATAAATCTTTTCTCTTCCCACATTTACAGTTTTTTTAATTTTTTGTTTGAGAATTAGTTTTTTTTTTCTGTTTTGTTTTAAAAAAAAAATTCTTGCTCATGAATTTTAAAATTTCAGTTATGTTAGAAGGGCCCCCATTTTTTCATTTGTTTAGAGCCCCACTTCTTTCGGGACTGCCCCTGAACACAGATAGTCTCCTGACAACGCTTCAGACGAGCCCTGTTCCCCGAAGACGTTTTGAATACGAACCCTAGTTATAAGATCAATGACACTCTTACCACGAATACAGCAGGAACTAGGAACTGACGACGCTTATCCAGTTATCCTTAGTACGAAACCAGCAAACCGATGATGACGCTCTATGGCACCAACCTATCAAAAACCTATGAATTTCTAAGCAATGATCCAAAAGTGATCGAGTTAGGACAACCCGAGACTACCTAGAACTAGCACTAAAAGACAGACCGAGTGATGAGCTTCTTGAACTAATGTCGAGACCAAAACCTGCAAGCAAATTCTGGGCCTGAGTAGGTAGATGGTTTGTCATTTGTTCTCGTTGTTGGTAGGAAACGTGAAGTAGATCACAAATCAATAAACACATGTTGTAGTCAAGGTTCTCAAATCTCAATTGACACTTAGTGACATGTATTAAGACGCGTGTAAGTGTAGTCAAATACAACTCAAAGCTAACGAAGACTGCATCTACCCTCTCCAATCGTAGTGAGCACGAATCGAATATCCAAGTTTTTTAGAATCCATTTCGTCCAAAAAATATCAGAATCTAATTTGATTCCTAGCTAAATAGATATTTGGGATCTAGATATCAGATATTTTCATATATTTAACCATATACCCGATTCGATCCATAAAATACAATTAAAATCAAAAACAAATAAAAATTCAATGCTAATAAAAATAAAATTATTTTATTAAAATAAAAATTCATTTAAAAATATTAAAACTTACATCAAATAGAATAATTATAATATATATATATATATCATTCTTTAAAGATATGTATAAAATATACATATAACAAATCGGATCGTATATGATTACTAAAAAGATTAGTATTTCTTATTTGCTTCATTTCTTGTGGATACTGAATATTAATATTTTCTTGCCTGTGTGAGGTTACAAACATCCAGATTTCGGTTTGAATCGAAAAGAATAACCAATTGAATCAAAATTTACATATATTTTGTCCATCCCTACTCTCCACTTCCTTTTTCACCAGAGAACAGGAAAGGGGTTGTATTAACACAAGTATACATGTTCCATTTAGTATTGTAAATTTGTAATCGATTTTTAAGTGACATCATTTTGAAAACCTTCAAAAAAGAAACTAAAATAAGATTCTTTCGTATCCATTTGCTTAAATAATTTAAAATGCTTTTAGGCAAGGAACATGATTTCCCAACAAAAGTTTAAGCATAGGACACAATCTTTCAATTGCAAACATAATGCAAACACACTTTCATACCAATCAGAGTCATTACACTCCGTTAATACTTGGCAAACACCACAGGCTGAAAAGAAAATTGAGCAAGCCAACACCATAAAACTATGTTACATGCAATAAAATCATTAAAATAAGCACCAATTCTCATCCTTTATTCAGTTGGCCCATCATTTCTTTCCGTAGATTCCAAATCTATTTGTGGAATTCGATAACAGAATATGAATGGACACCACAAACAACTTCACACCGAAGAAAACCTGAACCAAATGCTAAATTCTCCAACTGCGAAAACGATCTCTCTTTACCACCTGAGCATTGTGTTAGCATCAACATGTCCATACCAAACATATAGTTAGAGGAAAAGTCACCACTCTTTGGTTTTGTTGGTGTAATCAAATCTACAATGATCACTTTTCCATTTTCCGGTAGGCTCTTCCAACAATTTTTTAGAAGCTTTATACAAAGCTCGTCCGACCAATCATGTAGTATCCACTATCAACAAATTAACAACATTATATTAGAGATATTAGACAATCAAAACTCAAAGATATCAAGTTTTATATTCATATATATAGTTACTTTCATAAATATTGCATCTCCTTTTGGAACTTCTATAAACATGTCTCCAGAGACATGCTCCACTCCTATAATTGGAAAAATTAAACAAAAACAAATAAAAGTTTTGAGAGGCACTTCATCATATATCTTAATCAAATTTATTAAGTAGTTTTGTACCTGGATAAGATGGAGCATTGGTTAAAACCTGAGGTAAGTCAAAATTAACTCCCTTAATATGAGGATACTTGGAAGTGACTAGACCTAATGTAGTGCCACTTCCTCCTCCAACATCCACCAAAGTGTTAACGTCTTCAAATCCTTTGTAAACTTCTAGAACCTTCTTCAAAATCATGATGGAAGGTTCTGACATGGCACGATCAAACACTTCAGCAAATTGTCTATCTGAATTAATGTATTCAAAAATTTGCATTCCGTGGGCAGAGCTAAATGCATCTCTTCCTTCTAGTATCACATCTTTAAGGTTTGTCCTGTGAATAAAGAAAAAGAAAGTAATATGCATCTGTTCGTTTATGATTGGTTTAACAGGGCCTGTCACGGACAAACTCGAATGAAACATGTGTCTTAGGCCTCCCAAAATGTTTCAAAAAAACTACATAGGCATAAAAAAAATTAAAAAATGTTAGCCCCCGAATTTATTTTTTAAACTTTTAGTTGAAACTTTTAATAAATCGCCTATAACTCCCTAAATCTAAAGCATGTTTATAAAGAACATTCGTTGTATTGGTGAGGACCGAACCAACTCGGTTTAACTCATTTACAGAATAATGAAGTACGTACCAAGTCTTGAAAAACACTTCGGTGTGGAGCAACATAAACAGAGAACCAAGAGAACCAGAACCATCACTATCTTTCAAGAAGTACTTGCAAACCGGTTCGGTTGCATATACCATCTCCATATTTCCGGTTCGGCCGTTTTCTTTACATTCTATCATACGGCACTTCAAGATCGAGTGGCTGACGAGTAACCGCAGCATCCGGTCAAGCAACACTGGCGCCTCCGGGTTGGTGGGTTTGTTAGGGAGACTACGGGCTATATCATACGGTGAGAGCCACATGTTGTTGCCTGCTGCAGCGATCTTGTCAATGACGCCAAGCTCCAAGGCAGCTTTGAGAACCATGGGGAAAGCCACGGTGTTGACGATACTCTCTGCTTGCAAGCTCACCATTTTCTCGTCGATTTCTTGCTCTTCTTCGGTTAAAACCGGCTTAGGGTAATTGGGTAAGGGGTCTTGAAGATGGTTTGACATTATTGTTTGTGGTTATAAGATTGAAAGAAGAGTTTGTTTTGTTTGCGAGTGTGGTTGTAACGTTCATACTTGTTGCCATTTTATAGGGAAAAAGAACAGAAGCCAAAGACAAGTGTTTCGAGTTTTTATTTGATGACCAACTGGCTCCACCCGACTAGAAGTATGGCCAATATTTTATATATTTATTGTTGGAGATTATCGAGATGATAATATCTGTACACACATTTGTTTTTTTGTGTTTTAGAACAATACATACTCGTATGTTTAAGAAAGATATGTCAAGATTTGATGTTAATGGAATCATGGAGTGCAGTATGGACCATCACCAAAAGAAGAGAAGGGAATTCTTAGCTATTTCCATAACGTTACCTAAATATTTATTTTTGTACCAAAAGTTTATTGAAAGAAATACAGGATAGAAAAATCATAAAATTCTATAAATTTTGAAAACTAGTCCATCTTTTGTTGCAAGAAATCCATATTTTTATATTTTTTAAGTGTTAAAAATTACGATTTGAATGGTGACCAAGTAATGAAGATGAACATTGAATTATTTATCATTCCTAACAAAAATTACCATTCGCAAGGAATAATTTTTTTTTTCTTATTCTTTCTCATTTCTTGTAGGCAAATATAAAATAAAACTGATATTTGTTAATTTTGAAAAGAAACAGACATTCCTTTTCATTTTTATTATTTTATTTGTATACATTAATTTCTTATTTGTTTTTTTTTTCCAAAAAAAATTCTCAGTTGGAGCCTACATAATTTATATACAGTATAGAATTCAACCAAAGATTATTTCCAAATTCTAACCGGAGGGGTCATATGGAGAATAGAATGGAATCAGTATATATAGTCCCATTTGCAAATTTTAATATTTTTCTAACCATTTAAAGAAACGAAAAATGATGACGACACAAGACTATATGTAAAATGGTGGTGAATCGTAATCATACAATATTTTTTCTAATCATTCAGGTACTTAGCTGGTCCACCACAACCACGTGAATCACGAATTCACGATACCACTTTAAGCTATAAAGGAACTTGAATGACTGAATCATGTACTTGTTTGATTTTACGAAGATTTGGTTGTGAACAGCGCAGGAACATAGGGCCAAGGGAGCGTAACCCCCGAACCTAAACATTTTTTAACAAAAATAACTAGATTTTGATCCGCGCTTAGAAAGCGCGGATTTATTTTTGAAATTAAATAAATTATTTTAATATAAAATTGTATATAGGTTTGAGAATATTTATCCGGAAACGCGAACCGAACTTTACCAAACTGTAAAATCGAAACAAAAATAGAATTGAATTTCATTAAGAACCGAATAGATCATATATCTATAGAATAAAAAAAATAAAAACAAATCAAAACCAAATGGGTACTTAAATTTTTAAAATACAAATTATGTACTTACAAATATTAATTATATGTATTTTCTAAATAACAAAATATCTTAAAATACTATTTATAAATTGAGTTATATGAAAAAACTGAATTACTAAAATATTTTTATACAAAATATTAAAATTATCTGATATTTTTATTTGAACAATTTAAATTGCCCGATTTTTAAGCTGAAAACTCAAAAATTATCAGATTTTTTTGTTTGCATATTAGCAAGTTCTCAACTTTGCTATCAAACCAAAAAACGAAATAACACAACTGACCAAACGTTGTAAATTCTTGAACGGTTCCTATATTTCTTGAACCAAAACACCAATAACCGAGATACTGAGGTGATGAAGATTAATAGTGCATCTACATTTACATAAACCTAAACCAATGTACGTAAGCCTGAACCAATGTACATAAGCTTAAACTGGTCGTTAACATTAAGTTTGGGCGTTAAAATTTGCCAATGCATATTTAAAAATGTACCAACATTTCAAAAATAGTAGTCTGGCATATTATTAAAGATCTCAATTAAATAAGTTTATTCCAAGAAATATTCTCTAACTTCAAATGTAGTTTTATAGTTAATTCAGTTTATATATGTTGATATCACTTTTATGAAAAATGGTATGCAAATATGTATAAGTGTCAAGAAGTAAATCACCATAAGATATAAATTAGGGTTGCCTTCTTTACACCCCCCAAACTACCTAAACCCACACCAAACCCCCCTAAACTTATAGGCTCATTAAGAAACCCCCTAAACTAATCTGCTTCATTAGTTTTCTCCCTAAAGTATTTTTCCTGAATTAATTCCACATATCGTATGATTTCGACGTGATTGCGTTTAATTTCATAAAAACGCGATCAGACAAATCACGTTAACCCTAAGACTACCCGATAATCTCCCCACCGAACCGTAAGACCCGACTTAAGTTAAAAGACCCGAATATGAAACTCTCCACATAATTTCGCCATCAATTGCTCTGAAACTAGGGTTCATACTTCATCTCTATGAAAAGAAGCTTAAGGAAGCTTCATAGAGATTGTTTTTTTAGTTTAAGATTTGCATCTTTCTTACTACGTAAAAGAGAGCAACGATCTATGTAATCTATGTAAGTTTTCTCATATGTTTTTTGCTTTGGATTATTTGTGGTTTGGTGGATGTTTCAGTTCCTTTTTGTTCCAGGACTTATGTCTAAAGCTATAGATTACCGAAGAACTTTAGTTACAAGCTCCAAGAAATTTTTATTCAATGCAAGTGGCAGATGAACCCGGGATGGTCTTACAGGCTAAAGTTAGAGCGTTACAAGCTGCAACCACGTCAAGAAAAATTCTTCTTCTTTTGTGGCTTTTACTATTGAATTTTTGAGATTGCACATTATTCTGTCCAGAGTTCTATAATCTCAATCGGGCTGTGTTCTGTGTGTTAGAAATTTTTGTTTCTTACTTATTTCCCATAAAACAAGAGGAAAGAGACAAAGGGATCATCTTGTTCTCGTTTGTAAGGAACCACTTTGTTGTAGTGACATAGTTTGTTTTATAAACGTACATTTGTAAACTTGATTATGTTAAACGTAAGCCATCACAATAACTTGAAGATTATTAGTCTATGTTCGTCTGAGAAAAACAAAAGTGTCAAACAACATGTTCACATGTCATCCTCTGGATTCATCGTAGACAACGTCTAATATAATTTTTCGTATAAAGGAAAATATTCAGAGTCAACACAAGGAAAAATGGTTTACTAAAAATTCTGAGAAAACATCATTTATAGGATCACAAAGTTATTAAGATAACCATAAGACACAAAACTAAACAAGAATTATTAAAACTCCCAAAAGTCATCATTCATAGATTTGGTTTGTTATAAGAACACTCATAAGTCACCATCCTTCCTTAGTTTATGCGTGCCTGTGATGGCTGCGTTAAAGCAACGAACTCTGGTTCTGTAACAGTTCCAACATCCTGAAAAATATAACATATGACATAACACAGTAGCATAAGTTATTAAATATTCACTTGACAATATCCAAATCTAGACACTAAAAACACTCACCTGCTCGATTGTTTCTCCTGTCTTCTTTATTTTCTTCTTTGGGTGTATTTTGCAGCCGGCTGCGTTGTGTCCAGCTTCCCCGCATTTAGAACAGTGGATGGTTCGCCCCCCCCCTTCCTAGTGTTTCTGTTTGCTTCTTCTTCTTTGGCGATTCATGCTTTCCTTTGAATCTTGGAAATTTTTTTTTATTCTTCTTTTTTTTTCGTCCAGGGAGTATAGGCTCCGGAGCTTCGACTATTAACCTGTATGTACCATTCATCCAAAAGCGTGGTCCTCTAACGGTGTTGATAGAGTCATTGTATGTCATCCGCCATATAGAAGTGGAAAAGAATTCCGAAACATAATTTTCAACATCTAACCCAGCATCTATCATCGCTCCATAAGCATGTTCACATGGAATTCCCGTTATCTGCCACTTCCCACATGTGCAGGCCATCCTTGTCGTGTTTACGTCATATGAACAGCGATAAAGACTAACCTCAAAAACTCCATGAGTACAAGGAGTCGTTATACACTTTTCAGCGTCTTCCTTCTCCGATTCAAGCATCTTAACCACATATTTTGTGAATTTCTCTGCGCGCCTCTCAGATTTCTTATTTCTTTTAGCTATTCTAACCATTGCTTGCCTTCTAATAGTTTCCAACATAGGCACAATTGCCTTGGCTCTTGCTGCAAGAATGGTGGCATTAAATGACTCAGTTGCATTGTTGTCGACATCCTCACATAAGCTTCCAAGCCTATAATATGCCAACGACCAAGTCTTTGGTTCCTTCTTCATCACGTCGTCATACAAAGACATGTTGTAGTCTTTCAGATTCCGGAGTTCTGCCTTGTACTGTGTCTTATTGTAGGCCCATGCTAGATTCCAAACCATTGGTTTCAGAAAATCCTTGTTCTTATGCTTTTTCTTTAAATTGTCCACAATATGTTTAACACATCGCCTGTGCTCTGCATTAGGTAATTCAGCCTTCACTGCAACTGATCAGACCCTGAATCAAATAATAATGGTGGTGTATTAGAGATATTAGTAGATGTGAAATGAGAAAGTCCAGTAATGAGATGCTTACCTTTGAGCCATCAGAAATAAGAACAAATCTGCTCCCATCACCGAGAACTAAATCAGCCTTCAGCCGTTGAACAAACCACAACCAGTTATCCGAGTTTTCTGTTTGTACTACAGCCCACGCAACCGGATAAATCTGATTATTTGCATCACGACCAACAGCAGTAAGCAATATCCCTTTTACCTCAGATTTTAAAAAAGTTCCATCTAACCCTATGATTGGCCGACAATACCCTCTCCATGAACTTCTAAGTTTCTCAAAACATACGTAAAAGCGATCAAAAACATCCTTACCCGCAGCATTGCGAGACGTATCGAGCACAACAATACTACCTGGGTTGGTCTTCTCGATCTCTCTCACATAACCTCGGAGATGAGCAAATTGGTCTGCATACTCTTTTTCCAGCCATTTCAAAGCAAGTAGTCTTCCTCTCTGGCACTGATTTCTTGATGCAACTAGTTTCCAAATATCCTTAATCTGCTCTTGGATTTTTTCTGGCATCAGACCACTGTCTTCTCTCAGTTTATCCAGAAAAATCCTTGCTATTACAGGACTTTTCAAAAGCTTGCACTTCCCGTTAGGAGTACAACTATGGTACTTGTATCTTGTTTTCACCAACCAACACTGTCTCGGCTTATCATATGAGCAGTAAACCCTCCATTTACATTTACCTCCAATACCACACTTAAAACTAAGCTTTGTCTTATCCCATCTGTTTTGCACAATGTTTCTCGCCTTACTCAAAGCATACTCTAATACAGCCTCTTTGAACTCGAAACCTGAGTAGAAAGTTGTTCCAATAGACAATCTGTCAAAAGACTTGTTTTTCATCCTTCTATCTCTTGCAACAAACTCGTCCTCTTCTTCATCTGAGCTTTCTGGAATTGTCATCCGACCAATGAACTCCTCATCAACAAAATCAGCAACTGATTGCTCAATCTCATGTTCATATCGATCAACAACCTCGTCTTCATCTTCACCATTATCCTCTTTAGCATAGATGTCGTTCGCCACTTTGTCATCTCTGTTTACATCTCCTATTTCCCCATCATGTCTTAGATCATTCTCAGTGTCCCTATACATAAGCAATAAAGAATCATATAATAGAAACAAATAATGGTCTGGTGAGTCAAAGAACGTGATCAATCAAAATAACAATAAATAATCACCTTGCAAGTTGTGAGGCCTCATTCTCCATCTTTAATAAATAGAACCTTCACCTAGTAGCTCTGTCTTTCTCCAATTCGTTACATGTGCTTTACGAGAGTGGCGTAAGGTTGTTTAAGGTGTACGTGTAAGGTAGGGTTTGTTAGCGTAGGTTTTTTCTATTAACGTGTCGGGTCTTTTTGTGTGGATCATGGATCAAAAAAATTATTGGATCGGATAAAGGGTAATCGTTATTTTTAAACGCTTTTTTTAATTTATAAACGTATATACTCTTATATAAGAAAAAATGTGCAATTAACTTGAAATAAATAGTTTAGGTGGATATTTGATGAATCATTTTATTTTGTGGGGTTAGGAGAAGAGCTTAAAAGTCTAGGGGGATTGACTGTGGGTTTAAGTAGTTTGGGGGGCGTAGAGAAGTCAACCCTATAAATTAATAAAAAATACTCAATACTTACGTACCAACATTGGCTAATTGTTAAAGCAAATGAGTCGCACAAAGTTTCTAATGTTGGTTATTTATGTAATCGGTTTATTTAAATAGGGATTAAAGATTTGGCCCAGATGATTTATACAAATCAGTTATAATAACTAATAAGGCTCA
Source organism: Brassica rapa (assembly GCF_000309985.2). NCBI lineage: Eukaryota > Viridiplantae > Streptophyta > Magnoliopsida > Brassicales > Brassicaceae > Brassica > Brassica rapa. Next base: position 14,294,012 of record NC_024796.2, on the reverse strand, counting down.
CACGATTGTAAGCATATACATGTATAGTTTTTTGAATTAATACGAAAGCAGTGGTGTGATGTACGGTAGGACTAAATATTAACAAAGTAATAGGCCAAACAACATTTATAAGTAGATTTCTCAAGACTGCTTCTTTTTTAATAGAATAGATATTAAAGAGGATTCTAAATTTTTTTTAAATAATTAGGGACAAGAGCCACAAGTTTGGTGGGTGGTGATTAACTTGAGGGTAAAACCCAATATGGTGATCACCAGGATTCGAATTCTGGTAACTGAAAAATTAACATTTCGGCATCGCTAGAAACAGAGAATTGATACGTGATAACACGTGACTAGTCTGGACCACTTCTGTGGAGCAATGATACATCTGTATAATTCAAAAAAAATATTAGGGATAGGAGTCCAAAATTTTAAATTGTTTATAAATACATGTAAAAAGAAACTAAAATTTTATTTTTGTCCAAAAACCCACTAATACTTTGAACCGGCCCTAGTTGTGAACTTTATTGTTATAGTACTATGTTGTCATATGACATAATACAACGCATCTCAACAGTGTCATACAAAATCTCGTGAGATTAGTTGTTTCTTAGTTAAGTGAAAATAAATTGAAAAATAATTTTCAAAAAGGTGAAAATATAAGAAAAGAATATAAAATGTCTTTTTGAAATATTTTCTACAAGTATTAGAGCATTTTCAATGGGAGTTCTATCCATTAGAGTTCTAAATATATATATATATATATGTAATTATGGGATCTATAATTTGTAGAAAACCGAACCCAAAATTTCTTAAAACATTTGGGTTGGGTTTTCCACAAAATTATGAACTCCGTAATTACGTATATATATATATATATATATATATATGTTTAAAATTTAATGGGTAGAACCCGGTTGGAAGTGTCTTGGTGATCTTCCACTATTTTTTCATGATTACGCTAATGCAGCAGACTACTCCATCTTTTATGTTCACTAGATCCTTTCTCCGCGCTACGCGCTGTTACATTTATTATTTTTATTTGTATGTGAACTTTTTTTATTAAATTATATATAACTAATTTTAAATTTTGATTTTTTAATATATTTTTAGTTTGGAGTAAGTATTTCTATTGTATGTAACATAATTAACTAATAAAATATGTAAAATCAAGCCCGAGATTTTAGAGTTATGTAAAAAAAATATAATTATGTATAGAACATAAATTATCTTAGTTTAAAAGATCGGAATCTCATCTCGAGTAAATTCATGAAAAGAAAAAGTACTCCAATAACCTACTTAAAATATAAAACCCTCATTTCAATAAAAAACGTATTTAATAATATTTTTTGACGTGTAATAGTTGAAAACTGACAATTGAATATTGATCTAGAATATTATTTTAATATATCTAATGGTAAATTATTAATTGTAATAAACAAATTTTGAATTTTGTAATATTACATGAATTAGAAGTCTTTAAATCTAAAGTCTATTTTGTTAACATAATATATTTTTTATCATTTATTATTTTGACATTACAAAATATTGCTTTAGTTTTATTTGTATATTAATTTTTAATAATTTAGTTTCTTTTAAATAATTTTAAAATTATCAAGAATATAATATATTTAAAATTATTTATTTAAATATATCCAAATATGATGTCTCATTTTTATGTGTGCTTGCGTTGAGCATATTTATTTTGTAGTTTGTATATTTAATAACACTTTGTTGCGTGCCGTTCTATGGTTTTAATAAATGTGTTGTCATTTCATTTTTATTACTACTAACATGAGTTTTTAGTGATCAGTGATAATATATTTTTAACGTTATGTATTATATTTTATCGTATATTTTTTAACTCTTCATGCTGCCACTTTTTTTAGAATCATTTTAATTAGATAATAAGTTTAAAGATGTAAATAAAACTGTGTATGTTGTAAATTTAGACTTTTTAGTGTAATTAAGCACTATCAATTATGGAAATTATATTATGATTTTATTTTACTAAATCTTTTTTTTCTGTGTATATTTTTTGTTTTACTTTGTATTTTTACAATTTTATTGCTTTATTCTTTAATTGCAGATAATTGCTCTTTCCAATTTTTGATTCATATAGTTTAAAAGTCTTTGGTTGATATTTGTTTGTTTTCTTTCTCCAATTACAATGTACAGTTCGACCGTTTCTTTTTTTTTTGGGATTAAACTACTAAAATCATCAGATTGAAAAGCTTAAACTCCAAGAATGGAGTGAGTATTTATCCTAGAAAAAACTTATTTAACCACAAATATAGTGAGATATTATAATATTAGAAGGTATGGAAACTCTTCTCTGTTGTCTTACGCTAGACATAATTAAGTTGTTGTCAATTGATTTTATATTTGTGATAACTGAAAATATATTTTTATGTATTCCTTACATCATTGTTAATTGGTTTACGGTTCGATCATTTCTAATACATACTATGAGTAATATAATATTAGATGTTGATTATCTCCTTCCAATTAGGAATGCACAGAATCAGAAAAATTCAATGTGAGACCACTTTACAATTGTATCCTCATATCTATATAGATTTAGTTTATAGATTACTTTCATAATATTATAATATTACATCATCCTTAATTTTTTGATATGACAGCTCATGCGCGAAAATAATAAATTGTTTAATATTTATAATTTTATTATTTAAATATTTACTTTGTTTATAAGATATAAATTTTGTTATGAAAGCTAACTAATATATATGTATAAAGTGTAGGTTAAAGAATTTTAAAATAATTCAATGTTTGATTATATGACGCGTGGTCGTATATAAGGGTAACGAAGGTTATGTGGTTTGAATTACATATTTATAATTTGAGAAGAGTAATTATTAGATGTGACTCCTGTTTTTAGTAACTAATTAAATACAGTATTAAATATAATTAAATAATTAGTATTAAATAATAAATATTGTTTAGTCGATGAGAAACATACACGACAGTGTATGGGCATATGTCTGTTTTGAGCTCTTGTATAAAAGAAATTGTAGTCCTGGAATTCTGTTTTTGAGCTCTTGTATAATATAATCTGATTTTGATTCTTTTTTAAATAAAAGAAATTGTAGTTCTTCAACTCTGTTTTTCGTTTGAAACCGCATCAGTATTAATAGTCATCTCGTATCGGTAGTGATAGTGATGACTGTGGATCGATCATGGTGTACCAGGCATGCTGTGCAAGGATTAGCTAGCAGAGGATTGTCTTTCAGTTGTGCCTCTTGTCTCTCACGAGCATCTGCAATAGCTTTGGCAAGCTCCTCTCTCTGTTGTATCAAACATGGGTTTTAACTTGCTCATCAAGAAATTTGTCTGAAAGTTTTTCTATTACAATACTGTAGGTGTCATCATATTGTTATATTCACAAGGAAGACATCAATGGAAAATGAGGAAACAAACGTACAACAACAGAAACAGAATGGATAGACAACATGTGGAAAACTGAGCAACTCTCAGCTCAGAGTTGGTTAGACTTGCCGCGCCAGATTCCGATACCATCACAGGGGCAGAAACTAACTTGAGGGCTCTGATACTTATCCAAGAACTCCAGTTTTGGAAAGTATAGTTCCCTCAGCTCCCTCCACTCCACTTTTAGCCTGGGAAGGAATTTCAGACGCAAAACCTTGACACTGCACTCTGTTGGCTTCTCAGGCACGGACTTCCCAAAGCCTGTAAGCTTGGTTCCTCCTTTGATGTAGAGTTTTTCCAACATACGTAGCTTACCAGGCTCAAGCAATGAGGGAAGTTCAGCATCAGGAAAACACTGCAGGTCCAGTTTCATTAACTTCTCTGGAAGGTGGCTTGGAACGGCTACCTTCTTTGGAGCCTTGTGAGGCTTTGGATCTGTAACTGGGCTATTAGGAGGAAGCCGTGTCATCGACCTGATGAATTATTTTACTGCTCCAGAAGTAGATTCAGCTTTGTTGTGTTCATTAATACCTCCCCACGCCACTTTCAACTTCTCCAGATTGGAGAAGTCCTGAATATCCACAAACAGCTGAGAAACAGTGAATTTACCACCTTTGTTTATAGTAATGCTTAGCTTTCCAGCTTCTTCAAGTGCTTCAGTTCAGCCAGTAGACACAACGTCTCCACATCAGTAGCATCACTAACCACAAAGCCTTTGAGAACCTCCAAGTTCCAGCCATGACAACCTCTTTGGCATCCGGTCTAACAACGTCATGGAGCTTGTTGAGGCACGGATCTCCTGCCTACAGATTAAAAAAAACATAGAATAAATTAAAATTATACTATAAAATCCAAAAAAAAAGATTATATAAGTATTATCAACTAATTAAATTGACAATAGGATAAGAGAAACACACGAATTACCTCATGCTTTCGAGAGCAGCCTTCTGCAGTTCAGGATTAGGGTCTTGAACCCTCTCAACATAGAGCTCCAGGTTCTGCTTCAGTTTCAAGTCCTCTTCAGACTACAAATCACATCAGATGCCAAACATATCATATAGAAATCACTTTAGCAAGGCTTTCAAAACCAACAAACAACTTATCAGCTAAACCCTAAATCTCTACATTAGTGCAATATCTACAGCTTAATCGTAATCTCCACTAACTCTGATTATGAACTAACTCTTGCAGCCAAGCAAAGATTCAAAGAGAATGAAAAATCGAGCTTACCAGATCTTCCTCTTTCTTATCATCCTTCTTCTTGGGATCCTTAGAAGGAACCTTGGTCGTAGCTTCATCCCGCTTCGCACCATCACCAAAGCTGTTCGGATCTGGACCTGAAGCCATCTCAATCAATTGTGGAGGATGTATTGATTAATCGTGTGGATCAGATCGTGAGATGGAAACGAAGAGAGGAAGAGCAAAGGGTTTTACGAATCATCTAGAAAATTGGGGGTTTGGAGAATTGAAAAAGGGAAACGTCGGATCTCTCCACTTTAGATCGTGAAAGGTGAAACGAAGAAGGCTAAGAGAAAAAAGAATGGGCTTCCTGGGCATTGACATTTACATTTTGTCTCAAAAAAAAACGAAGCCCATATTTTTAAACTCGTGATGACGTGTCAGAAAGGGATCTCCTGATTGGCTGATTTAATTGTCCTACGTGGACAGCTTCACTGATGCTCATTTCATTCTTTTGCTAACAGTAAACTGATAAATTTCATCGCTGATAGGTTTACTTTTGCCTCCAAAATGATTAAGAGCATCAGCTATTTTAGTACAAGCTCTCACCAAAGCATCTCACAAATGATAATAATATAAATATTAAAATTACTTTATTTGGAACACTATTAACATTACTTTAAAAAAAAAAGGAAATCTAGAATAGTGACATATAGACAAATCTCATACAAGTTTCTCAACCATTTTTAAGAGAGATTTTAAGAGAGAAACTTCTCTTATTTCATTAGTTTTAATGGGAGAGACTTCAAAACTACCGAAATTGTCATAATAGGTTTTATTTGATCGTAACTTTTGTTACTAGTTAGTTCCAAATTTCCAATGACTGAAAGAGTAAAGCGGAAAAGACTATAAATTTTTTATTTTATAAGAAAAAACTCTGATGGATATATGGAGAAGAAGAATAAAGCTCCTACTCAAATTTCAAAAATAAACAAGACTTTTACAGCTCGTCTTTTGTATCCGATGCATCATCAATCTTCTTAGGTTCCTCAGTTTTAGTACTACTAGTGGTATCTTCAACATGAGAAGTTGTTGGCTTGTTCTTCTCAATGAAACTTATGAAGTCTTCCTTTGTCCTGTTTCCTTCGTACGCTACAACGGTTCCACTCACTGATCTGAAGTAAATGGTTGGGAAACCTTTCACATCAAAGGGTTCACTTGGGATATCATTTGCGGTTGCGTCCTACACACCAACATATATTTGTGTTTAGGACAAATCAAAGTTGAGATAACATGTCGAACAACAAGAAGAAACATAGATCAAGCTTACTAGTTTTGCTATGATCACACTTGGGTCGTTCTTGAACGCCAAAGCCACTTCGTCCAAGATAGGGGCAATTTTTTGGCAATGTCCACACCATGGCGCATAGAATTCGATCAAGACTGACAGATAAAATTGATTTTTTGTATCAGTTTTTGTTTTGCAAGAAATTAAAAAAAAAACACTACTAGAGTTTATAAATGTGCTCACCATTCTTTCCAGACTTCAACACTATGTCGTCAAGGGTCTCAGCTACAACAACCTTCACTGGTTCGTTGTTCTCAGCTGGAATAGGTTGAGATTTTTTGAAGACATCAACTTTCCCGTCCTGAAGAAAACGTGTTCTTTACGTTAGGTTATGTTGATTCTACGTAGTTATTATGCATAAAACTCACAAGAATGTGTGTAAAGAGAATGAAACAAACCTTAAAGTCCTTCATCCACGATTCAATCTCCTCAACCACAACGTTTGCTTTCAAGTACTTCTTGCTATCAGGAGTCTGGATAATGACAAGGGGAACTTGGCTCTCTTCTACTCCAAAGTACTGTTATACCAAAGAACAAACTATGCTTAGTTATGTGTAACTTATAGCATAAGAAAATGATTGATATAGACAAAGAATGTAATAGTTAACCTCCAAGGCGCCTTTGCCGCCCTCAGCATCACCAACAAGGAAAGAAAGATCTTGTCCTTTGTAAGATGTAGCAACTTTACGGAACTTCGATTTTAAAGATTCAGCTGATTCTCCAGTGAAGTTGACAAACATCATTACCTGAATTTCAAAATATTACTACAACCAATCAAAACCAAAAGATCATAGAAGAGTTTAAAAATTAAGAGCTATCCAAAAGCTAGAACCAAACATAACAAGTTACCTTAGTGGCAGAGCTGTCGAAGAATGATGCAACATATGGACGGTTGCTTGGATCACTGTCAAAGACTGTGACAAGTGGAATGCTTGACTCTTTGAGAAACTTCTCTAGAGCTTCCCCATTGAAGTCCTATATTCAAGATTTCTAGATCAGTTAAACAGCATGAAACGTTATTTAATTGATGTAACGTACAATACAAGTGTCCCTTTGTACCTTGGAATCAACAAACAGTTCATCGAAAGGCTTGAAAAGCCTCACGACAGGTCCTGCCACTGATGAGTCTCCACGAGGAAGAAGCTTGGCATCCAAAGTGTGTGCAAAATCATAGTCACCGCGCAGTTTCTCAGCAAGGGCTATGAAAGAATCAAACTCCTCACCGGATAACTTAGGGAACACGCCAACCTAAGACAACATAAATGGACAATTACTTAGATTAAATTAGAGCCAGTCTTGGATATAATAAAAATGCAGCATTCGTTTATAACTGCCAAATTATTGGTGGTTAATATGTATAGATTACTCGCCCCCAAAATAATTAAAAATATGTAAATATTGATCATTTAATAATTGTTTTAAGCCCTATGAATCTCAGGACTAATCCTAGCTGCAACGCTTAATAAAACATTCTTAAAAAAGGGAATGACATGCGAGGCACTTACAGCAACAACATTCTTTTCACCGACAACCTCAGCAGCATCAGCAGCTGTCTTAATCTCAGATGAAGCAGGTCCACTTTGCTTCTTGACATAAGAGACAATACCGGGAGCTTCACGAGGTCCGTTGTAATCTTGAATAGACTTTCCTCCATTTCTCAAAATCTTGATAGTGGGGAAGCCCTGAATCTTGTACTCGTTTGCAATGCCTTTGTTTGATTCCTCACTAGCATCAATCTTGGCAAGAACGAGGGGAGGGTTATGGGTGATCAACTCTGATGCAGCCTTCTCGTACTGTTATCAAATATCACCAACGTTAGTCATGAATCTAGTCAATATATATTACTATTAATATATACCATATTACTAGCCATATACCATTAATTTTGGTGAAGGAAAATTTTAGTCAATAAATATTCATAAAATTTTGAATATAATCAATCATAATTTTATGAAAATCATTTGTAAATGGAAGTTTCATATTTTAAAATGTAATTATTATTTAACAATACACTTAATCAATATATTTATCAATAACATTTTCATAAATAATGCTAAATGTTTTTACAGATATTACTATTATAAAAAAATTATAAATCATATTTACATAAACACTAACATTTTTTTTCTTAATATAGTCAATAATTAAAAGCCAATATGTTTACCTCAGGAGCAAGGCTCTTGCAGTGGCCACACCTAAAAGAATAGTAAAACATAGGGTTACCAAATGAATTATAGGGTTTCGAGACACGATCTATGTCAACAGTTCAAAAAGGCTCAGATCTTACCATGGGGCGTAGAACTCGACGACGATGAAGTCATGCTTGTTGATGGTTTCGGTAAAGTTAGAGTGGTCTAGAGTCAAGACGAACTCCTTCGTCTCCGTCTCTTCGCTTCTTGAAGAAGCAAAGATAGATAAGACCACGATCGAAAACAACGCGAAACCTTTAAACGCCATTATCGTTTTCCCTTCTCCCTCTCTACTGTACCAATGTTTGTATGAATGTTATGCTTGTGTCTGAACGAGAACATATATATAGCTCTAGTCATTAATGAAATAACACGAAAATGCTGGATTCTAAGTGGTCATAAATACACGCGTCGAGTTTTAATTGGGTACACTTAGTCATTGGATTTTAATTACCTTTTTTGTAAAAGGGGATTTTAATTACCTTTTTTTTTTTGTAAAAGGGGATTTTAATTACTTTGGAAGGATTTTGTTTTAATTGACTCTTGACCATAGAACGAAAGACTATTTAATATTTCACTATTTACTTCTTTAAACAGCAGTGAAAATCATATTAATGAGGATTTGAAAAAATCTTGTAAGAAGATGTGGCCGTTTCTGATTAATAATTTATTGTTCATTTTGGTAAGAATATTGGGTCAACATTCAAAATCAATTGAATTTTGTAAATGACTGACTAAATATGTAGAGAATGTAAATGGAGGTTTGATTTTGATAATTCTCCAAATGGCATTATTATTATAGGTTTTGAAGTTAAATTTTATACTACAATTTTTATTAAATTATTTTACGTTTTTGGAATGTTTAGTTAAAATGTCAATATATCATAATTATGACAATACATCTGCAAATCATGTCTAACACATCTACATAGTTCCTCTTCATTTTTTCAATATTGTATGTTCCATAATGGCAAAATGATCTCTATACTGAATAATGCTATTACACTTAGTTTTATGTTTAAATTGTTGTCATTGTGTTCTAAGACAAAAGTGTGTGACAGTTTATAACATATAGATCTTACTTTATGTAATGAACCAAATAACATGTAAATCTATGGATTTCCGATTGATTCATACTCTTTTCTTGTCAAGAAAAATTCACAGAAATGTGTATATTAATAATTAAACAATAAGCTACACACTTTTTTTTTGTATTTGGTGAGTACTAAGGACAACCCTTGTACAAGTTTTTTGTCAATGAAAATTCTGTGATTAGTTTAGAAATATTTATGTAGAGAATATAGTTTAAGAATCAACGGTTCTTCATTTCATATTCTCTTAATTTTTATAATCCGATGAATGTCATTTGACTCTCTTTTTTTTTAGCAAATCATTTGACTGCTAAGAACCTGTTATCATAGTTCAGAACGTCGATTTTGCTTCTATTCTTGTTTTCATGACTTTCCTTCTGTCATTAGATTGATAAGAATTTATATTGTATTTTGGTTTCACTCTCTTGCTGTAAAATGTATTGTGGATGTGTTTTCAGTCAACATGGAATCTTCCACGTTTAAGAAGAAGTTAAATCATCATTTATTTGTTAATCCTGGAAAGTTAAAAGAAGTTACAAACTATTATGTGCAAGCTTTTGGAGCGGTTATAAAGAAAGCTTTTTATTTTCTCTCTATGTCGAGCTATTTTTAGATGACACTATTCTTGTCATTTCCAAAGGAGTAAAAGATCTATCTAAGTATGTTATTTCTTTCTTTTCCATTATTTTTGTTATTTTTTTTTGTTTAATCTAATCACTATACATATTTGACTAATGAAAGGGAAACTATAATCAGGCTTGAAGTGACAGTGAATGTTGATGAAGTCAAAACATTAGCTCTTAACAATGATAATAACTCTGAAATAGAACTTAGACATGAGAAAGATTACTCATGGTTGATCTCAGTTGAAGGAGATAGAGGAATTCAAGCTAAAATATTAGATCCGTATGGTTATATATGGGCTCTTTCTCATACTAAGGCAAAGAACACTTGTAAACATGTAAGTATTAAATCACTTTGTATTTAAGTTCTAAATTTCGATAAGTCAACAAAATAATTCATTATATTGTTGTTTTATAGTGCTATTGCTCTTCTCCAATTCATTTGTTTGACTCTCTGTGTACTCACCCTAGAACACTGCGTTGGATAAAACTAGATTCACCCACGTCTGCTTATGTACAAGAATTGAACGTTTCAAGTAAACTAGAAGAGGTATAGTGTCATTTTGAACTAATCTTGATTGATATCATTGATGCATGTTAATATCTCTTTTCATCCTTAGAAACAAAAAACGTTCGTTATAACATGTAATGACCATGTCGATAACCGAAGTCAAGATTTCAAGACCATTCCATTTTCATACCATGGTTTTACTTCTCTCATGCAATATATGATTAATGTAAGTTTGTTTTGCTTGTGTATTTACAATATGTATATGCTTCATTTTGTTTTAATTTCACTTAGGTTTTTGTGTTATTAGGTGTATTGTTACATGGTCGTAATCCGCTGGGCTAATTTGATAATTCGATTCAAGACGAAAGAGATTGAAAAGAGAGTTTTATGAGAGGTTGGATAAAGTTCTTTTAAGGGTTCATTCAAGACTTGAATGTATTAATTTTAATTTGGACACCAGTCCTCTTGGCCATAGGAAACTCGGAGTAGAATGTGTTGTTAAATTGCTTCAGACAATTCTTGCCAAAATAGGATATAAGGAAGGGATGAACGATTCCATCAACACGGAACTCGTTAATTGGATCGATTTATTAGGGTGACATTGCTTAGGTCGGTTAGCCGGTGGTCTGCTTGGGTTTATTCTTTTATGTTTTGATTATTGTATTTAATACATTAAATATTCATAATATGAGAACAATAGGTTTATGGTATGTATTGATATCCTTTTGTTATGCTATCTATTATGATTTTAACTTATTGATATTTAGGTATTCTGTTAGAGATCTAACCAATTTCGGTTCAGAATAACTATTACGTTTTCGGATCAAATTCAGTTCATTTTTTTGGATTTAGGTTGTTTGCCTAACTCTACCATTAACGGTTAGCGGTTGGAGCATTACATTTTGTTTCTAGGGGTTCCATGATACCCGTCAGCATTTGTATCAAAACTTGTGTTCCAATTTTGAATGAATACTATCAGTTTGGGTGAAAAAAATACTATTCAACTTTTTTTGTTGTCAGTTATACTATTATAAATTACGAAAAATATTATAATAGACAATATTACAACTAATAATTCTATGTAATTTTATGAAGATTCACGTCATCACCTTGAAGCTCCGTATTAGATCCATTAATGCGGTATTCTTTCCGCCATGTTAAAGATTTCTAGTAATCATTTTCTTCCATATGCTGTAAGTATTCAAAATCTTTAGGACCAAACAATCAATTGTCTTATAAAGAAGAGTGTTCAGACGAGCATATTAGGCCTTTAATATTGTACAAACACTCGGCCTTTTAATCGGCCTTACAGGCCTTTGCGAGTTGAACATTGTAAGCAGAGTGAGAGATACTACCATAAAAGTGGTAATTAACAAAGGGAAAAAAAAAATAGACGGAAGCTTCTATTTGAGTGAGTTGTAACTTTACCAAACTAGCCCTAACACGACCTCATTTCCCGAGGGTAAAAATTGTAACTATATTACGAAGACACTAGTAGAGACAGTGGCGGAGGAAGAAAACGTCAAGAGTCTAGAGCTTGGCGCCATCAGCGAAATCGAAAAGAGTGAAAGGAGGCGCTGAGCTTAGAGTTTCCGAAAACAATCTCCGGCGAAGATGACTGAGATCACATCGGCGATGGACATCGACGTAGAGGAGAATCATCCTCGCAAGCCGAAAGACGTCGCCGGCGGCTTTGGTGCTCCGCCGCAGAGCAAGGCGACGCCTTGGGTCGAGAAGTACCGTCCTCAATCGCTAGACGACGTCGCAGCACATCGTGACATTGTTGATACGAGTAATTGAGCTCACACACTCTCTCGAATTTCATCACCTAGGGTTTCAGAGGATAGTGGTGGTCTAAAAATTGAGTCTTTTGAAATGGGTTTGCCTCTGATTATGCCTGAGGCTTTGTGTTGGTGAAATTGAAAGTGAATGTTATCTTTCTAATGCTATCTTTGCTCACTTTTGTTTTTTTGTTTTTGTGAAACAGTTGATAGGTTGACCAATGAGAACAAGTTGCCTCACCTTCTGCTCTATGGTCCTCCCGGTACAGGCAAAACATCCACCATTCTAGCCGTTGCCAGGAAACTTTATGGCCCCAAGTTCCGTAATATGATTCTTGAACTCAACGCCTCTGATGATAGAGGCATTGATGTTGTCAGGCAGCAGATTCAAGATTTCGCTAGCACTCAGAGCTTCTCTTTGTGAGTTTCCCTTTCTTTCTTCTTTTGCTTTTTTGTGGTTTGTTTATTATAATGATGAGCATTTGGATATGAAATGTATTGTTAAGGCTTTACCTATGTTAAGCTGTAGCATCATGCTGAGTAGAAGAGTAAGATATATCATTTTGTGTTGCAAGTTTGTTGTGGATGATAAAAATAATAATAATTGAATTGATGATTGCAGAGGAAAATCTTCGGTGAAGTTGGTTCTGCTAGACGAAGCAGATGCCATGACAAAAGATGCTCAGTTTGCTTTGCGTAGAGGTAAGGCTTCATATACTCGGTTGTTTTTGGTTATGTTTAAGTATGGTACTAACTAGTATGTTTCTTTTTCTTTTCTTTTTTTTTTTGCTAGTGATTGAGAAGTACACAAAGAGTACTAGGTTTGCGCTCATCGGAAACCATGTCAACAAGATCATCCCAGCTTTACAGTCCAGATGTACCCGATTTAGATTTGCCCCTCTTGATCCTGTTCATGTGAGTCAACGTCTTAAACATGTCATAGAAGCTGAAGGGTGAGGGAATAAAAGATATTTCAATCTTCAAAACTATTTGTTAGTTGTGTGTGTTGTCTCCACCCTGTCTCTTTGCTAATTGTGCTTCTTTTTTTTGTAATTGGACTAGGCTTGATGTGAGTGAGAGTGGTTTGGCGGCTCTTGTACGGCTGAGCAATGGAGACATGAGAAAAGCCATGAACATTTTGCAGTCAACGCATATGGCGTCAGTGAAAATTACAGAGGAAGAGGTTTACCTCTGCACAGGAAACCCATTGCCAAAGGACATTGAGCAGATATCTCATTGGCTTCTAAATGAATCATTTGCTGAAAGCTACAAAAGTATGTGAGCCATAACTTACTAAAGTTAACTGATTCCATATGTCTGTCCTGGCTCTTCTTGATTGCTACCTTACTCTGTGCAGAAATATCAGAAATGAAGACGAGAAAAGGACTTGCGATTGTTGATATCGTCAGAGAGGTTACCATGTGAGTGACATACTTGGTTATTTGCTGATTCTACTGTATGCGTCTGTGAACCAACTAAGTTTTGTTTCTCCAACAGGTTTGTTTTTAAGATCAAGATGACTTCACATGTCAGAGTACAACTGATAAACGATTTGGCAGACATCGAGTTAGTATACTTCTGTTTTTTTTATCTCTTGTGGGTTGTTTCATTGTGAATGCCTGGAGTAGAGAGAGAGAGTAGTAGCTTTTTGTTTCTAATTTTGAGTCTGTTTTTATGGGTTTTTTACAGGTACAGATTGGGTTTTGGATGCAACGACAAACTGCAGCTTGGAGCTATCATTTCTACTTTCACACACGCCAGGTCTGCTTTAATTGCTGCAGCAAAGTAAAACCTGTGTGTTCTTTTATCTTTACCATTTTGGAAACCCTGCATAAGTAGCTTTAATATAATTCAACAAAGACAGAATGTTTTACCTCGCTTATGTTTTCCTGGTAGTCTCTATGTACATTTTTTTTATGGCGGTCTCGGTGCCACCTTGTTATCCCTCTCATCTCAGTGCAGATGCAGGTTGCTAATAACACTATATTAATGAACAAAACCAGTAGTAGAGAAAGAGTGAACTGTTCTGTCTATTCCTAAATTTTGAAAAAATGATTCAAACCTATGTCCTAAGCATTATCTTCCTGTATTTTTAATATTTTGTTTGATAAAAATTCATATTTTCTCTGATATGATTTACCATTTCAACTTATGTAACTAATTCTATAATGTAAAATATTCTCAATACTATGTAACAGATTTTAAAATGAATTTATTCCAAAATTTATGTAGAGAACCATTATATTGCTATGCTGGGTCATACATAGTGTAGGCTGTGTATCTCGTATTAATCAAGGAGCAAAACGAAGGCTTAATTATTGCCAAAAAAAACCCAATCCGTTCCCTTCCGGTTCAGCATAGTGGATTCAAACCGGTTTACCGGCACGTGGGATGCCCGTGGTTGGTAGTTTCCACCAACTCGCACGTGACAGCTTAGAAAGTTCTCTGCCGAACAACAAGTGGATCAAGCGTCGACCACATCTGGTTCCCGCCCAATAGCCGCGACACAATCTCGTTATCTGCGATGGCATCTACGTAATTAAACGGAACTTCGAGGGCGTTGCTCCATCTACTCGGTTCGGTCTTAGCCTCGCACCTGAACTCCGGAGACACTACTCGTTGGTCCGAGCAGCTCGACCCGCCGCCGATCAATTCCGGTTTGTCGAAGTTTAACATAACCGGAGCCATCACATGACCGTTCGCTACCTCACTCCGTCGCTTCTCTATGACACCTTTCTTGTTGTATATACGACACAACACCCAATCGTCCAGCTGTTTCAAACCAACACATCCGGTCAAACAAAACCCGTTACAAAATCGTATTAAAAGAATCCGGTTTGATTCGGTAAACCACTCACCCTTAAACTGTTTCCCTTCCGAACCGACCGGTCAACGTCTGCGAGCCGGTATTCATGCATAATCCAATTGGTTTTCTCTCCTCTCGGAGGTTTTCCGGAATAAAACACTAGAGCCTTCTTTATACCGACCGGTTTAGGACGACCGATTGGTTTATCAGCACCTGTAGCTTTCCAATAGCCAGTACCAGCTGCCCGGTTTGGTCTTGAACCATTTGGGTACTTCCGGTCTCTCGGTGAGAAAAAATACCACTCCTTTTCTCCGTACAAAGCCATGTCTGTAAAATCTTAAACCGGTTAAACTAAACCGACTGTGTCTTCTTCTGTGATTTAAAAAGTAAACAAAAACGTACCGGGAAGGTCCCAAGCATCATATCTATACAAATCGAGTTCAGTGATGATAGGAGCAGCGATCGGCTGCGACGCGCATTTACGGCAGAGATACATGAGGACGAGCTCCTCGTCCGTCGGATGAAATCTAAATCCCGGTGGAAATTGCAAATCAGCCCCTGCTTTCACCATATCTCACTTTTTCTTCTTCTTCTTATTGTTTCTGGTTCGTGAAGATGTTTTGAAACTTCTTAAAGCAATGAAGAGAGTTGAATTTATAAGACAAAGAGAGTCGACACGTGGCGAACAGATAGGGCCTTTCGTGCTGGTGGAATGGAATCTCAGCAAGTAAAAATGTTTTAGTGAGGTTAAATTGTAGTGGAGGATTCATTGAAGTAGATGGAAAGTGACACGTGGAAGATGATGATAAAGGTGGTAAGTTTTGTCATTGCTTACGTCAGACAATTTGGAGTATAGCGGTCCGAAGCATGTGGATTTTGGGAAAGAGCGATGAGAATCGACACGTTGGATCTCACGCGTGTAACTTTCGAAAAGGGAGACCGATAGTTGACTGTATCTAATCATTTTTTCACTCATTGATTAGTTACGTGAGATTCAAGGCGTATTAAAGTTTATTTTAATAGTTTTGAACTAGTATTACACGAGCGTATATTAGACGACTCTTTAGGGAAATCTTTTTGTACGATCATTTGAGTTTTTTTTTTTTTTTTTTTTTTTCATTTGAGTTACTCAACGTTACTTTCGTATCATTTGGTCTACGATTAAAAAAGAAGAAAATATAACTCATAGTTATCAACTTATGCCAATGTCACTTTTTGAACTCTGTCATTTTCTCTAATGGAGTCCACAAGAGAGCGTCATCTTGAGCCGCATGTACCACCTACTAGATATACGCTCAGATATTTCCCACGTGGAGCGGCATTGTATGTTCGGCCGCCTTTTGTTTTGGTGGGTTGAATTTGAGATAAAAGCTCAAAAAGTGACAGAAAAGTTTTACACGTGAAAGGATGTGGATGGTTCATCAGTTTATAATCAGAATGATCCGATGCATGAATTTCCGAGCATAGCTAGTTATGGCCCAAGTAGAACATACAAGTACACCCACCGAGATAAAATAAGGTCGGCAGGATTTGATCAAATATTCGTGTAACAACCAGAACTATTTGCACATGTGACATGCCACGTGCTTCTACCAGAAGCAAATATTAAACGCATGTAATTTATGTTTTCGGTGCGGGTTTTAGCTCACTTTAATGCTATGGACCGAACCAGCATTATACGAAAAGAACAGGACACGCAAAATCTTCACGATGTGGACATATCATCACCATCACCATCACCACCATTATCATCATCGTTACCACCGACGAAACCAAAGACAACAATTGGTATGTAAAATCAAGAGAGTTGTATGCAGCAAGTTAAAAATGATCATGTATTGGGACAAGACAACAAGTGCTACATTTCATGTGGAAGTGAGGAACCAAACATCTAGATTAAATCATTAAACAGGTAAACCGATGCGACATTGCAGTTTCAGAGGAGTAACAGATACTATGTGACCGAGAGGTTTGTTCTACTTAAACCAGATTAAACCAGTAAACCGATACGACTTTTCAGTTTCAAGAGGAGTAACAGATACTATGTGACCGAGAGGTTTCTTCTACTTAAACCAGAAACGAAATTGGACAACAGCAGATACGTGATTTTTAAATCAATCCATCCTTCCCTTGAGGATTCTCTCCTTGATTTCATTTGGTGTTCTGTTGGATAAAAACATCATCATGAAAGAATGTTACAATCTTAAATAATATAATTGCATTGTTCTATGTTCAGAGGCAAGATGTGGAAACGATGAGGAGAACAAAACTTACACAACGTAGACATGTCCTCCCCAACCACTCAGACAATCGCGGTCAACTGAAGAGAGAAGTGCTTGTGAAATTGTCTCAAACAATTCCTCAGCTTCCTGAAAATAAAAACATTTAAAAAAAACCAAGGAAAGGATCAGCCAAACTCAAGTTGTAATATAACTCTTCATTAAATCAAGGCTTGATATAATGCACGTTGCACTTCTTATAAGATGCCTTTTGAATTTCAAACCTCATTTGCACAAAGTTATACCAGCGATCGAAGTATAACTAACAAGCCTGCACTCTGCAAAACCTCATTTTCAGGTCAAATGAAGATGTTCGAAAGAAAATCTACGATCACTATTATGCATACATTCATTCATTCACACCAGACCTAGATTCTACCAAAGAAAATTAATGATTTTGATAAACAAGCGTGGCCTTTGAACACCTCGTTCCTAAGCAGTAAGCCCACAAGCACAAAAAACAATTCCCAGCAAATCTAGATTCTATAATAGAATCCTATATATGAAGGACTTTTCCAGGTGATTCGGTAATAAAAAGAAGATTTTTCCAAGGAATATACCATATCTGGTTTGTACATGGCTTCACAGGCACCATATAGTGATTCTGAAGCAGTTCCAGACACAACAAAATCTTTAGCCAACTCCCTACGGTAAAAGAGACAACAAGTATCAAAGGCATGTCCACTATCATCGGACCAATCAATTTCAATAAATCCCAACTCTATTAAGAACTCAAAAAGAAACAGCAAAAGCAAGATTCTTAGATTATACATTAAACAGATAAGTATAGTCCAGTTATATGATTTAAGCTTCTTTGGATAAGAAGCGATCAGAACAATTTTATAACTAGCAAGATTCAGGACTATAATCACTGATCATCGACACCAAATGTCATTACATATTAAAACTAAGAGAGATAACGTATTGAATATTAGGATACGAGACTCAGTAAAGAAATGATGAGAGCAAAAGCAAGATAATATATCAAACCCACTTATATGAACGACCTGAACAATTAATACTGACCCATTCACCTAGCAAAATTTGAACTATACTCACTTGCTAACAGCACTAAATGACATTATAAATGAAAAATAAGACGTTTTGAATAACAGGAGATTCAGCAAAGAAAGGATGTGAGAGCATAGTACTTGGCTCCAATGGAATCCATAGTGCAAATGAAAGGTTTATCATCTTCTCCCAATCCAGCAATCACAGGTTGGCACAAGTATGGACCAAACCTGAAATAGTAAGAAGCTAGTTAGTTTCGGTCTCATCAGCCAGAATCAAAATTCAACTTATAGCTGCGACATCACAACATAAACTACACAAAAAGCACCGAAAGTTTCAACCTTTTCTCATAAAGAATGGCGGAGACAAGACTAGCGAAAGTCTCAGGCTTCATGTCTCTCTCTTCCCGAAGCTGATACAACTTATGACGAAACACGAGTCTCTGGTACCTTCACTCCCCAACCACCAAAACAGCTCTAAGTTTTTTTCAATTATGTGAAATAGTGAACGAGAGAGAGAGAGTTGTAGTACAGTGTCTGGACATCAGTGGCGAGACCGGAAAGGCCGATGAAGAGATGATCGTGGATCTTCGAGATTCTCTTGAAATCCGTAGCGATGGTCTGTAACTGCACACCGAGCCTTCGATCACTTGCTATAGCGAAGCAGTTCTTCCCTACCATAGCCACCACGGCACTTCCGTTGTACTCGAAGATCTGAATCACCAATCAATACTTCGTTGAATCGCTCAATTCACCATCAGTCATTGCTCAAAAGATACAAAAGATTAGAAATTGCGAGAGTGCACTTACCGACATCGGAGAAATTAGAGTGGAACTTGGGAGCTTTCCTAACGGAGAAGAAACCTGAGAATGTAGTTTGTTTTATTAACGGGCCTCGTTAAATAACATTTAGTGTGTATAATGGGCCTCATTATCATTGGGCTTTCAGATTTATCTTCAATAATATTTCTTACGCTCCGTCTTTTTTTTTTTTTTTAACCGTGTGCAGTTAAAGCTGTACGTATACGTTGCCAATAATTCACACAACACAGTGCATAGAAGTTCAGAGTCTTCAGACATATTCTCTAAACCTTATCTTTTGGTCAATGCATTATGCATGTGCTACGACTACGAGCCGACTTGGTCCAAAGTTCTCCTACAAGTACCAGAAGAAACTGTTTACTACGCCATCAACATTGGAAATGCCAAGTTAGTTGAGTGCATAGTTCATCCCACATCATTATGTATACTTGATCAGGCCGAGAACTAGAGGGCCATAAACAATTTAGAAAAAACCTCATATTTTTTTTTACAGTTTGAAAACCATATAATCTATGTATATTAGCTCTTTTGAATTTCTATATAGGTAGAATATTTTTTTTTTTGAATTAATCACGGTGGCCGACGATCGAGGTCAACCGACTACTATGTGGGTCCAGGAGTACAATGTTAAATTATCTGGTAGCCAACGAAGATCGAACTGCGGGGTCGAACACTTTTGGAGATCCTTGGCAAAGTTAAACAAATGTGCATTTTTCATATGAATAGCTTTCTTTGCCGGTGCAATTGATCAAACCTGTTCGATGAAAAAGAAAAACATCCCCCTAATAGAACACGAACTCATGAGAATGTTGGAGAGCGATGTGGTTGTGTATTCATCATTGTAAGCCATGGATATTTGTTTTATTTTTATTTTCCTCATGATATTAACCTCAGAGAGTTTCACAAAGACGATAATAAATATATGGTTTTGGAGATATACTCTCAGTTTACTTGGGAGTTGTACGAGCATCGAGCCAAGCAACTATGTCGTTGATTACTGTGAAAATATTTTCGTCTGTATCACCTTCTAGAATACAATGGTAGCCACCTGGATAGAGCTTCAGAGTTTTATCTTCGCTGATTGCTTGCTCGTGAAGGAACTTGCTCACATTAGGATCGGTCACTCTATCTGCAGCTCCATGGAGTATCAACAACGGCAATGAAACTTTATCAACTTGCATCTCAATGTCTCTTGTCGCGTTCAGAAGCTCAACAGCGGTTTTCAGACGCGTTTGGTCATCGTAGCATATCACATCATAGTCGGACTTGATCATCCACAGACAACAACATCAAATATGACGTCAGCTAAAATGCTTATGCATAAACTAGTCTGTTGAAAAACTTACCAGTTTTCTTTTACTCGGGTCTCTGAAGAAGAGCTCGCTCATGTCTTTCTTTGGAAAGAGCTTTGCTTTGGGAAACAGTGTTGACATCAAGATCAACGCGTTCAAAACTAGCTTAGGAGGCTTTACATCTTCTGAGATCTTACACATTGGAGCCACAAGGATAAGACCATCCCAGGCTTGAGGTTCTTTTAGATGAACTTTCAAGGCAATAGCTCCTCCCATTGACTGTCCGAACAGGAAACGAGGCACATTTCTCAGTTCAGGTCTCCCTAAGAATCATAATACTACCCACTTAAGAAAAACACCATCAAAATCAGATTCAAGACAGAGATAAAAGTATGATTACCTTTCATTTTGGTGAACTGTTCAATAGCATTATCAGCTAAGTCATCAAAACTTGGGATGTGACCATGTAAACCATCTGAGAGGCCAAAACCAGGATGGTCTATAGCATACACTCCATATCTAGAACCTGCTATTTGCTTTGCTATGCCTGTAAAGAAAAAAAATAAACCCAAGAGTTTTCCCACAAACAATAAGAAGAAGAGCTCTCAACTTATGATGCAAGTAGAAACATGTAACTAGACATGAACCTTTATAACTGAACCAAAATCCTAATTTGAATAAAAATACCTAAATCCGATCCGAACCGGTTCTAGAGACGTATCCAAATGGGACTTAGGGTAGGTATTTTGGATATCAGGTAACACTAGATCCAAATTTAGGTAATTTAGATATTTAAAATATTTTTTGAGAGTTTATACAGAGCTTTGGTTAATTTGGATAATTTCAGATAGTTTTGAGAAATTTTCTTAGATGTTCTGAATAATTCAGAAAAATTTAATTACTTTCGGATAGTTTATAAAACAATTGGTTTAGCGAGTGATTTCAGATAATATTTAAAACTTAATATAAACAAAGCTTAGAAAAAGTTTTCATTAAAAAAAAAAAAGCTTAGAAAAAGCAAATCGAATCCAACCCAAAATTTAAAATATTGAATCCGAAAAGTCCAAAAACTACAAGTAACTCACCATCAAACAAGAAAGTGCAAGTACTGCCATAACCATGACAGAAATACACCGCCGCTTTGATTTTAACTCCGGCCTCCGGCAACCAACACTTGCAGAAAATCTCCTCCCCTTTTGAATTTCTCTCATACCACTATCACAAACACACAGAAGAAGAAGAAGATTTAACAACTACTTTCGATTCTTTTCACAGGAGAACAATGTTTCAGATCACAGCTTACCTCCTCTGTTCTGATCCCGATCGGAGCTTTCTGTCACACCAGATTCAGATCATTAGAAACGACGTACGTTAGATTTCACTAGAGTAAGACTTGATGCAAACCTTGAACAAGCAGTGATCGAGCTGAAGCTGCAAATCAACGAAAGCGGAACGGACGCGTCTTCTCGCGGGAGCTTGATCTAACTCCTCCGAGGCGATTAGGTTCAGCTCGTCACTCACTCCCTCGATCGGAGATCGCTTCGCGGAAACAATCGCCGGCGTGAATCGTCGAGTGATGGCAGCCAGAGAAGTCCTACTTTGGTAGTAGGGAGAGAGAGTAGAGGGAATGTTAAAACGGGAAGTAAGAGCACGATCCATGGAGGATGCCGCCAGAGATTCAGTTCACGGATCCGAGATTGTAAACTCAGATGTGGAAGAAGAAGACAAAAGAGTAGTAGTAGTATACTTTTTGTGCGGGAAAATTCGCACGTGCAACACGTGGTTTCACACTTCTCGTTGACTGACTCTTTTGTTTTTCTTATATAAACGCGTCCGACCCAATTAAAAAATCTCCGTTGGAGAGCTGCGAACCCGGGTCTCGGAGTTCAGAATGAAGATCGCCGTCCATCCGGTTCGACTGCGATCCATATGATTTCCCGGTCTGGTTTAGCATAGAAAACCAGCTCCATATATAAAAGTCGGTTTAGCCTCCATTAGAGCCTATTTATGGGCCTCTCCAATAATGGGCTTTAATAAAGAAATCTGGTTTACTTTATCCTTTTAATTTTGTTTGGACGGTTACTAATTTAATAAAGAAAACCCGGTTAAAGAACTATGTTTTCATATAAAATCTCCTTTTTTGGGAAAATTAGAAAACAAAATTTGAATAGAGATACACTGTACAGTTTCGTCACTCAACTATAAAAGCAATCTAAAACCCTCAGATCTCAGTGACGACGATATTCTTCGATCGAGTACTGTTTAGACGAGAGATGGCTACGTTTAGGTCTTCACTAGCTTTGTTCATTCTCATGGCGATCATCGGAGCCGGAGACACCGGAAACGTTACTTACGACGGGAGATCGCTGGTCATCGACGACCAACATAAGATCCTTTTCTCCAGCTCAATCCATTATCCTTGCAGTACTCCGCATGTTACATTTTCTCTCCGTCTCCACCTTCCTCTCCTTCTTCTTCGTATTATTAATGGAAGTTGAACTCGCAGATGTGGTCGCATTTGATAGGAAAGGCAAAATCTGGAGGAATATATGTAATCGACACGTACGTGTTCTGGAACATTCACGAGCCGCAACAAGGCAAGGTAAGTCACTCCCTCCGTCTCTCTATACATCCAGATCAAATGTAGATTCGCTCATGTGCATATGAGTGAGTGTAAAGCGATTGATGTAATTCGGGATTTCTGCAGTTTGATTTCAGTGGACGCCGTGATATCGTGAGGTTCATCAAGATAATACAAGCGCATGGCTTATATGTCTGTCTTCGGATTGGACCGTTCATCCAAGGTGAATGGTCATACGTGTAAGCTTTTTTGCCCCCTACGGTTAATGATTTTTTCAATGTGGTAAGAGGTCAAAAATCTTATGGTTGCAGGGGTTTGCCTTTCTGGTTGCATAATGTTCCAGGGAATGTCTTTAGAACTGATAATGAGCCATTCAAGGTAATAATACTTGAGTGAATTTGAACGGCTTCCATACTTCTTAGGTATGGTTTATAGAGAAGACACGTTTTTTTTATTTGCAGTATCACATGAAGAGATATGCACAAATGATTGTTAAGTTGATGAAGTCGGAAAACTTGTATGCATTTTAAATGAGTATCAAATCATTTTCTCTGTAATTCTACGTATATCATATGAATTTAAAGTATGTGTAGTATCAATATAAATATTTTATATAAAATGAGATATGTAAACTAGAAATATATGGTTAATTATACATATGATCGGTTATCTTCGGATATCCATTCGGGTTCGAATATTACCCGTTCGGGTTCGTATATCCAATCTATCCTAATTTAATACCCGTTCGGATATTTTGCTATTTCGGTTCGGATTTTGGTTCTGGTTTTTTGGATCGGGTTCAGGTACGGCTTCGGATATCAGGTAAAGTGTCTGCCCCTACGTTTTAGGACCCTACATTTTAGAATATTACATTCTAGACCAAATTTGATTAGACTTTTGCTGGTTCAGAATCGGATGGCTAATGAACTAATCTCGGCCATTTAATTAATACATGCTCAAAATAGCCGAAACCCGGGCCATTCAGCTCCGTTAGTGAGTCGTGGCGAAAATCGGAGCGAAGAGAACGACGACGACTTCGGCGAGTCCCATCTCAGAGAAACTGATCTCCGGCTAGAAACAGTCCTCAGCGACATCGTCTCCATATCATAGCAGTAACCACGCTCCAACCTCGACATGGCTTTTCTCAGACCACCACTGCTCTTGTTCTTTCTCAACCTGAACTTAGGTGTCGGGAAACACCCGAGTCCGGCAAAAGCAAAGTCCGGTCTGGGATCGGACTCGGATCGAGAACGGTTTAACTGCCACCGCTCCGAGAAAGCACGCGGGGAAGAACGGAAAGAAGGTCCCGAAGAGGAGAAACCAGAGTGCGACGGTGGTGGCGGTTTGAGGTTTGATGGAGTAGAGAAGGAAGGAGCGAGAGGAGATAAAGAACGGCTCTTGGATTTGGAGATGAAAGAAGACGACGGCGGAGAAAGCTCCGGCGGGAGAAATGGTTGAGAGTGAGACAATGGTTTTAAACGGAGAGGAGAGAGGTAATTGGGAGGTTGGAGTTGGAGAAGAGGTGTGTTTCCGGGTGGGGTCTTGGGTACACCGGGTCGGATCTCCCAGCTGAAAGGCACAGTTCCTGGTCTCTTGAAAGAATCATCAATGACAATAATGGGCATTTGGTTTCGTTTATGAGTTTAGTTTTGCATTAAGAATGTGATTAGTGTCCTTATATTTGAACAAAAAACAGAAGAGAGATGAGAGGAAGATGGAGGTTGGTGGCGGGAAAGATTTGAGAAGTTCATCTGCGTAATTTGACTTGTTTCAACTTGTCCCCACCATTACCACAACTTTTCAATTATACAACGGCCACCATATCTAATATTCATCAAACTCGGTTTACTAGAATCTATCTTGACAAAAATTGCATCTTTTAATCTCTAGACTAGGGAGACCTGAGGCTTATTTTAACTAAATACATCTGAAAACTGCTTATTTTATTCAGTTTTGTTATAACACAATGCCACTGCCACAAAGATTTCAAATATAAATTATTTAAGTGCTCTAAAATAGAGTTACAGCACGCGGTCTTTCGTGGTCTAGACAGTGAAAAATGAAACCAAACAAAACAATTCAACCTTTGAAATGAAATATCAATGACCCTTTTTCCCTACGTGAAACGCAAAAGGGTATAACTTTTGTCTTGCCTGCAAAAGATTACAGTTTTGTCTTAGAAACTGTACAAAGGCATTATGATTTATGATGACATTTGTCAAAAAGTCTAACCAAATTTCAAACGACCACCATGGAATCAAGAAACGGAGCTTCATTATTGGAATTGTTGAAATAAAACACATTTGTTGTATTGCTTGCACACATCTAGCCTGTATCATCACCACGACCCAAGCCCACGGCAAAATCTTAGGAGCTTACCTTCGTATTAGTAGGCGTTCTGTATTCGCCTATTTGGTCTTAATGGGCTTTCTATTTCACTCCTGTTGGGCTTTTACATATGACCCAATTTATCTCACCTTCGAAACACTGCGTATCGTCTGTCTTCTAGTCTTTCGTCACTCGACGTTCTCTGTCGCCGACAGGTTTATAATCCTCCGGCGAGAAAAACCATTGTTCCTGTAGACGAAACCACTATTCCGAAAAGGTAAAGCCTACCATTGTCTGATAATATTCATATATACATGTATATATCTATCAGTTTTGTGTGTACATTGACTTTTGTTTTCATTTATGCCCATCACCTGTTCGACGAAATGCCTCAGTCACTTTTTAACTTATTTTTTTTTCTATGAACTTACAGCTTTGCTGCTGCGTTCTGGCTTCTACTCAATATGGCGATCAGAGTTCTCAACAATCAATCAAGATTTGTATCTGCAAAGCTATATAGTACAAGTGGACAAGTGATCGACGTTGCGGAAGTAACAAAGAAAATATCAAAAGTAATGATGTCTTCTCCCCAACAAGTTCTCGAATCAGCATTTGACCAAACCGGCTTAAGGGTCTCACCAGAAGTAGCAGAAGACATCCTCAACAGGTTCAGGAACGCTGGTCTGCTAGCATACAGATTCTTCCAGTGGTCCGAAAAGCAACGTCACTACGAGCACAGCGTCCGTGCCTACCACATGATGATCGAATCCACGGCCAAGATAAAGCAGTACAAGCTTATGTGGGATCTCATCAATTCGATGAGGAAGAAGAAGATGTTAAACGTGGAGACTTTCTGTATAGTGATGAGGAAGTACGCGAGGGCGCAGAAGGTGGACGAGGCCGTTTACGCGTTTAACGTGATGGAGAAGTATGATTTGGAACAGAATCTTGCGGCGTTCAATGGTTTGTTAAGTGCCTTGTGTAAGTCCAAGAACGTGAGGAAAGCTCAGGAGATATTCGAGACGATGAGAGAGAGGTTTGTGCCTGACTCTAAAACTTATAGTATATTGCTTGGTGGATGGGGGAAAGAACCGAACTTGCCGAAGGCGAGAGAGGTCTTCAGGGAGATGATTGATGCTGGTTGCGAGCCTGATGTAGTGACTTACAGTACAATGGTTGATATATTGTGTAAAGCCGGAAGAGTAGATGAAGCTCTTGGGGTTGTGAGGAGCATGGATTCAAGGATCTGCAAGCCGACGAGTTTCATCTATAGTGTGCTTGTGCATACTTACGGAACAGAGAACCGTCTTGAAGAGGCTGTGGAAACGTTTCTAGAGATGGAGAGAAGTGGTGTAGAAGCAGATGTAGCGGTTTTCAACTCGTTGATAGGCGCGTTTTGCAAGGCGAATAAGATGAAGAATGTGTACAGGGTTTTGAGAGAGATGAAGAGTAAAAGCGTGACGCCTAACTCAAAGTCATGTAACATCATTCTACGCCATTTGATAGAATGCGGTGAGAAAGATGAAGCGTTTGATGTGTTTAGGAAGATGATCAGAGTGTGTGAGCCAGATGCGGACACGTACACGATGATGATAAAGATGTTTTGTGAGAAGAAAGAGATGGAGACTGCTAATAAAGTGTGGAGGCGCATGAGGAAAAAGGGTGTTTTTCCGAGTATGCATACTTTTGCTGTTCTAATTAATGGGTTGTGCGAGGAGGGTGATACTCAAAGGGCTTGTGTTTTGTTGGAGGAGATGATTGAGATGGGGATTAGACCATCGGGTGTGACGTTTGGGAGATTAAGACAGCTGCTTTTGAAAGAGGGTAGAGATGATGTGGTCAAGTTTCTTAATGAGAAGATGAATCTTTTGGTCAATGAGCCTTTGTGTGATTGACAAGTACGTCTCACAAGTCACAACAGCTGTTCGATGTGTTAGTAAGACATGTTTGGTTTTGTCTGATTGGCTCAGGATCCATCTCAATTTTTGTAAAGTTGTAACTGAAGTTGAAACCAGCAGATTGTTAAGGTTCAGATTGTAAACTAGTTTTGATCCTTTGGTTAGGCATGCGGTTGTTAACCGCGAACCTGCCGAACCAAATGAAGATGTTCGGTTTTTGGTTCAGTTTGGTTAAGAGATTCGGTTCAGTTTGGTTAAGAGGTTTGGTTCAGTTTGGCAAATAAAAAATCAGTTTTCGGTTTGTTAATTTTTTAGTTTATTTTTTTTTTGTAAATAATTTTCTTTACCAAACTATATAAGAATTCTAAAATGAACTAACTAAATTCACTAAAATCAGAATCGAAATAACCAACTTTATCAATTTAAAACAAAATTTAACTGAATTCCAAAACCTTAGTTAAGTTAGGGTAGAAATTTTTGAAACCAAACTAACCGAAAATTAAATCAAACCAAACTTTTTCTCGATTCATCGGAAAACTTTTTCTCGATTCAGCCAAACCAAGCTAACTGACCCGAAAAGTCCGAACTAGCCTAACCCGCGTGCCTAGATCGATTCATCATAAACTGGTTGGTTGTTCAGTCTCTCAGATAATAGCGTCTCTACTTTGTTTCTAAGGCCGTTGGACCTTCTTGATGAGCCAGAATATTCAAGTTTTGGGTTAGCTTCATTGAACCAAGTATTGTTTTTATGCAAACCGGTTTTAATATTAAAATTTTAGCATGGACACGTTAGCAAATAAAAAGTGATTACAACTATAGAATATAATCAACCCAAAGTTGTAAAACGTAAAATAGTGGGTGAAAGAAATTAAGATTTATATAAGATATACTAGGGTAGGCCCGCCCTACGGGCGGGATATACTTTATTTGTGATCTATATTTTTATTTTTGTATGGTTTTATGATTTGTGTTTTAGGCTTACATTTGAAAGAGATATATATTGTCTTTTAGAAAAATTTCGGTGAGAAGAGATATTATATACATTTTACTTAACGTTTGATGTTCGTTTATTTTTTTTAACTTATTTTTGTTTTTATTTGTTGTCAATTATATTTTATGATTTTATACTATTTTAGTTATTATCTTTCTTTTTTTGTTATGTTTTTTTTTAATAATGAGAACATATTTTTATATCATTTTCGCATATGTCTAATTAAAATTCTTTATTTTTATTTTTGATGGATCATTTTTTTTTTAAATATAATTTTTTGTAAAATTTTTTTATGTTAAGTTGGATGTGAATATGATTATGTTGCCTACAGCAAATTTCAATTATATAATTAAAAATGATCAATTTCTTAGTATCATTGCTGTGTTAATCCCGAATTGTAAGCTTTTATAATGTTTTAAGTTTTATAACACTATAAATACATAAATCAATCGGATTCGATCAAAAGAAAATGAGATCGAGTTTTCTAATACTATTTTTGTGAGGGTTTATAAAACAGTGTAGAATGGAGTTTTTATTTAGAGAAATTATTTGTCAAAGTTAATATAGTTTTTTTGGAGAATGTTAGTAATTGACATTATTAGCAGTTGCTCTTTTTTGACCTTTCTTTGTTTCTTTTGTGTGAAATTCTTTTGGTTACTTTGGCTTATATTTTTCTAACTTTTATACTTTTGTTTTTGAATATACTTTTGATTTCTCTTAGACTGTAGTCCAAACCAAAATCCACGTAACCCTATCGCACACGGAAGCAATCTATAGGATTTTTTACACAAAAAAAAAACTTGGTACAAACCAAACCATTCTAAATTATTAATTCATATTTTGATTGTTTCAAAGTCATTTTCTATATACTTTCTTTGACATTTTTATGCAGTTTATATACATAACAAAATGTATTGAAGTTTGGCATTGTTTTTCTATATATAGTTGCAAATGGTGATGAAGGCCTAAAAGTTTTATAAGATATTCTAACATACGCTTTACTACATAGATTTAAATTTAAATTTAATATTTCATATATTTTTTGTATATTTTTTAAAAATCTTGGTTGTAGTTTAATTTTGATTGATTACAACATATTAAGAAATTTAAATATAAGTTTATTTTGAGCTCTCGTGTTTTTGCTTCCCAGAGTTTTTGTGCCTATAGTATAAACTCAGCTCAGATTTCTTTCGCGGGATATTATATTATTTAGTTTAATGTTTGATATCTATTTATATTTCTGATATATAATTTATTTTATTTATTATAAAATATATATGTGACATTTATTATTTTAATTATTATTTTTATTATAGTTTTTATTTAATAAAAATACTTTTTGTTTTATTTTTGTCTAAATTGAAATTAACATCAACTTTCATAAGTAGTGTTTCTATTAAATTTATTTATTTTCATAACTATTTTGTAGTTTCTAAAATGTTTCAGCTGTCATTTAACTACTTATTAGATTTGGTATTGAACAATGAACATGGTTTAGTTTAATATTCCACACATTGAACAAAATTTAACTACTGGTAGCATTGTGTTTGCATTATTAGAAACTGCTTTAGAATTCTTTTTTTTTTCTTAGAATCTTGGGATGCGGAAGTATTAACATGAAAAAAATGTGAACTTTTTAATAAATTTGAATATTGGTTGAGTTGTGAGGCATGAACGTGATCATTGTTTCTCTGTAGCTTTAACAATATACATTAGAATACCGACATGACTACTGGCTGTAGATACGATCCTTGTTTCTACATGCAAAGGCTTTTCATGACTCTCTGACAGAAAGATTTTTACTCTTGAGAAATTTAGACAAAGTGAAACTCTTCAACTCCCTGAGATAAAAACTGATTAGTATGTCTCATAAATTGATATTCTTTTGCTTGATGATGATGTTTTGTTTTTTCGCGTTTATGAATAACTTGAAGGTTCTTGTATGACTACTGCTTATAAACAATGAAGTTAAGGTAGCATACAGTGGACTGAAAATTGCTTTAACACTTGCAACAAAATACTATGTTTTGATTTATTAATTTGGATCTTAAGTAAGCAGAATCCTGCTCTTCGCCCAGATCAATTTTAAGCCATCAGATCAGAGTCTCAAAAATTCTTACCCCAATCGGATATCCAAAACATTTATTACAAATACAATTCTTTTGTTTAAGACAAACACCACTTTTACATTTATAGATACATAAGAAACAAAAGATCTGTTACTAACCTTTTCTGCAACATACACCATGTCAACCCAATTAGCTTTCCTCCTTTCTTAACATTCTAGACCCCCAAAACCAAAGCAGACGTGTGAACACAACCTGCTTGCTACGCCCTGGCTTCATTTCGGAGAGATGGATTTGTGCATTCACCATGACCAGAAGGTTCTGTTTCGAAAATGGTCAACGCAAAGGAGATGAAATTATGAGTTTCCACTTTGTCATCAAATCCTTATATGCAGAGATCGTGGAACTGACTTGAAGTAAACTTAGTTGCACTCACCAATTGTGTGCCATTGTTGACCTTTGTAACGCTTGCCCCTGAACAAATGCTTAGCTGAGATGACAACGGCTGATAATCAGCTTCACTTTTTTTAACATCACTTAAGTTAAGCTACTCGGGCCTCTAGACAATCATGTTAGGACTAAGACTACGGCTGAGCTGACGGACACAACCCCAGCTGGTTCTGGTACGCTTCCCAACGGTTATAGCGTGTGCCTAAACAACCCGCTGATGTTCCTCCCAAAGTCAACTTTCACGACTTGTTTCACATGTGCAAGGATCTGACATTCTTCAAAGAAAAGAGAGTCAAGACCAGATGAAACTTCGAAAACATGTTCCTGAATACTTGTTTTTAAACTCAATAGCAGAACCTAACAGTGGTTGAATCTGCACAAACCCTGAAATCAAAATTAGATATACTCACTGAAAATAGGAGAATGAGTTTGGTCATTTCTCAGGACAAAGATCCAGTGTTTGATCAAAGGATGTGGTAGCACGAAGATCTGCAAAACCCAAGAATGAATTCACTTCTTTTCACTCACAGTACTTTTCAGTTTGGAGACATAACTCAGAGAGATCAACAAACTGAAACAAAATCAACAAATCTAAATCTAAATCATCACCGATACACAAAAACTATGGAATAAATAAAATCCGCAATCTATACATGAAAAAATGTAAACCAAGTTAACAAACAAAATCAAAATTGAAACTATTTCCCAGAAACCAAAATCGAAATCATTGTTATCACTGAGTTTTCTGAAAACCTAATGCTTGAGAGGATAAGACTGATGAAATCCAGGGGTTGGGACATACGTTTTTATAGTCAAAATTCTGGGAAAGGAAGTAAAGGGATTGCATTCAACGATATCGTGTGTGTGGAGTGGAGAACTTTTCTTGGGACGGCGGAGACTCCAAAAGGAGACCTTGTTAATTTCGAAATCAAACGCGACGTTTTGAAAGGAAGGACAGGTGTCGCACTCTCTTTCACCGAATTGATGACGTGTCTCAACCAGAAGGAGAGAAACATATCTTTATAATAATAGATAGTTTGACTTTTGATAATACAGTTAATTAGTTTACAATAAATTGCATTTGAAGTTGGCTCCTCCGCGTCGATGGAAAGCCAAGAATCGTAGACCATGACGTGTAATATTTTTCTATGTACATTGATTCTGTTACCCATGCAATTTGATTTGCATGCAATGTCGGTAACGGTTAAGAGAAGTGAAAGATTAAAGACTTAATAAGTTAATATGGTCAATTAGTTACTCCAAAATATATGGAAGCAAACCGACCACGTCTCACTGTTTACTTTGCGGACTAAGCACATTTAGTTAATGTGTCTTCATTTTCTCCGGAAGTAAATATATTCATAATGAAAGTTTTATTAATATGAATTAACACCATAGAGTCAAGAACCAAAACAAGAAGATAATGTTTTTCTTTTGTTAGTTTATATATAGTTTGTATAAGTAGTAGTACGCCCACTAGGTTTTAGTCCATAGATTCGATTGCTGCAACATAAAAGAGACATAGATCACTCAGCCCCATGTGATTCACTCAATTGTCCTTCAAGACTAATTAATCCAATATTTTCTTACTTTTTATTACATACTCAATTTAACTAAAACACAAGAATTAAAAAGGATCGTTAAAAATAAAAATTCAGACAATTTAACCATTTATAAATAAAGTTAAAATACAATTTGTCACACCATTTTAAGTAAAGTCAAAATGAAGATTTATTCCATATATTAAAAAATTCTTAAATAACTTACATTCTAAAAGGAGAGGAGAATATCGGTTTCTTCAAAAACAAATTAATAGTTATATAGTTTTCAGTATTATTTTTATGTTTATTTTAGTTGTCAGTATTATTATTACTCGTTGATCATACTAAACCAGTGGCACGGGGGAATGCATTTGGATGATAAAGTATCTACAGTTTTATTTTATGAAAAGCAAATGAGCGATTATTAACCAACAATTTAATAACACAAACACCACTTCCAAGTGTAGTCCCATGTGATCATGGACGGCTTGCTTTTTATCAATTTGGAAAGAAAGGTGCTTTTTTTTATTGGGATGTAGTTTATGCTTGCTTTGATTGTTTGGTATATGTATACATATAATAGATAATATCATTACTATATTTATTAGGGTTTATAATGGCGCAATGACTGTATGCATGTGAGTTTACAAAAAAAAAAAAAAGACTGTATGCATGTGAAATAGTGGGAGCATATCAACTAATACATAGCCATGAAATGATGCATAAAAAAATAATGTCAATATATACTACTAGCAAACACAACACAGATATTCATATAACAAAATCACTATCATAACTACTAGCAAAATCAAATAATTATGAGATGGAAATGTATTAATAACGTCAATAATACTAGCAAACACATAACAGCGATCCATATAACAAAACACTGTCATAACTACTAACAAAAACAAATAATTATGAGATGGAAATGCATTAATAATGTCAATAATACTAGCAAACATACAACAGCGAGATCCATATAGCAACTCACTATCATAACTACTAGCAAAATCAAATAAACAAGACCTAATTCTAACTCTATATCACAAGCTATGATAATTTATGATCTATCATACATGCAGAAGAAAACATTTATGCACACACATGCACCGACAAGTACAACTCCGGGAGTACATCAGTACATCAAAAACAAACATAAAGATAAATAATCTGTTTAACAATCAACCACTTCAACTTTTCAGACATGATCTATTTTCTACCGACTTTGACTAAAATTTGCAATAAAATTAGATTATTTGATCATCATTAGTTGCAGTATTGATCTCAATATCTGTTTTTTTTTGAAAAACATTGATCTCAATATCTACTTTGCTAATACTAAAAGATCATTCAAAATTGAATATATGTATATATCTATGAATCTGTTACTGTGTTTTTATTCAGTCAGACAAAGGCATTGAGATTTGGGTTAAAGACAAAATGAAGCATCACCTGCTCATGTGCACTGCAGAGATGGCTGTGCTGTAAAGACCATTATTTCAACTAATAACTTTCCTCTATAATTTTTTGTTAGTTATCTTCTACTATGACGACAAAAAGAAAATTATCTTCCACTATTATATTTAGTAGCTTTACAAAAAAATGTATATGTTTTTTACATTGATATCAGTATGGGAATAAATCCTTCATGTTCCTACTTT
Organism: Brassica rapa; assembly: GCF_000309985.2. Classification (NCBI taxonomy): domain Eukaryota; kingdom Viridiplantae; phylum Streptophyta; class Magnoliopsida; order Brassicales; family Brassicaceae; genus Brassica; species Brassica rapa. Next base: position 14,260,133 of record NC_024796.2, on the reverse strand, counting down.
GTCCACGTATAAAATGGAAACAAAAGTCTATTTAATTATTTTTGGATATAATTCGCAAACCTATTATTATTTCATAACTCATAAGTTAAGAAGATGCTTCAATTATATAAAACGGAGATCTATGTCTCTTTCTTTTCTTTTGCTAAATAATGTCTCTTTCTTTTTATGTTAACTAATCATGTATGATTGATCCCATTATAATCTTAAAGTGAAGACGTATGATTAAGGATAAATTAACAAAAAAATAACCTCTACAATTTTTATTTTATTTATAGATTTTTTTTGTTAATTAAGTGCATACTTCATGATGTTGAACTTTTGCTTATTTTTTTTATCTGACATCCTAAACAACATGGTTAGTGTGTGGTCCTGAACTCCTGATCACTATTGAGATTATCATTTTATAAAATTTTTTTTTTTTAAAAAGACATTTTTATAACCTAACATAGTTTAGTTTAATTCACAGTTTTTTTTTCTTTTTAACTGGCTTTCATCACAGTTTTTTATTCCAAAATAAAATATTTACATTTAATCTACTCACTTATAAATCCATGACATAATGTTTTTTTTTTCGTATGAATGTTAAGAAAATGATGGTCATAGTTAGACATAATAAGTCCATGACAATGTTGATTCACAAAATAGAAGAATATTTCTATCTACGCAGTCATATATTCGGAATGAAGAGCAATGAAACAAAAGATCTTGAACCGGTAAATTACATAAGCGCATTTACATTAAAATATTGTAGAGCTGTGTTGTTGATTTAAGATACCCGTTCAATGTTTGACAAAAAAAAAAAATACCCGTTCAATAAATCTAATAGTATCCGTTAAAACTAGAGGGGATTAGTACTTTATAAAAACAACAAAGTTAAAAAATGCTTCGGTTATAAGTCGTAATTAAAAATTACAAAATGATTTTGGTAAAATATTATGATGAAAATTAGTGTTATTTTATTGAATATTTTACAATATATGTATTTGGCATTTTGTAAATGGATGTGTAAGAATTCGAAATCCACTTTTATTCTTTGAACAATGAAATAGTCTTATTCAATTTTTGAAGGAATTAGAATGAAATTTTCATTAACATTGCCAATTTGCCATGCAAATAGTAAATAGTCTTCATAAGTAGGTACGTACGTATGAACAACATATCGATCGGTCAAAGCCGACGAGATCATAAATGTCCAAATATTACGCAAATGTAACTCTTTTTACCATTTTTAATGCCTAAAAATTAAAAGTCAAGTAGATTAGGTGGACTTAAACTGAAACGGATACATAACAATCAAATCTCCTAAACACATCGGTTTCAGTGCATATAATTTATTTTAACCTTTCTTAAACATGAATGTAATATTCAAAGGTATAGTTAGGCTCTTTAGCATATCAATAATTAAATAAAACAAATAATACAATCATAACGTAAAAATGAACAGTTGACATTTTAAATCTCATTTCTTTAGAGAGAAAAAAAGGGGAAAAAAATCTGGGAGTAGTATAAATACATGTCTAAGCTTTCCATAATCCTCACAACTAAATCTAATTAACAAAAAAAACAGAGTCTGTCTTTGACTTTCCAAAAAAACAGAGTTTTTTTTGTTTTTGCCTTAACACACATCAATGGCGATTCCTGTGATTGATTTCTCCAAGATCAATGGCGAAGAAAGGGAGAAGACACTCTCTGAAATCGCTAAAGCTTGCGAAGAATGGGGATTTTTTCAGGTTCGAACTTTGTAATAACAAAAAACAAAAACAGAGCTTTATCTCTCTGTTCTTATGAGCTTATTGTCTCCTTATTATCTCTGTGTAGCTGGTGAACCATGGGATTCCATTGGAGCTTCTTAACAAGGTGAAGAAGCTGGCCTCAGACTGCTACAAAACGGAGAGAGAAGAAGCGTTCAAAACCTCAACACCCGTGAAGCTACTCAACGAGCTGCTTGAGAAAAACTCTGGAGAGAAGCTCGAGAACGTTGACTGGGAAGATGTCTTCACTCTCTTAGACCATAACCAAAACGAATGGCCATCAAACACTTCAGGCCTCAAGTAAACAAAACAACTTCTCTCTCATGTCTCAAATTCGATTCAAAGGTTGTAACTTTAATATGCTCTGTTTCTGAAAAACAGAGAGACGATGGTGGAATACAGAGAAGAAGTGAGGAAGCTAGCGAGCAAGATGATGGAAGTGATGGATGAGAACTTGGGTTTGCCTAAAGGTTACATAAAGAAAGCTTTTAACGAAGGGATGGAAGACGGAGAAGAGACGGCTTTCTTTGGAACCAAAGTCAGCCATTACCCACCTTGTCCTCGTCCTGAGCTTGTCAATGGTCTCAGGGCTCATACCGATGCAGGAGGTGTGGTTTTGCTGTTCCAAGACGATGAGTACGATGGTCTTCAAGTGTTGAAAGATGGAGAGTGGATCGATGTTCAGCCGATGCCTAATGCTATTGTTATCAACACTGGTGATCAGATTGAGGTTCTTAGCAACGGAAGGTAACATCTAATTAGCTTTTGAATTAGACCGGTTTGGTTTATTTGAAGTTAAACCGGAATAACGATTATTGATTTTGGGTTTAGTATTTGAACTGAAATGGTATTTGGGCTTTGGTAGGTACAAGAGTGCATGGCACAGGGTGTTGGCGAGGGAGGAAGGGAACAGGAGGTCCATTGCTTCCTTCTACAATCCGTCGTACAAGGCGGCCATTGGGCCAGCGGCGGCGGAGGAAGGAAGTGAGAAGAAGTATCCAAAGTTTGTGTTTGGAGATTATATGGATGTCTATGCAAACCAGAAGTTCATGCCTAAGGAGCCTCGTTTTCTTGCTGTGAAGACTCTCTAAATGTTGTTTAATTGTATCACTCTTTTATTCAACGTCATGATCGATGTATTTTCTATTAAGTTATTAAATGCCAAGTTTAATAATTGATAATTTGGCATCCTATGTTTTCTGGCTTTGTATTTTTTTCATGTGATGTATGAATCTTTGTTGTCACTTGTGTTCTTAGTAACTGTCTGTCTTACATATGATTTGTGCGACTTTGATGCAACCAACCGGTTTTTCTTTGTCAAGTCGTGACCACATACTTCACTCTCAGCTCTTTTTTTGTATGTTAGGCTGCTGCGTGTTCTGACTCTATCGATTAGCATATCTGCCTTCCTGAAAGATCTTCCTCGTAGCCAACAAAAATTTTCTTTGTCAATTGGTAGAATCACAAGTTTTTAGGCTGTATACGCAGGTATAAGATGCAACAAGTTCCCCACCACACAGAGTAACAAACTCAATGTTGGAAGGAAGATACATTTTACAAGAACATGGTTAAACTACTAGCATGATTAAGATATAAATTGGAACATGAGACCCGCTCAAGCAAGCAAGGATTAAGAGTCAGCTATTTGGAATCAAGTTTAGGTGCAGTTTTTTTTTTTTTTTTTTAAAATTCGGAACTGGGATTTAGAAACCTGACTATTATCCAGACTTGAAAAAAATTAACTATGGAAAGCTCCAAAGGTATTATTTTCAGAGTAAGAGTTATATAACCTGCGATTCGATTCTGTCTGCGTCTCACTAAAGTTTCCGTAAGTGCCTGTAGTTACATCTCCCGGCGGATTACATGCAACAAGTACCCTGAAAACACGAATCATCTCCTCTCATGCCCCTATATCTCATAATACAATCTCAAAAGGATCCTTTTGTTCTTTTAATTTTATATGTCAAACGAAAAATCATAAAATTAAAATGAAAACGTTAATATTTTTATGTGATTTATACAATTTGATAAAAATATTTCAAAAATCCAAAAACGTTGTTTTCTATATTTTCGAAAAAATCATCAAAATATGATTAAAAACGATTTTAAAATATTTTTTTTTGAATTTGAAAAGTATAGAATTTAAATATTTACCCATGGGTTCACTAATCCATAGGGGGGTTAGGGTTTAGTTTTGATAACCGGGAAGTATTTGATTTGGGAGTTTAGATTTTGATTAAAAAAAGAATTATGAAATAGGGGTATAGGAGACTCTAGGAGCCCATAGGAGATTTGGCATTTTACATTTGGGGCACGCTAGAAGTTGGCTCTGAAAACACACATCAGAGAGTTAAATAAGGTAAACATGAAAATTTTAGCGGAAAAACATGTTTTAGCAAAAAACGTAATTTAGTTGTTCAAAAAAAAAAGCAAAAAACGTAATTTCACAATTTTAATAACTTTACTATTTTGACGAGAAAATTAAAGATTTTGGCGAAAAGATGTTATTTCAAAATTTTGAAGGGAAAACATAATTTTACAATTTTGATGGGAAACCATAATTTTTAATTTTATAAGAAAACATGATTTTACGGTTTTGGCGGAAAAAATGATTTTTCGTTTTGGCGGGAAAACATGATTTCACGGTTTTGGCGAAAACCATGATTTTACGGTTTTGGCGAAAAGACGTTATTTCAAAATTTTGAAGGGAAAACATAATTTTACAATTTTGATGGGAAACCATAATTTTTAATTTTATAAGAAACCATGATTTTACGGTTTTGGCGGGAAAACATGATTTTACGCTTTTGGCGGGAAAACATGATTTTTCGGTTTTGGCGGAAAAACATGATTTCACGGTTTTGGCGAAAACCATGATTTCACGGTTTTGGCGAAAACCATGACTTCACGGGTTTGGCGAAAAACATGATTTTACCGTTTTTGCGGAAAATATAATTTCTCGGTTTTCGCGGAAAAACGTTCTCTGTTTCGGCGGGAAAACATGATTTTTTCGGTTTCGACGGGAAAATGTATTTTTTGGTTTTGGCGGAAAAAGATGATTTCTCGGTTTTGACGGGAAAACATAGTTTCTCGGTTTTGGCGGAAAAACATAGTTTCTCAGTTTTAGCGGGAAAACATAGTTTCTCGGTTTTGACGGGAAAACATAGTTTCTCGGTTTTAGCGGGAAAACATGATTTTTTGGTTTTGGCGGAAAAACATAATTTCTCGGTTTTGCCATGAAAACATAGTTTCTCAGTTTTGGCGGGAAGCGTAATTTTTTGGTTTCAGCGGAAAAAATGTGATTTTTCGGTTTTGGCGGGAAAACATAGTTTTTCGATTTTGGCAGGAAAAATAATTTTATAATTTTGTTGAAAGAGTAGTTTTGTAATTTTTGAGAGAAAGCGTAATTTTAAAAGTTTAGATTAAAAATTATAAATTAATAGTACTATCTTTGTTATGTTTAACTTAGACATTACTTGTTTAAAAAAATGATATTTACATATTCTATAAAATTTAGTGAAGTACAAATAAATAAATTACAGATTTTATAAAATTTTAAATAAGTACAAATATATAAATTACAGATTTTATGAAATTAAAAGTATAAAAATCATTGTGAATAATATGAATATGAAACATATAAATTAAATACAAATTATTGGGTGTCCATAGGCTTGACTATTTGGACATGGTCTTCGTTGGTCTTGGACACTTTTTGGACCATTGTCCAATATGGACCACCGAATACTGCCTATAACTTATATGATCCATTTAGTCAAGCCCAAATAGGCTCTGGACGACCCATTTAACAGTACTATATGTTTGTGTCGAGTATTCTATGTTGTGTCATAATCATGTAAAGTATAATCACCTAATATAATGAAACATAACCTCGTAATTAGTTACCTCCTTTGTGTGGAATATACTATACGGTATGTAGTATAGTATCACATCTTTAACTTTGGAGTGTCAAGAGCATAAAAGGAAATTTCAGTCAGATTTGTTCATAAATGGTCCAATCCGCGGCTTGCATCTGTAGCATGACTATATCCTTTTTTTCTCTCTCTTATGAATATACAATAAAATCACCCTCAAAGAAATTATAACTAGATGTAAAATTAGAAGAGAATGCTACAAAGACAAGGCTAGAGCCAAGCTTTGACTAGCAAAAAAAAAAGTCTAAAGAGAAACTAAGCCTGAGTAGTTAGCTTGGCAGGTTCAGGTCCGGTGTCTGCTGCTTGGGAGCCAGAACAAGATGTTTCTCTGTGGATAGGTGAGATTCTTCTACATTCTTTTCTGTTTTTCTTCTGCCTGCCTTTACTTCCATTGAGCTTGAGGCTCCCTTTCGTTTCTCATGTTGCTGCTTTGACTTGTCACGGGACAAGTCCACTGTAATTTGGACTACGGACGTGGTGGTTGCGCTTGGGACAGTACCTGTCGTTTTATCTCCACTACTTGAAGCCTTATCAGGATAAGCAGCAGTGCCCTCTGGTTTTGGTACCACTTGTGTCTGTTTCCTCTTCGTTATCTTCTCTTGATCCTTCAATTAAAAAAAGGAGCTGATGAGTGAGTGACCACACTCAGAGAGATTACCGAGATCATGGAAACAAAGAAGCAATTTCTTAGATACCATCTCCTTCCCAAGATCTCCATTCGATGCTCTCCGCCTTTCCTTTGCTCGGCAAATAGCACGCTTGATCCCATGATTGTCCATTAACCTCTTTGGCCAGAGTTCAGCTAACTGGAGAGCAAAAAGGAAATATATACAAAAGAAAATCATTTACCAGTTTAGAACCAATCCAGTCTAGTGTTGAATGAACTTGGAAAGCAAAAGATAAGGAGCTTACATTTGCATAAAGCTTTCTGATCTGTGGACCTGCATCTTCATCCAATCCCTATTATTACCAAAAAAAAAACAACAGAGCACAAACTATGTTCACACTTCAAATGTTGGATCTAGTCAGTTGAAAAACATTGCCAAAAATGGAATTACATCAACGAAGATGTCATATAGGTCACACAATTTGTCCTCCAGCCCCGCATCCATGACAAACTTCTTCTTCGTAGGTGGCTTTTCAACATCCTGAAAATCGTCTGATGTTCCAGCTTCTTGATTAGTTGCCTGTGAAACAATTTCATGAAAGAACAAACGTCACAAAGAACTGATAGACCGACCCTATAACAGAATACCAGAGACAAAAGAAAACAAGTGCTTAGGCCAACCATTCTCAGACAGAACTCTGAGTATTATGCATTCATTTTATTGACAATGGGATGTCTAAAATCCAGCAACAGAGACAAGAACTTAAGTGTATATGAAAGACATTGTATAAGAAACACATTTGAAAATAAGATCAGTGAAACTAGTAAGAGTAAAAGAGAGAGAGAGAACCTGTGATTCCATCAATGGAACTTGTGTTTTTAACATCTCAATAACTTCATTCTTGATAAGTTGAAATCTAGTATCTTTTTCTCGATTTGCAGTGTCTTCGGAATCAATCATGATTTTCAAGTTCCTCTGTAACAATAAGCATTACTAAACCGTCAGAACTTAAAACTTATAACTACTCTTAATCTCTTATACATGGGATAACAAGTCTCTGTATACATGGGACAGAGGTGATTGATTGATTACCTTCAGCGATCTAACTTGTATTAGGTGCCCAACAATGCTCATGAGACGATTGATTAACTCTCCTGATACACTCCCTTGGCTCGCCTGCTTCAATAGAAGACTTTTTTTATACACCTGAAAGATTATTTTAAAAAAAGAACAAACAGGAGAGTTTTGATTACCCCAAGCCTAGCAACTTTGGCAAGCTTCAATTTCACGTTGCTTGGCAATCTTCTCTTCACTGCTTGGGATGAGGTATCAGCATCTTGGTTCTCAGTGGCAGCAGGAGGCCTTGCTGTAATAAATTGGACATTTCAGTTTGCTAAATGGTATTAAACTTGCCATGCATGAAGAACACAAGTGCTTGAACGGTTGAAACTCACATTCAGCGACCACCTTCTCCAATTCTTTGAAGGCTTTCTCAAGTGTGGAGGAGGTCTTAGGCCTGACAGTATTAGAACCTCCTCTTTTCTGAATAGAGAAAAGGTTGGTTACAGCAGGATTAATAAAAAAAAAAAAAGTTGTGAAATATGCAAGAAAACCAGTGTTCTTAAAATCTGATTTATACGATTCAAAAGCTAATTCTAACCAATTTGAAATCGTTTAAACCAATATAGATTGGTTTAAATCTGTTAAATCAAGCAAAAATTTAGTACAAATCCACAAATTTATCTAATTTCTTTTATTTGTGTATCTAATTTTTATAATTCATCAAAATAATTTTATTAGTAAATTCAAAAACTAAAATAGCTTATATAAATAAAATATACATAAAATAAATCAATAATTCGTTAAGGCGAATAGTCTCAGTAGTACTCTATAGAGTGCCTAGCGATTTTTTGAACATTGAGAAAAGCTAAAGTCTTGTTTATACTTAAGATAGCTGGAAATTTACTTACTGTTATTTGAACAGATTGTTTGCTTACCGTTGCGTTGCCCAGGTCATGAGTGCCGTTGTTTTCACTCCGACGGGTTACTGTTGATTTAGCCAAACCATTTGGCTGTGAATTAGATTGTTGAGGAGTACCTTTGTTGCTGCACTTCAGAAGAAGAGGGCCAGAAGATTCAAATGCCTTTGACTTTGGACTTGTTGAGTTCCTTGGCTGAAGATTCGCTTTAGCACTATGCTTCACATTTTCCAAAACTGAATCCTGCACTGTCTTTGAATCATTGGACTTTTTCTGCGGAGAGGGCCCAGAGGCAGCTGCTTGATCCTGGATTTTCACATTCATATAATCAATCGTCTGAACTGGAACTCTTAAGGATTCGAAAAAGTTATTTGGAAACAATGGTGCTACTACCTTCCCCCCAGCCGTCTTAGCAATCTTGGCTTTTTTTCTGGATGCATCAGCAACATCTCCGCAAGGTTTTGCTAACTCTTTCCTTTGCCTTTTCTTTGGTTTCTGGTTCGGTATTGCTGTAGTTGTTGACGGTTCACTGTTGTAGAAAGAAAGGAATCGTAACTTAGATAAACTGGTAAATGGTAGATTCCATTGCCTATTTGCAACAAACATATCACCAAATGGAGTGTGACAAGAAACTTACATCAGCTCTAACTTTCCGCTATTGACAAAAAATCCATCATGTTTAACTTCCGCATCATCAACTTCAAAATACTCATCCTACAATGCAAAAGAAAAAAAATATGATGTCTCAGCAATCAAGAGACACTTTGATCGCATCAGAGATACTTATACTAACCAATTCAACGTCATCAATGAACGAATCTTCAGTGTCATACTCGTCATCGTCTGGAGCACCATCTAACTCTTCCCCATCACTACTATCTCTCCCCTGAAATTTATTTACTGGATTTAAGTATGTAAAGTCTGAACATTGTTCGGAGTAAGCAATCAAACATTCATCTAACTCGTATGGCTAAACAGTAGACAAAATGGTAAGAAGATATTAAGGAATCATATACCATGTAGAGCCTCTCGATCTTCTCTATAACAGCGTTGAAACGATTAGAATGAGGTTGGTCAGCCGTTTCACCTTCCGCTGGTGGACCCTGCATTACATATATATATCAATAAAGCACTATAAACTGATTCGATCCAAATCGTATGCACATAAAAAAAAATAACTTAAAAGAAAGACACAAACATCTCCTCCTATTTCCTTCAGATGAAGAGAGCCATCACCATATATATTCTTTTGCATATCATAATCTTCACTCATATGGAATATGGCTACAAATCTGAACCAAATTCTTTTCTAGATCAAATATAACTGATATTATCGAACTGTAATCAGCAATGCAACCGTAATCACATGTCGAACCGCAATTCAAAACTAGACGGAAAATTCACTATAGACTGCAGTTTTTTTCTTAGGTTCAAGAGTTTTCTTTGCTTATTTGAACCCCTAGAAGCAAACTCAATGCCAAAGAGCAATGCCAGCACAATTCATCATAACCACTTATGATCATACCATGGAATCAGCAATGCAACCAAACCACATATCAAACCGCAATTCAAATTACTGAGTGAGACACAAGACAGCAAATTCAGAATAAATTGTAGTTTTTTTCTTAGTTTCAAGAGTTTGCTTATTGAAGACCTAGAAGCAAACTCAATGCCAAGGAGCAATGCCAGCACAATTACTCATATCCACACAAAAGAAAAATATTCCACGAACCAATAACAAAAGAATGATCCGACAATCAGTTGCGGTTCTGTCTGGATAAACCAGAATGTCCCAATTAAGCTACCATGAGGAGACAAGACAAAGCTTTGGTCGAACAGAGACAATAAAATTAAAATCTCAGAGAGAAGCATATGATTAATATACGAATGTAAGAGCTAAAAAAAAAAAAAAACTAACGGGTGCAATGCGAGACTGGAGATTAGGGTTAGAATTAGGAGGCGGGTCAAGGCCCGAATCAGACGAACCAATCCCCCTGCTATTGCTAGCTTCCTTCATAAGCTTCTTCCAAGAAACGTACGTCGTCTCCCCTTCTCTTAGCTCCACCTTCAGTAATTTCCGATCGCCGGCGGTTAATAGCTTCGGCGAGGAGGGGTTTGATGATTCGGCTGGAGTAGAAGCGTCGTCTGTTGTGGTGGTGGGGTTTGGTTCATCCATTGGTGAATTTGGGTCGGGTTGGAGACGCGGATCGGAGTCAGAGGAGAAGAGTTTAAGGAAGGGAGATTGAAAGGAATTTGAGACGAGAGAGAGAGAGAGAGAGATTGGAACTGAGAGGAGGAAGGTTGCGCGGGATAGCCCAGCTATGACGCTTTGTTTTTTTTTTTTTTTTTTGTTCCTCGTTTATTTATTATTTATTATTTTTATTTTGGTTTTTATGTTTTGAATGAAAATAGAGTGTTGAAGAGGACATTATGGTAAAGTGGCTCTGCTTTGTGGCTCGTGAGTTCGAACCTTCCTAAATCCAAATCGGATGAGAAGTGTGGCCCAATAGGCCTTGACAGCACAAAACAATTTAGGAGTTTCTACAATTGCTTTTTTTTTAGTTAAATATAATTTTTTTTCTGTGTAAATTGTATCAAGTAAGATCAATGGCTAAAATTAAAAAAAAATAGACAATAAATTAACATTGTTTTACTTGAGTAACTTAAATATGATGAGAAAACATAATTTAATTATAACAAAAATAAGAAAAATAATTAGTCAAATACTAATATTTTTTTTAATATGTTTGGAAATTCTAAAAAGTCAAGAAAATTACATAAAATGATTTACTAACAATTGAGAGATCCTAACAATTTTCTAGATTCACTCAAAATCACATATATATATATATATATATATATATATCATGTTAAGGTCTGTGAAAACTCAATTCCTTCAAAAAAATTTACTTATCTTTTCCAGTCGATGTGCAGTTTGCAATGTATATTACCTTATATATGTATTTTGTAATGCTACTACTAGAGCGGCAGAACAATGCATTCATGTTCAAAGCATCGTGTTCGTGATACATAAGAGGTTGCATATGTATAATGATTTCTTCTACAAAAGAAAAGCAAATAATTGTTCTCCAAAACATACACGATATAGCTCTGATGGTTACATCACATTAATATTAGACAAAGAGAATATTAGTATGGCCTATGTATGGAATGGGTGGTGCATTAATTATCAGCATAACAAATTTCGATTTGCTAGTTTGTATTTCCATCACGTTATATTTATACACGTGTTGACAAATATGTTTAAATGTCTTGAAGACCAAGCATCATCGATAAAGAGTTCAACTGATCAGATCTTGAAGATGAAGATATATATATACTCACAATAGTAGCTAGACGATAAGAGTCAAGAGAAAAACCCACAATATTTATATACTGAGGCATGAGCATAAACGAGTTTACAACGATGAGTACACCCAACACATACTCGGATTTTGGATAAATGCTCTGTGACTCATCTTCTTTGTGACGCTTTTTCTTTCTTGGTGGAGGGAAAAAAATATCTACTTATCTCCATTTTTTTATAATTTAATAAAAAAACTTGTATATAAAAATTCTGAGTAATGATTGCGAATGGGTGGGGTTTGTATACAATACCAATGGATGTGATTGGTAAGAATTAGAGTAATTGAGAATAAATAAAAGTAGAGTAATTGAGAAGAAAAGAAAAAGTGAGAATTAGAGTAAATGAGAATAAAAAAAAGAAAATGTGATTGGTAGTAAATTAGAGTAAATTAGAATAAATGAGAATAAATAGGAGTAAATGAGAGTAACATAAAGTAAATGAATAATAATAAAAATCTAATAGTTATTAACTTATAAAAAATATAACAAAATACATATTTTATTAAAATATAATATATAAAATAATTATAAACATATTACAATAAATATATAAATGAAAATTATCTTCACAATACATAAATATATATATATATATATTAAAATTACGGCATATTTAATGACGACGTCGAGGTCTACATTGATTTGCAGCCCATATTTGTTCAACAATCTGATTACAAACTATTTGCATATACGTCCCAGCTTCGTTCATCATTCTCAATATCTTGTGCTTCTTCACCATCATTTTCAATATCATCAAAATCAGAATCTTCAAAATTATGTTGACGAATAAAATTGTGCAAGTCCATTGTAGCGAATATCACACTTCTTTGTGTGGCGATATCATACCTAGGAAATTTATTAAGAACCCTCCATTTTTTTTTTTCATATTCCAAATGTCCATTCGATAACAGAACGTACCGATGCATGACACCTATTATACATTTCTTTGCTGGTTCTAGGTGGTTGACCATTATTGAATTCTTGGAGATGGTATCTTGTGCTCTCTCCAAATTCTTTTCAAAATGGAGCTAAACATCCGCGCCTATTAGCATATCCAGAATCAACGAGATAGTATTTATTTTCCGGAGGTACAGGAACACATCGGACTGTCTCGTGTTGCGGTCGCCAACACTCGGGCATCATGTGCAGATCCCGCCACTCCAACATAACAATATGTGAAAAGCATGTCATAATCACATATGGCCAAAACATTAAGGCTAGCAATTCCTTTTCTATTTATAAATCGAAGACCTTCTTGACCTGGTGAGACCATAACTGGTACATGCGTTCCATCAAGACATCAAAAAATCCATGAAAATAAGTTCCATATTTTGCATCCGTACATAATCTACAGCCATTCGCTCTATTGCTTGAACAACATCACGAAATTTTCGCCAAACTGTCTCTTGTGAACGTCCAAACTTTAGTGCAATATCACGTTAAGTATTGTTTTGTGCACAAAGGATTAGAAATATTGCAAGACTCTCATCAGGACCTATGTGGCTCGAGGCTTCTAACCCATAATTCTCATGAAGTATTCCACACAACTGTGTGAAAGCCTCTGGACTCATCCTAATAAGTGTTTGACATGAAATATCATTATCGTAAATTTGACCTCGTATAATAAGCTATCTTTTTCCCTGATCCGAACTCGTAGGTTGCTTACAAATATATCTTGAATAATATTTCAACATAGGATATATGCTTGTGTTCATATCCTCTTCTTCTTCTAGTAAGATCAACTCCGCAATCTTTTCATCATTAAGATTCTCGACTCCGCTTGAACGTAGCTCAACAATTCGAAATTCCTGATAATTCATGTAGAAAGTAGAGTTAGAAATTGAAAAACCACATTTATTCACCAATAAGTGTACATAAAGAAGATAAAATTTATTAATTTACCACCAACACTAATTTTTTTCATCATTACCCCTATTCTTATTAAAAAAGTAACATTTCTGGAAAATTTCCAGAACTTGATCCTGGAAATCTATGAGGGTTTATGTCATGTGACCCTGAGTCGAAGCTTCCAAAGTTATGAGAAGTCTGAGAGTTAAATCCTCTTGCTGCTTGACTAGGTAAAGTGTTTCCCATGCCATCATAGTCATCTTCATTGATGTCACCTAAGGAAAATCCCTGATCTCCAACTGATCCTCCACCATTAGAACCTCCTCCCACAGACCCTCCACCACCTGATTCACCACCAAAACATCCACGAGAACCATAGGCAGAACCATCCTATCTTACATGACCACTTCCACTTGTGCTGCTCGCCACTCATAGATTAACAAGCTCACAAGAATTTCCATATCTATCAACTCCGGATAACCTCTCCAAGTGCCGAATTTTATTCAACTCGCTTTTAAATTTCATAAATCCACCACGAATATCTTCATCGTTCATCAACAACTTTTTTGCTTCCCACCAAAATGTATTCATTGACTCGATAGGCAAAGATTCGAGTACGGCAAGTGCATCACCATATGTTGGTTTTGTATTATAACGTGAGCGCACAACATCTAGTAATTGCCCACGAGATTCTTCCATCTGTTGAAATATTCCATTAATCTGAGCCTCAAAGTTGGATCTTCTTATATGAGCACACCTTGTTGATAATGTACTACGAACACCTGAAGATGACCTTCTAGCCGTGTATGGAGAATGTCCACTTACTTCTCTTGCAGAACGGACAGGTGACAATGAAAGTCTTGGTGCTTCTTCATCAGATGCACTTAAAGTAAGATTAACAGAAGGATATGAGGTTCGGCCATATTCATCTGTTCCACCTAGATGAATATCATCATTGGTTGCTTCATCATTTTCTGTTTGCTGGAAATGAGCGCCAAGCATGTATGGTGAATAATGATCATCTTGTTCCATGTCATGTTCACCATATATTCGATCAAGTAAATCTTTAAAGGGAAGAGGATTGTTTTGCAAGACAGTTATATATTTGCGATTGCTTGGAGTAACTTCCTGAAAATTGACATAGTAGATTATATAATTATTATATATATATTGAACTATATATAGTTATAAATGATACGGTTTCGTATGAAAAAAGAAAAAAATTAAATTATAAAATTATTGCGCATCGATCCTCCCACCATAATGTTAACAAGAGAAATCTGCTATGGATCCACTTATCTTATCTCTTATATTGTGTTAAAATATCATTTTTTATCTACATATAAGGTCGTGCTATATGATTCTTTTGTTCAAAGATATATTGTGTATATATTAGTTATCTATACAATTAGAAGAAAAGAGAAATGAAGAGGAAGAGATAATTGGAATGGAATGATAAACAGTAATTTTTCCAAAATTGGATATAGTTGATCATTGTTACCTAGATTCCAAAATAATTTGAGTTTTTACCAAACCTACTTATCGTGTCTGACTGTTAGATATTGTTGGAGTAAAAGTTAGTGGGTTAAAGAAATATATCGATGGTTCCAATTATACTCCAAACTAGGATAAGACCCGCACCTTGCGCGGGATTAAGTTATTATTTTTATTATATTTTGGAGAATGAAACAATAGTTTGGCATCATTTGGATTAGGGATGTTCAATTCGGATATCGGGTTGGTTTCGGTTCGGTTCGGTTTTTTCGGTATTTCGGTTAGTAAAATATAACTACTATTCTAAATCCATATTTACTTTGACTTTAGTCTTTCACGTACTCTTCAAAGATTTCAACTCGACGACTAAATTGATCAGCCAATCTTGTTGCTTTAAATCATTAGTATTTATATATATATATTATTTAGTTTGAATATTTATTAAATAAAAATTCATATACGTTATATTTTATGATCATTTGTAACTTATTATAACAAAAAATAATCTATTGATCACAAAATTTTCAGAGTGAGAATCTTCAAATTTCTAATAATATATAGACGTCTTGAAAAATTCAAAATATAACATATAAGAAAAAATATAAATGTTTTTATTATATATT
This sequence comes from Brassica rapa, assembly GCF_000309985.2. Taxonomy (NCBI): domain Eukaryota; kingdom Viridiplantae; phylum Streptophyta; class Magnoliopsida; order Brassicales; family Brassicaceae; genus Brassica; species Brassica rapa. Next base: position 14,244,529 of record NC_024796.2, on the reverse strand, counting down.
TAATGTGATTTTTTAATATCTTTCAATAATATAAAATTAAAAAAAAAGAACTAAGATACCAAAATTGTTATCAAATATTTCTTATTCATAATAATTAATTTTCATATATACGTTAATCATATTAGGTAATTTTGTAGCTTCTAATTAAGGAAAGTGCAAAACAAAAATTTGGTAGATTATTTATCAATTCAATAGTTAGTTTAAAAAAAATATAATGTAAGTTAAGATGGACCAACCTATTTTTCTAAGAATAGTATATTTTATATAGTAATTTATTAAATGAGAATTTATAATCATACAGTTCTATGATCATTCATATCATTTTATAACTGAATATTTAAATCATCTATAACAAAATTTTCAATGTGAAATCTTTAATAAGTTTATAATTTATAAATATTTTTGAAAATTCATTGAAAGTTATAATATTAAAATATTTATGTAATCTTATGGTATATAGTTTAATATATATATATATGTTTTATTATTAAATGATATTTTTTACTCAAATGGTTTTAAAATCATGTGTATCTTCTTATAATATTAAATAAAAGTTCATATTAATACAATTTTATGATCATTTGTAACTTATTATGACAAAAAAAAAATCTATTGATCACAAAATTTTCAGAGGGGGATCTTCAAATTTCTAATAATTTATAGACGTTTTGAAAAATTCAAAATATAACATATAAGAAAAAATATAAATGGTTTTATTATATATTTAATGTGATTTTTTAATATCTTTTAATAATATAAAATTAAAAAAAAGAACTAAGATACACAAATTGTTATCAAATATTTATTATTTATAATAATTAATTTTCACATCTACGTTAATCATATTAGGTAATTTCGTAGCTTTTATTTAAGGAAAGAGCAAAACATTTTTTGGTACGTTATTTATCAATTCGATAGTTAGTTTAATAAAAAGTGTAATATAAGTTAAGATGAAACAACCTATTTTTCTAAGAATAGTATATTTTGTATAGTTATTTATTATATAAGAATTTATAATCATACGATTCTATGATCATTCATATCGTTTTATAACAAAATATTTAAATCATCGATAACAAAATTTTCAATCTGAAATCTTTAATAAGTTTATAATTTATAAATGTTCTTGAAAATTCATTGAAAGTTTTAATATTAAAATATTTATGTAATCTTATGGTATATAGTGTTTAATCTATATATATATATATATTTTATTATTAAATGATATTTTTTACTCATATGGTTTTAAAATCACGTGTATCTTCTTATAATAAAAATGTTAAACCATTAATCATTAATTTTTAACATAATAATTTTAATAGTTTTAGTCATTTATTGTCGTTTTTAAAAATTCAAAATATAACGTATACGAAAAAATCTAAATTTTACTTTTATAGCTAATTTGATTGTTTAATTTATTTTAATAATATAAAATTAAACAAAAAATGATGGAGGAGATATAAATTGTTATCAAATCTTTATTATTAAAATCATTAATTGTCATATATTTATTAGTCATTTATGGTAATTCCGTAGGTTTTATTTAAGGAAAGAAAATATCATATCATATCATTATATCATATAGTTTGACCAACTTATGTATCTAACAATATATAAAAATCGAATGTGGACCTACTTATTTTTCAATTGAATGTAATTGACTACCTAATTGAGTGCCACCTATGCATTGGGGCCTCTTTTAATTAATACAAAATTGAGGTTACATCTTTTCAAATGTTCCTCAATTAATATATAAGGGATTATCATAGAGTAACATATTTTACTCAAAATTATTTTCACGGGATGTGCTTTTCAACCAGAACCATATGGTTTGATTGGTAAATAATAAAGCAAAAGAAAGGGATAAAAAAGTTGAAAAAGGAGAAAATAAAAAAGTGAAAATGGGAGTAAAACTTTTATTTTCACCAATATAGAAAAAATATTAGTCTACGTTCCCTCTTTTTAACGTTAATAGGTGAAAAGTATTTTCACCTGATTGACTAAAAATCAGTGTAACTCAGCAGAATATTTATCGATGGATGTGCTTTTCAATCAGAACCATAGAATTTGATTGGTAAATAATTGAGTGAAAGAGAGGGATAAAACAGTAAAAAGAGAAAAAAAAAACGTGAAAATGTGAATAATTTTTTTCTATTAATATATAGAGTAACATATTAGTCTACTTTCCCTTTTTTAGCGTTAATGGGTGAAAAGTAATTTCCACCTAATTGGTTAAATAGCTGAGTAATTCAGCATAATTTGTTTTTACTCCAAATTGTTACCGCTCGAAGTGCTTTTCAATTAGAGCCATATGGTTTGATTGGTAAATAATAGAGTAAAAGAGAGAGAGATTAAAAATAAAAAAGAGAAAAAAATAAAAACGTTAAAATGTTAGTATAACTTTTCTTTCCACTAATATAAAAACATCTTAGTCTATTTTCCTTTTTAGCGTTAATGAGTGAAAAATATTTTCATTTGATTGGTTAAAAATCAAAGTTAATCAATAGAAAACAATTTTATTCAGAATTATTATCACTGGATGTGATTTTCAATCATAGCCATAGGGTTTGGTTGGTAAATAATAGAGTAAGAGGGATGGATAAAAAAGTTAAAAGATGAGAAAATAAAAAAGTGAAAATGGGAATACAACTCTTACTTCCAATAATATAGAGAGTAACATATTAGTCTACTTTCCCTTTTTTTAGCGTTAATGGTTGAAAAATATTTCCATCTAATTGGCTAAATATCAGAATAACTCACAGAAAACAATTTTACTCCAAATTATTATCGCTGGATGTGTTTTTTAATCAGAGTCATAGGATTTGATTAGTAAATAATAGATTAAAAGAGAGAGATAAAAAATGAGAAAATAAAAACGTAAAAATCTGAGTAAAACTTTCTTTCCACTAATATAGAGAATAACATATTAATCTATTTTTCTTCTTTTATAGCGTTAATGGGTGAAAAGTATTTCCACCTAATTAGTTAAAAATCAGAGTAACTCAATAAAAACAATTTTACTCAAAATTAAAATCGCTGGATGTGCTTTTCAATCAGAGTTATTGGGTTTGATTGGTAAATAATAGTGTAAGTGGGAAAGATAAAAAACTTGAGAGAGGAGAAAATAAAAAAGTGAAAATGAGAGTATGACTTTTATTTCCACTAATATAGAGAGTAATATATTAATTTACTTTTCCTCTTTTTAGCGTTAATGAGTGACAAGTATTTTCAACTGATTGCCTAAAAAATCAGAATGAATCAGCAAAAAACAGTTTTACTCCAACTTATTATCACTAGATGCACTTTTCAATCAGAGCCATAGGGTTTGATTGGTAAATAATAGAGTAAAATGGAAAGATTAAAAAAAGTCGAAAGAGCAGAAAAAAAATATCAAGTGTAAATGGGAGTAAATGTTTTTTCCACTAATATGTAGAGTAATATATCAGTCTACTTTCCCTCTATTTAGCATTAACAGATGAAAAGTATTTCTACCTGATTGACTAAGAATCAGAGTAAGTCAACTTAAAACAATTTGACTCAAAATTATTTTCGCTGGATGTGCTTTTCAATCAGAGCCATAGGTTTTGATTAGTAACTAATAAAGTAAATGAAAAGGATAAAATGGTTGAAAGAGGAGAAAAAAAAAGTTGGAGCGAAACTATTATTTTCATTAATATAGAGAAAATATTAATCTATTTTCCCAATTTTTAACGTTAATGGGTGAAAAGTATTTCCACCTGATTGCAGGAGCAACACTTTAATTAGAAGAAGGAGATGAGGACATACTTGTAATTTCACAGTTTGTTGATATTAATATTAAAATGAAGAAAGAGGAACATGCAGATTCGAAACAGTGTCCGTTGCGACTAATACTTGTCTCTTAGCCGCTAAACGGTATCCATTTATTGTTATATTTTACCAAATCTAATGAAGAACAGTAAACTTGTCCTAAATTACTCCCAATTAATCCATGTTTAATCTCCGATTTTTGGTAACTCGCTAGGCCAAAACTAACCGTCCGATTCACGCCTAGTGCGATTTTGAACATGGATAAATAATATAATTAAAAGGAGGGATAAAAAAATTGAAAGAGGAGAAAATAAAAAAAAACATGAAAATGAGAATACAATTTTTCTTTCTAATAATATAGAGTAAAATATTAGTTTACATTTTTTTAGCGTTAATGGGTTAAAATATTTCCACATGATTGGTTAAAAACCAGAGTAAGGCAGCATAAAACAATTTTACTCCAAATTATTATCGCTCGATGTGCTTGACAATCAGAGTCACAATGTTTGATTGGTAAATAATAGAGTAAAAGAGATGAATAAAAATTTTGAAAGAGGAGAAAATGAAAAGTTAAAATGGGAATAAACTTTTCTTTCCACTAATATATAGAGTAACATATTAATCTATTTTCTCTCTTTTTAAGTGTTAACGGATATAATGTATTTCTCCCTGATTGGTTAAAAATTAGAGTAACTCAGGAAAAAAAACAATTTTACTCCAAATTATTATTGTTGGATATGCTTTTAAATGAGAGTCATAAGGTTTGATTGGTAAATAATAGAGTAAAAGAGAGGGATAAAAAATGAAAAAAGATAATAAAAACGTGAAAATGTGAGTAAAATTTTCTTTCCACTAATATATAGAGTAACATATTAATCTACTTTCTCTCTTTTAAGCGTTAATGGGTGAAAACTATTTCCACCTGATTGGCTAAAAATCAGAGTAGTTCAGCAGAGAACAATTTTACTCCAAATTATTATTTTTGGGTGTCGTTTTCAATAAGAGCCACAAGGCTTGATTGATAAATAATAAAGTAAAAGGGAGGGATAAAAAGTTGAAAGAGAAAAATAAAAAAAGTGAAATGACTGTAAAATCTTTTTTCCACTAATATAGAGTTTAACATATTAGTCTATTTTCACTTGTTTTTAGGATTGATAGGTAAAAGTATTTCCACTTTATTGGCTAAAAATCAGATTAAGTCGCCAGAAAACAATTTTATTCCAAATTATTATCGTTGAATGTGCTTTTTTGTTAGAACCATAGAGCTTGATTGGTAAATAACGGAGTAAAAGGAAGAAATAAAAAAGTTGTAAGAGGAGAAAATTAAAAAAAAAGTGAAAATGTTAGTAAAAAATTTATTTCCACTATTATTGAAAGTAACATATTGGTCTACTTTCCTTCCTTTTTAGCTTTAATGGGTGAAAAGTATTTCCAATTAATTGGCTAAAAATCATAATAACTCAACAGAAAATTATTTTACTCCAAATTATTATATTTGGATGTACTTTTCAATCAGAGCCATAGGATTGGATTGGTAAATAATAGAGTAAAAGGGAGGGATAAAAAAAGTTAATTAGAAAATAAAATGGGAGTAAAACTTTTGTTTCCACTAATATAAAGAGTAACATATTCGTCTATTTTCCCTCTTTTTAGCGTTAATGGTGAAAAATATTTCTACTTAATTGGCTAAAAATCAGAGTAACTCAATAAAAGTAATTTTATTCCAAATTATAATCGTTGGATGTGCTTTTCAATCAGAGCCATAGGGTTTGATTGGTAAATAATAGAGTAAAAGAGAGTGGTAAAAAGTTGAAAGAAAGAAAATAAAAAAGTGAAAATGAGAGTAAAACTTTTATTTCCACTAATATAAAGAGTAACATATTAGTCTATTTTCCCTCTTTTTAGCGTTAATGTTGAAAAGTATTTCTACCTAATTGGATAAATATCAGAGTAACTCAACAGAAAATAATTTTATTGCAAATTATAATCGTTGGATGTGCTTTTCAATCGGAGTCATAGGGTTTGATTGGTAAATAATAGAGTAAAAGAGAGTGGTAAAAAGTTGAAAGAAAGAAAATAAAAAAGTGAAAATGAGAGTAAAACTTTTATTTCCACTAATATAAAGAGTAACATATTAGTCTATTTTCCCTCTTTTTAGCGTTAATGGTGAAAAGTATTTCTACCTAATTGGCTAAAAATCAGAGTAACTCAACAGAAAATAATTTTATTGCAAATTATAATCGTTGGATGTGCTTTTCAATCAGAGTCATAGGGTTTGATTGGTAAATAATAAAGTATAAAAAGAGTGGTAAAAAGTTGAAAGAAAGAAAATAAAAAATTGAAAATGAGAGTAAAACTTTATTTCCACTAATATAGAGAATGTCATATTAGTCAACTTTTCCTCTTTTTATTTTTAATGGATGAAAAATATTTCCACTTGATTACCTAAAAATTAGAGTAACTCAGCAGAAAACAATTTTACTCCAAATTATTATCGTTGGATGTGCTTTTCAATTTGATTTATAGAGTGTGATTGGTAAATAATAGAGTAAAAGAGAGAGATAAAAAAAAGTTGAAAGAGGAGAAAATAAAAAGTGAAAACGGGACTAAAACTTTTTTTCCACGAACATGGAGAGTTACATATTAGTATATTTTTTCTAACTTTTAGTGATAATGGGTGAAAATTTTTTACATGATTGGCTAAAAATCAGAATAATTCAATAGAAAATAATTTTACTCAAAATTATTATGTTGGATGTGTCTTTCAATCAGAACCATAGTTTTTCAATGTTTAAGCATTATAAAAAAAACTAGTGAAAAAAAAAACATTATACAAACGACTACTGTATAAATTAATGTAATTAGAATATTAGATTAGACTGTCGTAGTTAATTTTAAAACAAATAAAAATATTTTAATAGTTTTATAGACCACCTTTGGGACCATTTCGAAGACGGATATAATTACGAAGCCTTTTGGACAAAAACTGATAAGAATTTCTCAATGTAAAGTTTTTTTTTTTTGTAATGATGTTTGTTTAAAGATTTAAAAACCTAGGACTACCCCAAAAATATAAGATTATAAAACTTTTATTTTTTTAAGAATCGTTTTAATCTGGTCATCAATTTCATCGAAAACCGCCCAATTTCCCATATTTAAAAGAGTAAAAAACCACAAAGATCAAAGTCAGAGTCCTCACATTGAACGAAAAGACCCGAGTCCAAAAGCAAATTAACAAAATAAAACTTGGAGTGACATGGGAATCGTCGTCTCCGCCTCTATCTCTTTTAGGGTTTACGCGGGCTTATGTTTTCGCCTAATCCCTTCTGTTTCACGAGGTTAGGGTTTCGTTTCTGTAGTTCGACTGAGAGTAGAATCAGAGAGTTTTGTTGTCGTTGTCGCCGTCACCAATGTTGAGAGTTTTTTTTATTTTGTTTTTTTTTTTTATCAGGGATCAAGTCTTGTGATGGACATGAATGAAAACTTCTCTGAGAAAGCTGGCCAGGAGATAGATTTAGTCTATGGTTTGGCAGCAGTTGTAAACTCTAGGACGGAGTGCTTTATAGAGACTAAGCAAATGGGAGACGGGTATAATAATGCTAGTCAATGAACCATCGAGTGATCAAGATGCACCGACACAAAGGAGAATTATATGAAGTATTCAGGTATCCCCTTCATTAGCTGCCACAAAAATGGTAAGTAATGATGGTGGTGTCCTAGACTCAGAGACCATCAATCCAGCTTTGAAGTTGGTACATGAGGATGAGAGCTTTATACTGATCTTTATAAGAAGAATGAAAAAAACTGCTAAAGAACCATGTCGGGGATTCAACAAGTGAACGTGATGCGGTTGCTGATCTGAAAGCTGAAAATTTTAGTCAGGTACCTTTGGTGTGGAAGCCAACTCCCCTGTTATTGACTCTTCTTTGTTAGAGCATCTCCAACCCCACTCTATTTTTCACTCTAAAATAGAGTTTAGAGTAAGAAATGCTCAAATGGTACTCTATTTCTCACTTTATAATAGACTAAAAAATAGGTTTACTCCAAATATAGAGTAATTTGTTTTTTTTTTTGTTCATCACTTAGAGTACCATTGGAGCAAACTCAAACTCTATTATAGAGTTACTCTATTTTAGAGTAAAAAATAGAGTAAACCATTGGAGATGGTCTTATATAGTTTTCCATTGCCATTTGGTAATGGAGGCATCGAAACTCGTAATCCTCACAATATAGTTGAGCCACTCAGAATTGTATACACAATCAGAAAGAAAATTAGAATCAATTTTCAAGTGCTCGAAGCAGAAGAGAAGCTCGGTTTCAAAAGCGTGCCGTTCACCTCAGTGGGGATTACCAAGTAGGACCGCTGAAATCTTCTTACAGAGCAATGGGGTTCCTCACGAGAGACCTCCACATCACGAACAATCCTAAAAATGGAGAGCTTAATAGTTTTCATAACGGACATGGAGAAGAATCTAACAGAAGCATCAAGTGGCTCTTGCCTTCGTTTGAAAGAGAGAGTTTTCATCTGATATAGGAACAAGTTACTTTCGGCAACAGAAACGGAACGTTCCTCCATGGATTTGGAACAGGAAACCTAACTTAAGAGAAGAAGATCAACAGTTAAGAAACTCTTAGCTTTAGAGAAGTATACAATGCAGCTCTTGAAGAGAATTAGAGTGATTGATTGGTTAGTTTTGCTCATAGTAAAAGTCCCCTTTATAGGAATCATGTGCTTTTCTTTCCTTTCTAGTATATTCCAAATTCTTTTGTTTTATGACTTTTTAATATTAAAAGTCACATGAAAGAGCAATAACATTCTTTATTATCTTTTGCAAAGAAGTCTTAAGTACTGGTCTTTTAGTTTGTCTTATGTACCGTAAGCTTCCCTTAGCTTCCTATGGTACGCACTACCCAAGTCCGGAGACTAAGCCATTCGTGCAAACACAACCATCCTCAAAAACTTGGATTCGTAGAGGCAACGATTATCAGGTATGTGAGCAAAAGGGTGAAAAGCTTGGAGTCCCATTCCCTAATATTACGCATCCTTTCAAGAACTTGGCTATCAAAAGTAGCATACCAAAGTAACCTCAGCTATTCTTGTAACAGCCCGATTCCCCGGAGTCCGACCGGGGTTATCGAAGGGGCGTTATGGACACGTGTCTACTCATCTAGACAACCCTACGTGTCCCGTTACTGGTCCCGAGAGACGAGCGCATAACCTTCTTTGAAATACCGTCATACCCACATCCATATACTTCTACTTACAGTCCTGCGCACAGGAAAAATGGAAATGGAGGGGTGAGCAACAAGTTACTCAGTGAAGTGGTTCTAGACCAGCCTGCCCGCATGACACTCTATACTACTCCATGCGGGAACTAGGACTGACTAGCCACTACAATCAGTTAATGCATTTTCATCATTTCCTAATGTTATCTGCAATTTCCACAATCACTTCCATTCATTTCTAACAACCTAGCGATCAATCAATACAATGATCTCACTCATTGCCACACACGTCAAACCCTAGACTTAACCGACTCCTCTTGTCCGTCCGACCCGACCCTATGACACCTTTAACTCCCCGTTACCCGACCATGAGCTAAAACCCTACAATGCACATCCTTTTCAACTTTTCATCTTTTCCTCTTTTCCTCTTTTCCTCTTTTCCTCAGTGGGTAGCCCCCCACTAGGCTTCTACCCCATATTCATGTGGATTCGCCACATCTCCTATGGGTGCTTCCATATTCATGTGGATTCGCCACATCTCCTATGGATACCTAGCTTGGACCACTTACCCCACCTACAAACCTTAGACTCTCTATATGCTTTCCCACCCATGCTTAACCTTAACATCCTTCTTTCATACTTTTACTTATCATTTCACTTCCTTATCGTTTTCACTTAATCCTCCCCATTCCCAATTACTTTCCCTTTTCATTCATACTTGAACTTGGACTAAATCACTAGACGCCACCCGTTATCGGTGTCACACACAATACACATCGCATTCAAGTTCTACTTCAATAACGTTTATAATCATTGCTCATCTATCATCCTAGCATTTGTTCCTCTCTAGCATCCTAACTTCAATCACAACAACACATGGGACAACACAACCAAACATACAAGTATCAACTACCAATCAATCATTACCACGACAATTCAATTCAGTTCATCAAGTCCCATTTATCAGTATGAGGGTTCTTATGCATCATGATTCATTCATCTATCATCCTAGCAATACCATGTCCTATCAACCTAACTCCCAATCAGGGTCTAATCAAGCCTAACTCCAACATAAAGGAGTATACAGAACCATGAAAGAAGGTTGGGTTCGAAACACTCCACCTTAGCCTAGATCTGGATCTGGATCTGGAACAAGAGACAAAGGGGATGAGATCTGAACAGATCTGGAACAAGTAAACAAGAGAGACGAGATCTGGTCACCACCACAACACCACACATCCACCACCATCACCACACTCGGACGATCACCCCATCACCACTTGGACGACCACCACCACCACCACCGGCGGCTCGGCTTGCTCTCGGGGGACTCACGGCGAGGAGAGAGGAAGAGAACCAACGGAAAGAGAAAGGAGAGGGAGAGGGAGAGAGAGGAGGCGTGAGAGAAGAAGAGAGAAGAGGAAAAGGGAAGCTTGACGGCTAGGGTTTTCTAGTCTCTCTAAATCTCTGCAGAGCTTCGCTCTAGTTTCAGAATGAGAGAAAAATGAGAGGAGGCAGCTTTATTTATAGGAAAAGGAGGGAACCCTAGGTCATTTACCCTAATGGGCTGCAGTCTTAACGGGCTCTCCTTAAGAAAATTTTTGGGCTAGGAACCGGGCCGTTACAATTCTCCCCTGTTAATCGGAATTCGTCCCCGAATTCCAAGCCCTAGACTTCCAAACTTAACATCCGATAACAAAAGGAACTCACACAATCACACATCATACAAGGGAGGCACACAAGGCGAGAACAACTTTGCTCGGGGATCTTTTAAAAACCAATGAATGAATTAAGCTCAAAAAGAAATTTTGCAAATACAATGGATCCGATCAAAATCATAATAACGTATAGATATAATGGGTGGTTTTGAAATCATTTCCAGGAGTGTTAGAAGAAACAAAACTTTTACAAACTCTTTTCTTTTAATGAAAACAAGTTTTTTTTTTTTTTTTTTTTTTTTTTTTTTCGAAAACGTCGGAAATGCTGATCCCTTAGGACAGAACTAAGGGATCTTAACCCGCTCTGATACCAATTGTAACAGCCCGATTCCCCGGAGTCCGACCGGGGTTATCGAAGGGGCGTTATGGACACGTGTCTACTCATCTAGACAACCCTACGTGTCCCGTTACTGGTCCCGAGAGACGAGCGCATAACCTTCTTTGAAATACCGTCATACCCACATCCATATACTTCTACTTACAGTCCTGCGCACAGGAAAAATGGAAATGGAGGGGTGAGCAACAAGTTACTCAGTGAAGTGGTTCTAGACCAGCCTGCCCGCATGACACTCTATACTACTCCATGCGGGAACTAGGACTGACTAGCCACTACAATCAGTTAATGCATTTTCATCATTTCCTAATGTTATCTGCAATTTCCACAATCACTTCCATTCATTTCTAACAACCTAGCGATCAATCAATACAATGATCTCACTCATTGCCACACACGTCAAACCCTAGACTTAACCGACTCCTCTTGTCCGTCCGACCCGACCCTATGACACCTTTAACTCCCCGTTACCCGACCATGAGCTAAAACCCTACAATGCACATCCTTTTCAACTTTTCATCTTTTCCTCTTTTCCTCTTTTCCTCTTTTCCTCAGTGGGTAGCCCCCCACTAGGCTTCTACCCCATATTCATGTGGATTCGCCACATCTCCTATGGGTGCTTCCATATTCATGTGGATTCGCCACATCTCCTATGGATACCTAGCTTGGACCACTTACCCCACCTACAAACCTTAGACTCTCTATATGCTTTCCCACCCATGCTTAACCTTAACATCCTTCTTTCATACTTTTACTTATCATTTCACTTCCTTATCGTTTTCACTTAATCCTCCCCATTCCCAATTACTTTCCCTTTTCATTCATACTTGAACTTGGACTAAATCACTAGACGCCACCCGTTATCGGTGTCACACACAATACACATCGCATTCAAGTTCTACTTCAATAACGTTTATAATCATTGCTCATCTATCATCCTAGCATTTGTTCCTCTCTAGCATCCTAACTTCAATCACAACAACACATGGGACAACACAACCAAACATACAAGTATCAACTACCAATCAATCATTACCACGACAATTCAATTCAGTTCATCAAGTCCCATTTATCAGTATGAGGGTTCTTATGCATCATGATTCATTCATCTATCATCCTAGCAATACCATGTCCTATCAACCTAACTCCCAATCAGGGTCTAATCAAGCCTAACTCCAACATAAAGGAGTATACAGAACCATGAAAGAAGGTTGGGTTCGAAACACTCCACCTTAGCCTAGATCTGGATCTGGATCTGGAACAAGAGACAAAGGGGATGAGATCTGAACAGATCTGGAACAAGTAAACAAGAGAGACGAGATCTGGTCACCACCACAACACCACACATCCACCACCATCACCACACTCGGACGATCACCCCATCACCACTTGGACGACCACCACCACCACCACCGGCGGCTCGGCTTGCTCTCGGGGGACTCACGGCGAGGAGAGAGGAAGAGAACCAACGGAAAGAGAAAGGAGAGGGAGAGGGAGAGAGAGGAGGCGTGAGAGAAGAAGAGAGAAGAGGAAAAGGGAAGCTTGACGGCTAGGGTTTTCTAGTCTCTCTAAATCTCTGCAGAGCTTCGCTCTAGTTTCAGAATGAGAGAAAAATGAGAGGAGGCAGCTTTATTTATAGGAAAAGGAGGGAACCCTAGGTCATTTACCCTAATGGGCTGCAGTCTTAACGGGCTCTCCTTAAGAAAATTTTTGGGCTAGGAACCGGGCCGTTACAATTCTAGTCTCTAAGTACCTACAAAATTCCACAAACAGATGAAGAAGCTTTGACTTATGCAGCCCTCTTTCTTTTTGCTTATTTTCTGCCAATTTCCTTCATCTTTTTAAGCCTTTTCTTTACACATAACCCACCTAAATTATTGGTTCTATTATTGCGTCCAGATTATCATTTTTTTTTAAAATATGAAAAGAAGGTTCAAAAAGTGTTGAAAAAAAGTTCAAAAAGTTTTTGTATTGAAAAAACTAGTTGGCCATATGTTTAATACTGTACTAGTTTCACGAAAAATATAAATTTTATTCAAAGTATAAGTGGAAAAGTTATTGGGGATTTCAATGTATTGTTAGGGTAGAAATATGTGATAGTTAATGCATATTATGAAGTGTTACAAAAAATAATAACAATAATAATGCATATTATGAACATGTTCCAAATAAAACATCAATTGTGAATCAAAAATAATTGTTCATTATAAAGAGTTTTTGTGTGTAGAGTTAACCATAATGTTTGTTTGTTATAGATATTAAAATATATTAGCTACAGAAACTAAAATTTAATCGAATTCGAGTCGACCACCCGGAACATCTTAACTGAAAAGAAAACGTGGATTATGCGGATCTTGTGGTGATTAGTCTTTACGTCTAGAAGCTTTTGGGATCACATCATAGTTATAAATATATATATATATATAAGATAATTATTATTGTAAATTTTTGTTTTGAGTATTTTATAAATATAATCAAATTTAATGCATTGAAATCTTAAATTTTTAATTCCATTCAAAATTATGCCTGGTAAGAACCTTCTCAAGTAGAGAAAGCTTGTTTCTATTGTTCTCCGATATTTTTATGAAAATAATTATAAATATTTTTGCTAACAATTTAAACTATCCACTTATGAAAATAATTTTATAGCTGTGAGATATAAATGTCAGTAATATGTAAGTATATATTATATTATGATATATAGTATAATTCACGTGCATGAGCCAAAAAAAAATACCAACCTCTAAAATAGAAGAGATAATAAATATAAGCACCGGAATAATGACACGTAACATTTACAAATGTCCACATTCATCACGATCTATTGAATTTAAGTACTTTTATGTTATAACCACGACTTTGTCTTCTCTTCTCAGTTTTTTTGTTCATCAAATAAGTTTATGTAATGTAGGCAGAAGCATCATAGTTCATATATAGTTAGGGCCGAATATAATCAAATGTCAAAATATTAAAATTAATGAACCAAGTATTTCAAGATCATGCTGCATGTTGCATGATTGGCTGATTTCATGTTGCAGATTTGTTCATAAGTCGGAGTCATTTGTGTTACTAATTTCTTTGTTTTCAGAGAGATAGTTGAATTGATCCACAACGCATGGATCATGGATGTACGTAGAATTAATGTATAAATGTACTCGTGTAGATTTTCAAAACAAGATCAATATTCACATGTTACGTAACACTCAACATAATACAACTCTTCTTTTACGTGCAGCTCTGCAGTTGTATTAATTCTGCAATGCCTTGAGAATTAACTTTAATGTAGTATTCTTTAATTACAACTGGTAAAAATTTCGACTTCCAGCCCAAAATTAAGAGTACAGGTGTAACATCCAAATTGTGATATATGGAAAAGACTTAAGAGAATTGATTTGACTATTTATGTCATCAAAGTTGACTTACTTTTTCCGTCATACATCCGTTTAGAACTCTAGAGTTGAGCGTGGTTGGACTGGAATAGTGAAATGATGGGTGACTTATCGGGAAATGATTCGCGACACCGTGTGAGTGAGGTCAAATCACAGAGAAAGATCGGATGGTGATTGCAGGGTCAGTAAACAATGATTTAGAGCCTTGAAAAATTAACGGATAGGCCGTTAAAACGGGATGGAGCCCATAGACCGAGAGAGCGCGCGTGGGTTGTCCATTAGCTGTGGGCGGTCGGGAGTTATAAGTGGTATCAGAGTTGGTTAACCATCTCGGTTCTGGCCCGAGAGGCATCTTGAGACCTGTTGTGGGGCGCAACGAGAATGTTGCATTCTTTGATAGGGGTGAATTGTAACATTCCGAGTTATGATAAATGGAAAAGACTTAAGAGAATTGATTTGGCTACCTATGTCACCAAAATTGACTTATTTTTTTCGTCACACATCCGTTTAGAATTCTAGAGTTAAGCGTGTTTGAGCTAGAATATTGAAAGAATGGATGTATCGGAAAGTGATTTGCGATATCGTGTGAGTGAGACCAAAGCACGGAGAAAGGTCGGATGGTGATTGCAGGGTCAGTAAACAATAATTTAGAACCTTGAAAAATTAACAGACCGGCCGTTGGCACAAACCGAGGGAACAGGCATAGATGGTCCATTATCTGTGGGCGATCGGGCTTTATAATAAGGTTACAATATATTATAGTAGTTGTCATATAAAAATATAGTGATCTATCTGTCTATTTCTTCATCACTAGCGCAACAACCAAATCGAGTTTGTGTCAAGTTATATTTCAGACAAATCATTGTCATGGCGTCTTAATTTTGAATTAGTGATCCATTAATAATACACGTGTTTTTTTGTTGTCATTGAAAGGTATTGATTAAAGGAAATAATAAATTTCATTATTATTTTGCTCACATTTAATTCTATTAAATTGGCATAACTTTGATGTATACATGTAACTCTCTATCGTTTTAAATGACATGCTATTTTTATATGGTTCACGATATTTTGTATAATGTATGGTCATGATTCACGCTTCTTGACGCAAACAAAAAATGGAAGATAAAGATTAGGTTTACAACTAAATTAATTAAAGTTAAAAGAAATGAGGTTGTAAGATCGAGTGGCGTTATCGTGGCGAAAACAAAGGCCACCAACTAGTAGTATACGTTTCCTTATCTTCCGGTTGATGTGTGTTGACCCCTCTCAGTTTGTTGCAACTTTCATTTCTCATTAGTTATGCCCAATGTTAAAGAAATCGTTAACAGTATCTTTTAGACACTTTGTATAAACTTAGCGCCTAGATAAATGATTCGGGTATAAACACCGTTTAAACTGATTTTATAACACTGATTATGCCATTGTATCATTTAACATGTATTAAGATTAGTAACCAAACAATAGTACAATCAGCGGCGGAGGTAGATGTACAAAGGGTGGAGCTGTTGCCCATCATGGTTTTTAAAATTTCAGTGTATTTTTTCAATTTTTGACAAATGCCCCTGATGACATTATTGATGAATTATATGTATGCTCCGGATCAAAGTTAGATCCGCCGCTGAGTACAATATCTTCCTTTCATTAATAAGATAAGAAATCAAATAAAAAATGAATTAATAAATTTCCATTAGTCGAATCACAACAATTGAAAGATACTCCTAGGCCCTAGCAATAATCTTCTAACTTTTTTCTTTGTCGACGAGCAATAATCTTTTATGTATAATCATAGTTTGTCTTGAAAATGTAAGAGAGATCAGTGAGATGGTGATATAAGAAAGTAATGAAGAGAAGGTAAGGAGGGTCCACGACTCATCATGAAGTAGACGATGATGCAAGCCTTTCAGATTTAGTTGGCGCGTCGTTCCTCGCTTCTAAAACGGCAGGTATTCTGTTACTACTCCCCTCCATATTTTCTCCACCATCATAATTAACTAACCAACCTTCTTCTTCGGCAATGATGGCACACGTAACATATACTTTAATGCCGTTTTATCTAATTACGTCATTAATGTTGTGTACGTTACCTGAGGCAACCGGTAAGCATGGGATGTAACGTCTTCCGTTATGATGACGCGGGTATGGACGAGATTGACACTTGTAGATTAATGGGTTGTTGGAGAGATCACATGACATGGTATGTTTTGTTCTTCGGACCGGACATGTTAGAGCCACAAAACGGTCTTATTTCCACCGACCCATTCTGTAGAAACATAGTGCATTTATTGTAACAGCTTATAACCATGGTCCATAAAGTAATAATGGTTTTTTTTTTTTTTTTTTTTGGTAAAATGTTAAATATTATTACCAGATTTTCAATTTTTTACAGAAATACAGAGATGAACAAGAAACAGATTTGCAGAAAATTAAGCTAAACAAAAGAATCCAAGCAGCAAGAAATGATCAACATGAAAGAAACAGA
This sequence comes from Brassica rapa, assembly GCF_000309985.2. Taxonomy (NCBI): domain Eukaryota; kingdom Viridiplantae; phylum Streptophyta; class Magnoliopsida; order Brassicales; family Brassicaceae; genus Brassica; species Brassica rapa. The sequence continues at coordinate 14,227,591 of NC_024796.2, read as the reverse complement.
GACAGAGACTTTGCACTAGACATCACCGGAGCAATGACGGACCAGAGGAACAGGCATGAACGGAGTGAGAACTAGTTACCGCGAGCTACCGGAGAGAAAGGCACCCTCAAACCTTGAAACACACGGCTTCTACAGCTTCCGAAGACCCACAAGCCACAACCTGCACAAAGAATCACAATCTCCAACCCGCTTACTAACCCAAGAAGAATCGCACCGGCAGCACGAGGAAGGCTCTGAACCAGCGATGCCGTCGTTCGGAAAGGACAGTTGAAGATTGCTGCCTCCAACCAACCAACCCAAGACCGTGTACACCCTTTTAACCGGGGGCCCATATAGAACCGCCAGACTGACCGAGAACACAACCTCCGGTGAAGCTCCACCAAGCTAACAAGAAAGCCAAAAGACCCTAGTGAAGCTCATACATAGTCCACTCTCACTAGCTCTCGCCAAGAAACAAACTACTGATGGATTCAGGAACCAGCGGCATAGAGCCTAAGCGGAAGAGCTGACTCGGGATAAACCTCCTGATCATGAAGGCGCACACCATTGAGACTCACCGCCAAGCAACCGAAAGTTCACAATTATTATGGGAAAAGATGACAAGCGAGCTGCCACCGCTCCGAGCAAGACCTAAGAAGAACGAGCCCAACAATGACGCGGATGCCGCCTTGAGCTCGACACAAGCTGCCACAGAAGAAAAACCCAACCCGGTTAACAACTCCGAGCGAGCAAGCTTCCCACCCATGCCCACAGCTTAGAACAAGCCGCAGGATCTCCGAAGGACATAGCCAACAGACACCGCCGAGGAACCAAGAACCGAGATTTGAACACCAAGCCCAAAGGGCACGAACCCACAGAGAGGCCTGAGAGCCACACCACCACCACAAATCCGCGGAGTACAAACCTCACCGGAGCTCCACGCGCTGACACCCTCAAGCCAGAACCCTAGATTCGGAAAAACAGAGGCCCCCACCGGAGATCTAAGCAAGCGAGAGATAAGGATTATCGCCGACGCACAACGCTTCCCTCTCCACCGCCACGGTACCGCCTAAATAACCGGTAAGAGCCACAGCACAAACCCGAGTTTCCGACCTCCACGAAGCCGGCCCCACCGACAGACCCTAGTCCCGCTCGTCGCCATAGAACCAGATCTGGCTACACCCATACCAAAACTCCTAGATCTACCACGAGTAGATGAGGAAGCTTCAGCGGCGCACCAAGCCCAGGACGAACAGCAAGGCTGAGAGAGATGAAGAGAGAGCGACGGAGCAGAGAAAAGAAGAAGAAGGGGAGGAGCCCTCCGACACCGGCTAAAAGGACCACTGTCGCCAAAGTAATAATGGTTATTACTTATACACTCTCCATTTTAAAATTAAACACTCAGATTAAAAAAAAATCTTTTTAAAAAAATATGATTAACTATTCATATAATAATAATTCGATCAATAATAATAAAATAGAAATATCAATGGTTATAAAATATAAATGGTTGAATTATCTTATATATTAAAACAGAAGTCACAACCTTGATTCATGTGTGATTTTTTTTAAAAATGAATCTAATGAACTTATTCCTAAAAAATCATATTTCATTTAATCTCTAATCTTATCAATTAAAATTTGGGTTTACCAGAAATTTTTATTGGGCTATCAATAATTAGATTTAAACAATAGATGTTCCATTAGATTTATGTATAATTAGATATATATATAATTTAATGTTTTAATACTATATCTCCATACGTTAATTATTTAAATATTCGTCGATGTTAATTTTAAAATTATAAAGATTTTTTTTAAAAATCATATTATCTAACAATGATTAATCTTTACTGCGTTAAACCAATGAAAACAAGTTTTAAACTATATAATTTATTTTAAAAAATTAAACAAAAACTAAATGTTTGATTATTTACTCGATAGTATAAATCTATGAAGCGAAAATTTTAATTTTTTAGAAACTTTCTAAATTTGTGAAATGTTACAATATCTTTGAATATGACAATAAAAAAATATTTTGCTAATATTTATATATGTAATTACGATTTTAATAATGAAATAATAATCCAAAAATATATATATAGAAGAAGATACAAATACATATGAAAGTTTAAAACAATCTATTCAATGAAAAAAATATACCGTAAACTTATTATGTTTAAAAACGTGATAGACACATATATATTATAATATATACTTATTTATAATTGAAAACAAAATTTTTATATAAAAATATTTGAAAACAAAAACCCGCGCGGTTGTGCGGGTCAAGATCTAGCTTTACATCTATATTATTAAAAGAGAAGTACAAAATAGAAATACCCCTTAGTTTTACCACTTATTTACATTAAAATGCCATTGAGATATTTATTGAACCTATATTTAAGCATGCTTGTCTTTTCCTAATTTAAATAATAGATTTAAGCATTTAATGTCTTTCCAAAATTTAAATAATAGATTTCTTTTATCAAATCATAACCAAAATAAATTTTCTAATGTATTTTGTATTAACATATTCAATATTTTTAATATTTATAAGTAATAAATAAAAAAATAAAAAATCACACATCATAATCAATTTATATAACATATAAATAAAATATAAAATAGTTTATTCATATATTAGTATAATGCTTTCACAATATAAGTCCAATTAGTTATAAATATTGGATTTGTTTATATTATACATTGTGATATAATAGATGATTAAAATCACAAAATATAATTATTCAAAGTAATAAATGAAATTGTTATGTTTAAAAATGTTATATTAACAAATGTGTAGTAAATATTCATACGGTCACGGGTCAAGCTCTAGAAATAAATAACAACAGCAAGATTATTTTTCTTTATCAAATTTATTTTAATAGAAATTATAGTTCCAAATATGTTTATATATTTTATGTACTTATAAATTTATTTTCTTTGTCTTTAAGGAAACTTAGATTTTGAAATTGGAAAAAATATGACCACCTCTATATTATTTTAATTAGGAAATTTAAAATTTATATCAAAATATTTTATTAAAATTTTAATTTTAATTTTTATTATAGCTGCAAAGATTAATTTTCAATATAAATTTATGTTTCAATATTACAAATGCATCATTTAATATAAACAAAAAAAACTAAAAACATAAAAGAAATACCCGCCCGGTCGGGCGGGTCAAGATCTAGTTAAAATTAAAAGTGTCGTTTAATTTGATTTTTATAAAAGTATTGAAAAATAAAAAGAGTATACTTTAATGTGTTTTTGGTTTTTAAACATATTTTAAGTTAACGATGCCACAAAATGTTATGTATACAACTGTTAAAAGGGCATATATATAGTATGGTCGTAATGAAAAAAAAAAAGGATGGTCGTAAATGAAAAAAAAATTATAATCCATTTTTGAAATCGTTATATTATTTGTGAAAATTACCTTACTTTTCGTTTTCATTTAACTGACAAAAGATAAGTAAATAAGTCAAAACTTCAACAATAATCTATAGGTGGAAACGAATTATTTATACATTTCCCTTTTTTTTGTTAAACATCAAATCTTTTTTTTATTTTTGCCATTTTTATCTTCGATTTATTTTTATTCTGCCCGTTATATTCTTTAGATTACTTGCATGATTTTTAATATATATACCATTCAAAAAAAAATCAACTAATTTATACGTATCTTTTGTCCAGCTTTTCAGATGAAGTTAGAGTCAGTATATGTGATTATACAAACATTTTGTTACGTCATTGTGATTGAATGCACAGTAATAAGACTATGTCAAAAACTGGAAAACGACATAGCGAAAACAATGATTAAATAAAAAAATAACAGTAAAGTACTAGTAGGGTTAGAAAATCATTTCTAATATAGCTTTCTCTTCTCTTTCTTTCCGACAAGCATCAGAACCAAAACCTAACCTGTGGTTAAAACTTATACCTCCTCTGCAACTAAACAGAGGATCTTGTCTATATAATCCCTTCAAACTATATGTTCTTTTGTCTTTGTTAAAGCACACGCTCAAGCAACAAAGGAAACATTCGAAGTTCAGACAAATCTCTGTCAACAATGATACAACGAAGCTCCGTCGAGGAAGGAGAAGGTGGCCGTACGATTCTGGTCGGCGTGAAGCTAGACGCGCCGAGCAGAGAGTTACTCACATGGGCTTTAGTTAAAGTCGCCGAGCCTGGTGATACTGTGATCGCTCTTCATATCCTTGGCAACGGTGAAGAAACGTTTCTCTTACACAAAGCTTTGATCTTTATGTGTTCTGTAATAAAAAAAAGTTTCGATCTTTTTTTTTGTTGTGTAGAGATTGTTAAGAACTCCTCGCTTCTCTCTTTGGTGAAAACATTCGACTCTGTTCTCGACGTTTACGAAGGCTTCTGCAACTTAAAACAGGTAAAAAGTCTGAAACTTTCAATCTCTCGAGACTCTGTGTTTTTGATCCTTTTGAAATGTTGACAGTTTTGTCCTTTTGTAGGTTGATCTGAAGCTGAAGCTGTGCCGTGGCGACTCTGCTCGAAAGATCATAGCTAGAGAAGCGAGGTCGTTCTGTGCGTGGAAAGTTATAGTTGGGGTTTCGAAAACTCACCACGCGATTCGCTCATCTGCTTCTTTAGCTAAGTACTTGGCTAAGAAGCTGCCAAAGGAGTGCTGGGTTCATGCTGTGAACAATGGTAAAGTTGTGTTTCAAAGAGAAGGTTCTCCTCCATCATTGGCCATTAATCATTCTCAAGGTAAGTTTTTTTTTTTTCTGTTGCAAGAAGTTCCGGGCCGAAGCCCATTGGGCTAGGGACAAGAGCCAGTTGCTAAATCCAGACTTGACCATGGTATCCTTTGTGTTTAGTGTGGTTTAAATTGGGTTTTTGGTTGTTTGTCATAGGAAAGGAAGATGTTAGGAGGAACACTTTGTTGAGTGTGCTTCAGAGATCTGTTACATTGAGTACACCTACCAGAGTTGTTAGCCATTGTGAGGAAGATCAATCTTGTGGCCAGAGTTTGCAGCAGGCCTTAGAAGCTGCTCGTTTTGAGAGTTGCTCGGTTTGTGGTTCTGATTCTTTGTCTCCAAATGATACAAGAACTCCCAAAGAGTTATCTAGAGATGATGATGAGAGCCATAAAGCTAAGGAGATTGTGCCTGTGAAAGGTCTAGAGGAATTGGTTAGGAAACAGGCTGAACCTATACCAGGTTGGCCTTTGCTTCGTCGCGCTTTTTCTTCCACAGGACAACCCATTACTACACATAAACAGACACCCGTAGCTCAATGGGCTTTGAAGCTTCCTCCAAGGAACATTAAGCAAATTGGTTATGACTCTTCTCCTGACAATAGTCCAAGAAAGCTCCCTGAGGAGCTAGAGAGACTTTACAAGAGATTCTCTTCAACTTGCCAGTTTTTCAAATACAAGGAACTTGTTTCAGTGACATCAGACTTCTCCCCTGGTGTGTTCTTGATGACATGTTTACAGTTCTTGAAGCATCTTGTTATGTAACTAAGAAAAATACATTATGGTTTCAGATAACTTCATAGGCATAGGAGGCAGCAGCAGGGTTTATAGAGGTTCTTTGTCCAATGGAAGAGAGGTTGCTGTGAAGATTCTCAAGCAAACAGAAGATGTCTTGAATGATTTCGTCGCGGAGATCGATATTATCACAACCCTACACCATAAGAACATTATCTCCCTATTAGGCTTTTGCGTTGAAGACAAGAACCTATTACTTGTTTACAACTATCTCTCAAGAGGAAGCTTAGAAGAGAACCTACATGGTACCTTTTTTAATCAACTCTTGAGATTCTATTATGATCAAGGATCTAAACAAAAATGCTTGGTTCCAAATTCAGGAAGCAGGAAAGATATGCTTGCATTCCAATGGAGAGAGAGGTACAAAGTGGCTGTGGGAGTGGCCGAGGCACTAGACTATCTGCATAACAGTGCTTCACAACCTGTCATCCATAGAGATGTTAAGTCATCAAACATACTGTTATCTGATGATTTTGAGCCTCAGCTTTCTGATTTTGGGCTTGCGAGGTGGGCTTCTATATCTACAACACACATAGTCTGCTCGGACGTTGCAGGAACCTTTGGGTATGGAAGAGTACTGTTTTTTTTTTTTTGTTAGCTGATGTTTTTTGAAAGTTGATGGCTTATCTTGGTTTTTTTTTCTTGATGCAGCTACTTGGCTCCAGAGTACTTCATGTATGGTAAGGTGAATGATAAGATAGATGTGTATGCATTTGGTGTTGTTCTACTTGAGCTACTTTCTGGAAGGAAACCTATTAGCAGTGGCTGTCCAAAGGGACAAGAGAGTCTTGTCATGTGGGTATGTGTTTGCTGCTTATCTTAAAAACTAAGTTTTGTCTTATGTTAAAACAAGTACAGTATAAACTCTATAAATTAATACTTGATAAATTAATAAACACGCTAAATAATAGAGTTTTTACTTGTATATGTACAGGCCAAACCAATTCTAGAAGATGGAAAGTATTCTCAGTTATTAGACCCGAGTTTGCGGGATAACAAGAACAACAACCAAATAAAGAGGATGGTGTTAGCTGCTACTCTTTGTATTCGACGTAGCCCTCAAGCTAGACCGAAAATGAGCAGTGTATATCATCTTCTTTTTTTTATCTAATCATATGTAAGGCAGTTGTCTTAACGAATGTGAGAATGATGCAGGTCTTAAAGCTGCTGAAAGGCGATGAAGACACGCTCAAGTGGGCAATGCAACAAGTGAGTAGTTCTTCAGAGGAATCAGAGATGCTTGAGGATGAGGAAAGCCAAAGATCTGACTTGCAGTCACACCTTAACCTTGCGCTTCTTGATGTTGAAGATGACTCTATCTCCATGGGTAGCTTTGAGCAAGGCGTCTCGGTTGAGGAGTATATTAAAGGCAGGACAAGCCGTTCTTCAAGCTTTGACTAAACCCCAAAAGTTTACTGAAGCTATTGTGTGTATATATATACGGACGGGTGGTGGATTTGTGTGGTTCTTTTTAGTGTCCTCATACCTCCCCGGTTTAGGATTATTGTGATTGGTAGTTTTCAATTGTTTCACAGTTTTCATCTTCTTTTCAAGTGTGGTAATAAAACAAAAAGAGAAAATAGTATAACAAGAAGCATTACATGTCTTTCTCTAAGACTAAACTGCCATCAAAGAGTTCCTAATGACAATTAGAATGGTCATACTTAAGTCATACTACTGCAAATCTTGTAGAATCTCTTGTTTTGCGACATATCCAATACAAATAGGTAACTGTAAGAGTTTCAGTTAAGGGCTGTGTGGTGCTGCCTGCCTTACTTGATGCATACGATATCTTTGCATTCTCTCATCACACGTGCTTCATGCAACCATGGTTTGAATGCACCTTCAAGAACTATGTTCTGCAAAAGAAGCAAATCATATAAGAACAATAATCCATAGTGCAAACTAATCTCACAAGAGTTTCATGACAACCATGCACAAAAACAAAAACTGAACCTCGAAATAAAAGAAAAAGCCACGCAACAGGTTCAAAGCTCTATTATCATCCTTTGCACAACGAGAACGACGAAACACACGCTTGAAATCTGCAATAATCAGACCAACGGCAAAACAAAAGACAAGAATTGAAAGAGATGACAAAGATCATAACACAAGAAAGTATCACAAGTTAGTCAGATTACCTGGATAGCGGTCGAAATAAGAAGGTCCCAACTGGTGATCAACGTTATATTCGATCTCTCTTCCATCTCGCAGTTGCCTAGACCGAGTCAACTGTTTCTTTTGTGATGCCTCAAAAAGGCGTTGCTTGAACTCATTTTTATCATACGGCTGTCTGAGAATTTCCAGTAGCTTCTTGCTAAATGTAGAGTTGAACATATCTTCAGGTTCAATACGGTCTTCAAGATCCTTTGGAAAAACATTGCAAACAAAAGTAAGAAAATAAAAAAAAATGTCAATAAATCAACGAATGAGAAAAGATATTGATTAAGAGAGTGAAGCTGCACATACTATCACTTTGCCGTCTTTGTTTGCCTCAAATGGGGAAGGGCCTCCATCAGAAAACGGACAGTTACTGACTGCGATAATATCAGGATCTGATAAAGGCACTGAGGCTTTCTCAGGCTTCACTTCAATAACAGTAACAGAGTTTCTCAGAAACGCTATGAAATATTCATAGCTTTTATCCATTAAGGTTCTTCGGCTGCTCTCTTCATTCTCAACCTTCTTGTGAGGTTTGAAACTGTGAAGTAAGCTGTCTTTCACATGACTTGTAGCCTTTGGTTTAGCCTTGTCCCTGTTTACAGCCTCTTCTTTCTTTAGTTTGTTGTTAACCAAGTTCTGATCAGTCTTAAGTCTCTTTGAAGCTCTGAAAATCTCATGAGGCTTTGACTTTCTCTTTTCACTGTTGCTCTCCTCATTCTCCTTCTTGCAGGCTTTGAAATCGCTCTTGGTCACACAACTCTTCTTTCCTTGTGGAGCATCTTTGGAGTTAACCACTGTGATGAACTTCTCAGCCTTCAGTCTCTTTGAAGCTCTGAAAATTGCCTTTCTCCTTCGTCTGCTCTCCTCATTATCCAATTTGTTCCAGTTCTTTGGCTTCCTTCCTCGTATACTAACTTCTTTCTCTTGATGTGTGTCTTTGACATCTCTTGTACGCTCTACTTTCATAGCGTTCTTGTGCAGCGAAGCGTCTTTCTCTTGCTTGGTGTCATGTTTACACTTAGGCTCTAACTTGATAGTATTCTTGGACAGAGCAATCTTCTTCCTTCCTCGTAGAGAAGCTTCTGTCTTGGTCATACCAATCTTCCTTCCCCTTAGAACAACTTCTTTCCTGAAGACAGTTGACTTATTATGATCTTCTCTACGAGCCCCCCCAGTCTTCAACTTCTTTGAGACATTGGAAACAAGAGGAGGCTTTGACCTTTCCCTTCCCCTTCCCCTTCCCCTTCCTCTACGCTTCTCATCGTCCACTTCCTTGTACATAATACGCAGTGGAGAAGCCTCTCCCTCGAGCAAATACTGATGGCTTTCCTTAAAGATGGTCAAGTACTTCATATAGTCCAGATCATACTCCAAACCGGTGGCACAATCAGCATCAACACAAACAAGCTGCATGTTACTTCCACCACCCGCAGGTAAAGCGTTGAGTGGCTTGCGTGATGAATCCACTTCACCATCGCCACCACGAAGAGCCAGCATCCTACCAAGAGCTATCAATGTCTTCTTCACAACTTTCCTACCAACCTTAGAGCTGTTCGGTTTCCTCATCCTGTAAATACATGAAACTGATCAGACATAAAAGATAACTTGACTAATCTAAAGTGAGTTACTTAACCTAATACAACATACATTGACCCAAATAAATCTAATTTTTTTTTTTTGTTGTAATTCTAGTTGATGAAAGCAAAGCTATAACACTAATTTAGTTAATCTGAGGGAGAAACTAATCACAACGCTCAATTAGTAGACCTAATGGTAGAGCATTGACCCAAGACCCAAGAACAGCATACGACTAAAGTTTTAACCTTTTTGTAGTTCTAGTTGATGAAAGCAAGCGAGCTCACTTCGAGTCTCGTCCCCTGCAATAGTTGTCGTTATTCTTACAGTAAACAGCTGAAACAAACACAGCCCCCAAGAGAAGTTACTCTTTAAGAAACTAAAGATGAAAACTTTCTTTGATGCAAACAATTTGTGAGCAAAACCAAGACACTTTCGGGTGATTTAAAGACCAATTCAAAGATGGGTAAATGCCTAAAACCGAAAGAGAGTTTAAAGCTCACAAAACCCTAAAAGCGAAAAAAAAAAATCTCATAAGGGAACCCAACACGGAAGAAGAAGGATTCGTGATCTGTAAAAACAATCAAAGACCCATTCTTGTAACTGATAGAAAAGGAAGAAAGTAGCTTACTTTAGTCAAGAATCACAATGGATTTGGTCCCTTCGCTGGATTGGATTCTTCACTCACTGTAAATGCATGATTCGAACAAAATCAGAGCCGTTCCGTTCTGTCACACTCTGAACGCGCTATTTTTATTTGTGCTAAATACTCTAGATGGGCCGATATTTGAAGGCTTTTATGTTTTAAACAAGGCCCAGTAAAGGTTTTAACTAATACCAGTCTATCAAAATAACTAACTTACTTTGGTTCTTTTGTTGTAACAAATTTTGATATAAAATAGTATTTTATGATTGTTTTACATTATTATATTACAAGGTCGAATTGTATAAAAGAACTATTTAAAAAAAAAATTATATAATTCATGAATTACTTTATTTGGAAATTCTGTATAAATCTTATGAAATTTTCGCTTACGCATGGGTATTTTACATGGACTCCGAAAAACCAAACCAAAATCAACTCGAAAGTACTGGTTCACGTCGGGTCCAGAGAAAAATACGTATTTTTTTGGAAATGTGGATCTCTGTTCGCGTCTGAGACCTACCCGAGACCCGTTTGGGAGCCAAAGTACCCAAAATGTTTGTGTATATTAGATATATTTGTGTATTTTGGATATTTTTTTTGCTATATATATATTTTTGAGTTTTTGGTTTGAATTTCCGGTTATAATTTTGGATTTCGAGTAAAAATTCAAATTTTAAAAATATATTTTTGGGTATTCAGATACAATTTTGGGTATTTTTTGGTTCGGTCGGTCAGATTTCGAGTACAATTTTAAGTCTTTTGAGTATTTTCTGATTTTTGGGTATTTGTTTAGATTTTAGATATTTTTCGTGTTTTGAGTATTTTTATGTTTATCGAGTTTTATTTGAGTCCTAAATATCTGAAAGGATCTATACCCATTACGTACAAAAAATAACATATATTTTATAAGTATTTGAATTATGGAGTCGAAACCATCGAGATCCGAAAGAAACCGATCCGAACCCAAATAATTTTTTTCTAAATACCTAATTAGGTCCAAAAACCCCAGACCTAGCAAAATTCATTGATTCGTTTTATAAAATTTTGGGTGGAAAATACTTTTCAGGTTTGATCAATAATGTTTAATAGGACATGGTTCATTTATATTTCAATAGTTGATCTCGTAAGAAAATTTTGATCTAATGGAGGAGGATGGTATATATGACAATGATCCCTACGTATTGAAATTTCGGTGCCGTTTATATGTATATATGTTAAATTGAAGGAAATTGATTTAAGTAAAATAACCATTTGAAACATTCCATATATGTAGTCATGATCTTATTAAAGTGGGTGAGATTTATTTAAATCTTAGAAGATATTATTTGGTTGCTATATAATAGGGGATATTTAATAATATTTAGTTATATACAATAGGTTGGACTAAAAAATAAATAGGTGCAACTTTGTATAAGTAGATTTTTTAGGACTCCTTACCTTTTAATAGTATTGATTTATATAGTTTAGGGGCTTAGCGCATTATAATTTTATTTAACTATATCTAGATTTTGTAAATGATAAAAATATAAATCAAACTGCTAGTTCTTACTTGAATTTATTTCTATATAAGACCATCTCCAATGGTTTATTCAACAATTCTATAACAGAGTTGAGTTATACTTTAATAGTAGTATTATTAGAATGGAGAATAGAGTGATGAACAAAAAAAAAATTACTCTATATTTAGAGTAAACTCATTTTTTTACTCTATTATAGAACGAAAAATAGAATAACATTAGAGTACTTTTACTCTAAACTCTATTTTAAGATGAAAAATAAACTAGGGTTGAAGATGCCTTAAATACATATTTTGTGGGGAAGAGTTCACCATTGAAAACATGTGCGCATGTGGTTGTGTACGTTATCTCTAAAGTTAGAAGTCAAAAGAATACATAACTGAGAGTTGTACATTTAGATCATCAACCACTACTTTAAAAGCGAATTAAATGTGCTTGACATGAATGCTGGTTTTGAAGGGCAACCATCAATCACACGTTTTTTGTTTATCAAAAGTTTGTTTGATTTATGTTCAAAATTTTTTTTGTTTGATCTTCTTGTATTTCTTGATTTATCTAGGTTTTTGACTGTTAGGTTATAAACATTGTTCCCATAAGTGGACTTTGCCAGTTTATCTATGTGGCTATCACTATGACTGCAGGCTTGTGGGGAGACTATACTGTATAGTCTATACACGACTGAAAATTATATATGAATATGTATAGTTTGTGACAAAAAAAAAAATATGAATATGTATACAAAGGTGTATAATACTATATTAGGTGTATCATTGAATAATTAGTGCAATAATTCCTAGAAGTCAAATATGGCCTCTTCTGGCAAATGTTCATTTTGGAATAATATGGTTGTTGAAAAGGACTATCATCACAATAGGCTTCGAATATAAATAAAATTAGAGAGATGAAAGTTTTGAGACTTGTCGCCAACTTTTTGATATATATAATTTAGAAACTTTTGGGATTACGACGAGATCGCCTTATTTGATCTTCTAATAATATATTCGATTATATTCACATTAGTTTCATGGTCTCTATCAACTTTCCATCATTTCATATTTTATTCCAACATTATATATTGGCATTGCCAGGATTATTACTTTTACTATTTCTTACGTGTTCGTGTTGAAACGTACCTATAGTTATATACAGGGGCGAAGCCAGAATTTTATTTTAATGGGTGCACATCTTATATAATTAAAATAAATGCCAAAAGAAAGATCGAGCTTGAGATATCAATAGGTGCACAAGTACACTCTTACCATTTTTCCTAGCTAATTTTCTTGGCAGTTTAGATACTAAAATCATAATATCCAAAAAATTACGGGTGCACGTGCCCCCATTAGTCATGCACTGGCTACGCCCCTGGTTATATATACACTATAACTCATTTAAAGCTCGAAAATCGGTTGATCCGGTCGGTCTCGGGAGAAACGCACTTAGTGCTACAGAGTGGATTGGTTACCACAGTGTTTAACCCGAGTTTGGAATACCTTCCGACTAATGCAAATGATGAAATCCACCATGTAAATCACTTGGACCAAAACCCAAGCCTAAAGTAGCCAAGTGATGATAATTTAGTTCCCAGAGTAAATCAAACTCATGACTGATGTGGGTACACACCGAACTCCAAGAAATTGCCACTAGGCTACCACCCACTTGGTTAACTCGAAATATGTTGTGCATCCAAATATATGGTACATATCCAAATCAGTCTTATAAATGATCTCATTAAAAGACCGACTGTTTTTTCGCTTAAAAAGACCGATTGTTTGAATGGGAAAATCAGATAATTAATAACGTTACTGAAATGCTAGGAGTAATGTATATGAATTTAATAAAGAATTAGGTTAAGATCTATGCTAGGAGTAATGCAGGATGAACATTATATATATATATATATTTATATATATATATTATTTTATGTATTATATGTTTTATATATTATGAAATAGTAAATATATATTGAAATAATTAAAAGTTAGTAACTATCACATATATAATTAAATTGGTACGAACATATAAATCGATTTTATTAATCCAAACAATAATTTTTTTAATATTTGATAGGATATGTAATTAAATTTAAATAATACTAACATACATAGTATATTTTTAATATTAATGTATATTAAATGATGCTTTCTACTCATACATGTTTTTGATCGTTTGTATCTTTCATAGAAAAAAATTTAAATGACTGATAACAAAAAAATTATTGTGGGATTAATAGTTTTAGTGATTTATAATTTTAAAAAAAAAATAAATTGTCAATGTCGTTCAAAACTTTTATCAAAAAAATTGTTCAAAGTAAATTTTGAAACAAAAATATTTATGTATTTTATATGCCTGATAGTTAAATTTAAAATGATATATATATATATTAATCTTAATAATTAATTAAATTACACTTTTTACTTATATAATTTTGTAATCGTTTGTATTTTTTCATACCAAAAAATTTAAACCATGGATCCCAAAATTTGAATGTTAGACTTTTAACAGTTTTAGTAATTTATAGTCGTTTTTAAAAATTCAAAATATAACATATACAGAAAATCTAAATTTTTATTATATGGTTATTGTGATTGTTTAATTTATTTAAATCTTTTAAAATTAAAAAATATGATAAAAGATACACTAATTTTTATCAAATATTTATTATTCAAAATCATTAATTGCCATATATACTTTAGTCATATTAGACAATTCCGTAAATTTTATTTTAGGAAATAATAAAGAATATTAATAATAAATTTATTGTTAGTTTAATAAAAAACTTATCATATAATTAGATGGACTAACATATTTCTCTAATGATTCTAAAAATCATCCTAGTGATGACACGTGGCTACAAAAAGAAAGTTGTAATGCTTATCAAATAATATATAAAGGATGAGTAGCTAGAATCAGACGTCCTTCTTAAATGTGGCAATATAGTACTATATAAACTTATAAAGTGTATAATTTGTAATGAAAATTTTAATATTAATCACCCACTCTTTATACAGTAAAATGAGTTTAGCAATGTATTTACTATGACTTGACGTAAAATTTACCAGTGCCAAAAAGTGAAATGTGACCAAAGAATAGTCTGTTCTGATTTAAGTTTTTGCTCGAATACAAAAAATTAGTTAATCAAACAGGCCCCGTTAAATGTGACTAACATGGAGATATAACGAATAGTAGTATTATATATATTTACAAAAACTAGTTAACTTGGTTTTAGGGTTAAGGGATATATGCACATGGATCACTCATTGCTACGTGATTTCCAAGCGAAGAACACATGACTTCCTCTCTGACTTTTATATGATTGGCTCATGAGCTTTGGAAGAAGAGAAACATAGCTTCATCAAGCTACGTAGAAGAAGATAAACGAGGCTCCAACATGCTACTTGTGATATACTTCATCAGCTTATCCGATGCATGCTGACAAACGTGGATCATCAAGTTAATACGAGTTCCCAGCCGACAAAGTGATATTAAACAACCTGTCCGGCTGTGGCTGTCCCACATGTTACTTGTAATCCTTGCTATATTAAAGAAAAAACATTGCAATAAATACGTCCACACTATAATAGATACGTAGGAGCCTCACGGCGATTTGAGAATGAACACGTTCAGGTGTCACGTGTATAGAGTTTATTAGCCGAACTCTACATAAATGTATTCACACTATGTACTTTACTTTTTGTTTTTAAATATAAAACTCACATGTAAGGTTCCAATAAAACTCACACTATCAAGATTTTTCGATGCGAATCAAAACGGATAATGAATTGAAAGTCCAGTTATACATATATTATTTTTATTATTTACGGATAGGCTCGGCAAAATATTCGTAAAATTTTTATTCGATTCATTTTCCGTTATGATTTGAACCGAAAAATTTGGATACCCGTAAGCAAATCAAATACTAAAATGCAAAATATGTTACAAACGAAGCAAATCAAAAATACTAATATTTTTAGGAACGTATATCTGATTCGATCAGTTATATGCATATATATATATACATATATTTAAAGAAGTATATATATAATTTATATATATTATAGTTTATATAATTTTACAATATTTTTATATATTAAATTTATTATGTTAGGTATTGGAATTTAAAATTTAAATAATTATTTATTTTGTAATGAAATATTATTATTTTATATTATTTTTAGATTTTTAATTTTTTCTAAATTTTTTTTATTTTATTTACGGATCAAATCGAATATCCGTAAAAATTCTAAAATTATCCGAATATTCGAGACACCAAATATCTGGGTGGCTAAGGATCGAATCGGCACTAATACCTCCAAATACCTGGATATTTGATCTGTGCCCACACTTATTTACTGATTCAATTTGATTTTCTTTATATGGAAGAAAATTCACTAATGTCTAGGCTTATTTTATTTTTAATTAATTTTATTTTGATAATTTTATATTTCATATGTTATTTTGAATAAAAATTCATTTAATATTGATTAACATTGTCTTTATATATTACCAACCACTTTTATATACTTTACATACCTGTACACGTGGACGTTGACATGAACACATATATAACTAAATATTCACCACAACTGAAGTATCTAATTCTTTTGAAAGTTGAAATATTCTTTTTAATGTTTTTTTTTGCTATCGACCAAATTGTAGTGAAATGATTTTTTTTAATAATTTTATTTTCTTTTTCTTTAACTATTATATGTTTAGAAACTATAATATGAAACCATTGGTTCGACATCATGACTATTTAAAATTCATATAATATGAAACCAAACAATAATAATAATTTTTGGTTATCACCGAAAAAAACAAAAACATCAACAATTTTAACCAAACAAACCAAAATAAATATTGATTTAGAATTATAACTATATTTTAGGAGATTAAAAACAAAAAAAAAAACCTAAATCCGAACCGATATTCAGATTAAACATATTTAATGTCTTCTTATTAAAAAATAACAAAACTAATAATCACATTCCGCGTAAGGCACAAGTTATTACCTAGTTTTAGTATTATTAGCTAACCCGAAATATAATATTGGAAGATAATGATATATGTTTCACCTAATCATATTCTCAAAATATATATTTCACAAGTGTCTAACTTTACTAGATAAACAGACACATTTAGTCATTAAGTTAAATAATTAACGATGGAAGTTTTACTCCCACACCCTTCAAACTCATCTCCGCTGACTGTTCTCGGTTTCTTGGACCGAGCCGCCTCCGTTTACGGTGACTCTCCTTCCCTCCTCCACGATACCACCACCCATACTTGGTCTGAAACCCACTCTCGATGTCTCCGAGTCGCTTCGACTCTATCTTCCTCCTCCCTCGGAATCAACCGTGGCCAAGTTGTCTCCGTTATTGGTCCCAACGTTCCTTCTGTCTACGAGCTTCAGTTCGCGGTCCCAATGTCTGGAGCAGTCCTCAATAACATCAACCCTCGTTTAGACGCTCATGCACTCTCTGTTGTTCTACGTCACAGTGAATCCAAGCTCGTTTTCGTCGACCATCACTCGAGTTCTTTAGTGCTCGAAGCTCTCTCGTTCTTCCCCAAGAATGAGAAGCCTCGTCTCGTCCTCCTCCAAGATGACAGCAACATGTAAGGCAGGTTCAACCTGAACAATCCGTTTGGCCCCAAAAAAATTTAAAAGCTACATACATAGATCACATGGTCCCAAATTGTGAATATTTGTTAGTGTTCTAGGCGTAAATCGGATATAAACAAAACAATTTTCTAGAACAATTTATTTAAAAATGGATATATGTATTCAAAAACCGTCTGTCTAATCGATAATTCTCTATGAAATGTCTAAATACCGTCAAATGATTTCTTAAACATCGAAATTTTTGTTAAGATTAAATTAAAAATGTTTATAACTCCTTAAATTTCAGATCCGGCTTAACCAATATGTCGGCCTCTTCGTCTGCTGACGTGGATTTTCTCGACACTTACGAAGGTGTTATGGAGAGAGGAGACCCGAGGTTCAAGTGGGTCCGTCCTAACAACGAGTGGAACCCAATGGTTCTTAACTACACTTCCGGAACGACGTCATCTCCTAAAGGTGTGGTACTTAGTCACAGAGCAGTTTTCATGAGTACCGTTAACTCTTTGCTCTACTGGTCTATGCCTAACCGACCAGTCTACCTATGGACCCTACCGATGTTCCACGCCAACGGTTGGGGCTACACATGGGCCACAGCCGCTGTGGGGGCCACAAACATTTGTGTCCGAAGAGTAGACGCTCCGACCATTTTCGAGTTGATAGACAAACATCAAGTGACTCACATGTGCGCCGCGCCGATGGTTCTCAACATGTTGACTAACTATCCAGCTCGGAAACAGCTTAAACGGCCGGTCCAGGTTATGACAGCTGGAGCTCCACCTCCGGCCACGGTCATTTCAAGCGCCGAGAGTCTAGGTTTTGATGTGGCTCACGGTTATGGGCTGACAGAAACTGGTGGTCTAGTTGTCACATGTGCTTGGAAGCCGGAGTGGGACGGGCTAGGACAAGACGAGAGAGCCAAGCTGAAGTCAAGGCAAGGAATCAGAACCGCGGTATTCGCGGAAGCTGACGTGTTGGACACGCTAACGGGAAAGAGCGTGAAGCACGACGGAGTAACTGTGGGAGAGATTGTCTTCAGAGGTGGTTGTGTCATGTTGGGTTACTACAAAGACCCGGAAGGGACCGCGGCGAGTATGAGAGAAGACGGATGGTTCTACACTGGAGACATTGGTGTGATGCACCCTGACGGTTACTTGGAAGTCAAGGATAGGTCAAAAGATGTGATCATATGCGGAGGAGAGAACATAAGCAGTACTGAAGTTGAGACGGTTTTGTACACGAACCCGGCGGTTAAGGAAGCAGCTGTGGTGGCTAAACCGGATAAGATGTGGGGAGAGACTCCTTGTGCGTTTGTGAGCTTGAAGTGTAGTGATGGTGGGTCAGTTACTGAGAGAGAGGTAAGGGAGTTTTGTAAGAAGAAGCTACCAAAGTATATGGTTCCAAGGAATGTGGTTTTCATGGAGGAGCTTCCAAAGACTTCTACTGGAAAGATTCAGAAGTTTCTTCTCAGACAAATGGCTAAGTCTTTGCCTTGATTGAAACACACAATCTTGGGTGTTTTTCAAAACCAACCCATATTTTCAAGTCAAATCCAAAACCAACCCTTTTTTTTTTGTCCATACTATTCATCAATAAAATTTCCATACTATCCTTATGTTTTTGAATTATTCACAAAATTGCCATTTTTATTTATTTTTTTATTAATTTCGAAATTAACAAAAAATCAAATACACCCTAACCATTTCTTCTTATTTACAAAAATGCCATCATCATCAATTTTTCCAACCACCATGAACCACCATTTTTGAGCTCTAAAGCTCTAGAATTCAATTTTCAACCACTTTTTTTCTCATTATAACCCAAAAAACTTCATTTTCTCTCATCTCCTCTACATTTCCATCTAAAAAACTCTCATAACTATCATTTTCATAATCACAAACTTCATATTTTCGAGTTTCTTCATTAGTGAATCGTTAAAGATGCTTCTTTTTGCTCATATTTGGAGTTTGGACGGTTGAAAAGGTTGGAAACAAGCTTTACACATGAAAAATGTAACTATTTACATGGTTTTCGTTCTTTTTCAGATCTGTGTCGCGACGGTAGACTGTTTTGTATGTCTACGCCTCCGTGGAGACTTACGATGCAGTCTATTTGTCAACGCACGGGTTAGTTTTGCAATTGAGCAGACAAATTTTTTTTCTAACGCAGACTTCCCCAGTAGTCTCCGTCTTTACCTTTGACAACAAAAATAAAACTTTCGGTAGACTTACTAAGACGTCTACCTAAAAGAGGTTAGTTTTTCATTTGACCGAACTTTTGACTTTTCAAAATAGACTTCAACGGAAGTCTACAAAATGTAGACTGCCAACAAAGTCTATAAAAGGTCAGTTTTGCATTTGACCAAAACTTTGACTTCGTGGAATAGGTTAGTTTTGTGTTTGACCAAAAAGTTTAAAAAGCAATCAAAAATTTATTAAATTGTAGACTTCATATGCAGTCTTCTTATCTTAAAAAAAAAATGTAGACTGCGTATAAAGTCTACTTTTTTATTTTGGTCAAATGCAAAACCAACCCGTCGGATTTGAGAGTAGACTTCACAAGAAGTCTACACACCCGTAGACGTTCATTTTAATCTACTGATTTGAAGTCAAACTTGGTCAATTGCAAAACTAACCTCTTTCAAAAAAATTCAAACATGTAGACTGCATATGAAGTCTAGTTCTGAAAGTCAAATCTTGGATGAATTCTGGTCAATTGCAAAAAGTAACCTTTTTAAATTGTAGACTGAAATGAAAGTCTACATGTACAAAATTACAACTTTTATTCAACTATAGAAAGCAACCCGTAAAATGGTCAATTGCAAAAACCAACCCAAAGAGTAGACCTATTTGACAGTCTACGTCTGTAAACTGAAAAGAACGTCAACATCTTCAGAGACTAAATATTAAGTCTTCATAGAAAAATCTATAAAAATGTGAATTTGTGTATTATTCATTAAATTTTTTCTAGTTTTTTTGTTTGACAGTGTGTGTTAGTTAATCCTAATGGGTTTGAGTGATTTTGAAAATAATTTTTTTTTATAATTATGAAGGTATAATTCATTTGATTTGACAATGTTGTTAGCTAATAATTGTAGACGTATTTCTAAGTCTTCGTTTATAGTTTTGCTAGTAAGGCTGAGCTTGTTTCAAAGCTGAAGTCGGTGACTGTGGAATATAATTTTACATTTTCAGCATATAAGACAACAAAAACTCTGTATGTGGCTAAGTGTCGTGTTCAAGGATGTGGTTGGAAACTTAGAGCGAGTGTGAAGTATGGGCCAAAGACATTTTGGGTGACAAAATATTCGAAAAAGATGAAGAATCGGAAAGGTTGAAGAATGTTCCTTGTGCATGATGGCTGTACACATGGTAAACTTCTTGAAATGACACAAGAAGATTATGATCTGGACAACAAAATTGAGAAGATGGTGCTAACCTATTCCTTACCAAACATCATTTAAAACAAATGACTCCGAATAGGAATATACTCCTCTTATGCCTGTCACGAATAATCGACAAGTACGGAACTTGATCGAGTTATCTAAGACACACTTTGTACGCCTTTGTGTATCAAGCCTGCGCCAATACACTAAAAAAATTTGGATTGACTATATGTTAAATAATAAGTGTAGACGTTTTTGTAAATCTACAAATGTAGACTGCAGTTGAAGTCTACGTCGTAAATTCTATTAAAAGTGTATTTGTGTATTATTCATCATATTTTTTCATGATTTAATTATTTTACAGTGTATGTTAGTAAAATTTTAATGGTCTTGGATGAATTTCACAATTTAATGTGTTATAATTATACACTTGATACTTATTGCAAATTGTTTTGATTAGTATTATTCTTGAAAATTTTTGGGAAAATTTTGTATAGATTTTCTTCTTCTCACATGTGTGTTAGTTATTATTTTAGCTTATGGTGGTTTTACTTGTTTGGTTGGTTAGATCTTGTGAAAAAATTGATATCTAACAAAAAATTAATAATATCATACAAGTGAAAACAACTAAAAATGAATACAATGTTTATAGATTATGCATTAAAAAATTATTTAAAAATTAATATTTTATTATGAAAGTTATTACAGAGCAATATATTAAAAAGTATTCTTGAGTATGTTTGATTTTTCATAATCTTGATGCTTCAAATAAAGTCTTGGAAAAAGTACCTGCCAAATAAGATAGAGTTATGAGAAAAACATAAGATAAAAAATAAAATCATATTTTAGTAGACTTTTTATTAAGTCTACGTAAAGTTATTGTTTAGTAGACTTTAGTTGAAGTCTACACTAATGGAAAATTTTCATATTTAAAAGTGTGCATTTAGAAAATTTGAAAATACTTTGTTCTGGAAAATATTTCAAAAATGGTTTTTTGTCATCCTTGTAACAAAGCAAAAAGATAATGTATGAATCTATAAATTTAGTTCATTATAAACACAAAATATCTTATAATGAATATATGGAAAGCTTACATTTTTGGGAAGATGATTTGAAAATATTGGAAGAGAATACCTGCAAAATAAAATAAAATTTTAAAAAATAAGATAAAAATTAAAATCATATTTGAGTAAACTTCTAATGAAATTTGCTTAAAATTCAAGGCTAGTAGACTTCATTTGAAGTCTACCAGCCGTAAGTTTTAAGTAGATTTCAAATGAAGTCTACTCTATCAAAAAAAATAGATCTGAAAAATAATACATTAAAAATATGAAATAAGTTTAAATCTAAAAAACTTTTAAAAATATGATTTAATAGACAAAATAGTTATAAATTAAAGACATATTAATATGAATTTTAATATGTAACTTTATTTGAATATAAATACTAGAACACATATTTTAAATCTATAGATGTAAACCTTACATTTCTAGGAGGAGAAGAGAACAACTATGGAAGAAAATACCTGCAAAATAAGATAAAATTATTAAAAAACATAGAAAAAAAATTAAAGTCATATTTTTGTAGACTTCCAATGAAGTCTGCTTAAACTTTATGGTTTAGTAAACTTCATATGAAGTCTGCAAGCTTTAGTAAACTTCTTTAGAAGTCTACACTGTCTGATAATTTTCAGATCTGAAAAAATCTATATATTTTGAAATGTGAAAATAATTTTAAATCTGAAAATACTTTACATAATATAATTTATAAGGTAAACTAGTAGCAAATTAATGTAGAGAGCTTGATCTATAAATTTATTTGAATATAAACATGTAAATACATATTTAAAATCTATTAATCTAAAACTTACATTTTTAGAGGAGATGATGAAATCCATGAGTGATAATACCTACCAAAAAAAGATAATATTGTGAGAAATAAACATAAAATACACATTTAAAATCTATAGATCTAAAACTTACATTTTTTAAAGGAGAAGATGAAAACCATGAATCATAATATCTAAAATGACAAGAAAATATTGTGAGAAAGACTTGAGAAAATTTTAGAGAGAAAGAAGATAATGAGAGAGATTTAGAAACAATTGAGAGAATTTTAGAGAGAAGAGAGAAAGTTTTAGAGAGAAGGGAGAGAGTTTTAAGAACTTGTGCAGCCACTTTAGAGAGAGATTGAATAAATTTTGTTTATATAGGGAGACAAAAATGTAACTAGGTTAAAATTTACGATACTGTAGACTTCGTTTGAAGTCTACTAAAATTAAAATTTTGGAGTAGATCTTACTATAACATAGTAGACCTTTTTGGAAGTCTACTATAATAATTTAATTATTGTTGTTTATTCTTTATTATTTTAATAATTTTAATATATGATTTATTAAATTTATTTCTTTATTTTTTAATAGTTATAGTATATGATTTCACTTTTTTATTCTTAAGGAACTTAACTTAGTTTAAATATAATGATTTTTTGTAAAACAAATTGAAAAATATAGACTGAAAAAGACGTCTTCAGATAAATAGACTTTATTGTAGGTCTACGAAACCCTAAACCACAAATATCAAACCCTAAATGTTTTGCTTGATAATCAAAAAGTCTCATTTATACAAAATATAAACTACTAAACATTAATATGCAGATTTAAGTTAATAAAACAAAAAAAAAACAAAATCTAAAATCTAACCCTATGAAATCAACTACTAAAAGACATAACATGTTAGAACCTTTTGTTTCTAAACTATGAACATAGTCTAGCACATGATAACCAAATTAGTATATATTCTTCAAAATTGTTCGATTATATGAAATTTTAATTTATTTACTTCATATTATCCATTATATTGATGATTAATTAAAAATATCACAATAATTATTTTTATACATTTTCAAAATTAAATTAGTAGACCAAATTAGAGTGTAGACTACAAAACAAGTCTATAAAGTAGACTTCGTAGGAAGTCTATATATATGTAGACTTCTTTTATTACGTGTAGACTTCCAAAGGATAGAAACGTAAAATACATTTATGTTTTTTGTTTGGTCATAAGGGTGAAATAGTACTTTCACTACTCCTTTAGGTTGGTTTTGCATTTGACTGAAAGTGGGGTACACTTTTACATTTGACTTGAATATTTGGGTTGGTTTTAGCAAATGTCCCCACAATCTTATAACACTGTACGGTTACCTAAAGTACAAGTCTCTGGTTCATTACTTTGTTTCTATTTTCTTGTCGCCGATCACTAAAGGTTTGTCCGGTTCATAGCTTTATTTGGTTCAAGTACCTACTCTCTCTATTTTACAAAAGAAATATCATTTTAAACCAAAAATACAATTCTGCATTTCCAACATAATTTTACATATTAATTTTTTTATTTGCCTTTCAAATAGTCAATAAATTTTTATACAAATCATTTATTTAATTAATTATACACTAAATACAGATACACTAATATATTTTACAATTTTTTAATCCGCCTAAAATATATCTCAACATTCATTTTTTTTTAAAATGGAGTACTTGTAATTCAGCTTCAACTAGTTTTTATTAATAAGAAAATAGTTGGTTGGATCTAGTCACAAACATAACATGAGTTGTACACGAATTTAATCATGACACTTTTTTTTTTATTATTATTATTCTTGTGTAAGGATTTGTCATATTATGAAATACAGATGTTAACTTCTTTGATAAAGTTGTATAAAGAGTTGAGAAAACAAGTTAGTAGCAACACTGCTGTTACCTCTGTGTGTAAACCAAGAAGATTAGCATCATCTCATGAAAATCTACAACTTCTCTCTCTGTAGCTGTTAACTTCGCATTCTACTCCACAATCCAGAGACTCTAGACTGGTGATGTCTCTTTCTGCTTCCTAAACCGCTGTCACTCACACTCCCTCCTTCATAAAGGTTATCATGAACCTCTGAGAACTCTTTCGTCCATGTACTCATTGGAATCACATAAGAATCATCCTTTGTTCTCTTCTTCTTCTGCTCAAATCTTTTCACGTTTTCAGATATCTGATGGAATGTTCTGTTCACTTTAGCTATTCCTCTTTCAACAGGCTCCACCACGTGTGAAACAGTGAACCTCATGTCATCCGCAATCTAGTCCAAAGGTAAAGGAGGCCATGAGCAAAAAAACAAGTAATGCAAGTAGAGAGTGTAAGATTTAATCAGGCTTACGATTTCACTACTTCCCATCACCACATCACGCACACTCTGTGGGAAACTCAAGCGTTTCTCCGCCTCATCATGCCTACCGTACCGCATCCTAGTTGTTCTTTCGCTGTCTTTAACCTCTTCTGGATCGGGAGGTGTGTCTATAGAGGCGTAATCTGACATCACTGCTACGTTACGCACACATCTTTCCCCACGCTTGTAAGGCGCAGCTGGAAAGACATAGAGATGAACCACAGCAGCAACACCCATCTGCACATTTTTCAAGTTTTGATAAGCTCAGAGTCTCAAACTGTGGATTGAAAAGAAAAACTACTACCTCAATACAGATGATGTAGTCTTGTATTCTCGTCTTTAGTTCTTTAGCCAAGGACCCTTTGAAAAGTCCCATGGAGAAGAGGAAGGCAACGATAATACCTTGCCACCAGGTGAGGAATACAATAGACTTGAATGTTAAGAACTTGGCCAGTGGTTTGATGGGTGCTAGCTTATCTTTGATGACGCCGTAGAACTGTACAAGGCAATACAACGCCCATGTTTGGCTGAAGTTAAGCACTACAGCCAGATATGGATATCTGCAATGAGAGAAATAAACCATAATGCCACATTAGGACCAAGACGAGAGGGGAAGGAAGAAGATTTTACCCGTAATTCCACTGGAACTTTCCTTCTCCATAAACTCCACACGCTTCAAGGATCATTGCTAAAAGAGCACAGATCAATAGAGCATCAGGTGAAAGCATAGTGATAAGAGGATGATAGTCTACAAAAATCTAACATACATACATATTGAACGATGCCAATTTTCACAGCGTGATAAAACTGAGGACCAAGGTTCCAATTTTTTAAGAAGCAGTTCATAGGAAAAGGATGCTCTACAACTCCGTAAGTAGATGTGCCTTCAAGAAGAGGGGTGCTCTGGGTGATAACTGTTTGCTGTTCCATGAATTCAATCGTACGTTCTTCTCCATCTGAGAGAGAATAATACTCTCACAACAAGTCAGCAGACTCAAAAGTTTTTGATACGGTTATTATGTAAAGAGGCGTTACCAAGGCAAGCAATCAAATATCTCTCAAAGCAGTAGAGCGCAAAAGCTTCATAACAATCACGAATCACCTCGCAGTTGAAAGCTGCTTCTGAATTCAACAAAGACAAAAACTGCAGGACAGGAAGAAAATCATAAGAAAAAACTGCACTACCAAATATAAAATCAAAATTAAATGAATATATCTTATCAATCATACCGATTCGAGAGCATAAACAGGGACCATGAGAATAAGTCCAATAAGAAATTTCTGTTCCTGTAACAAAAACAAAAAAGGGGAAAGTTATGGTTTCTTACATTGGGAGGTCAAGTGATGATGAGCAACAAACAAACCTGGGGCTGATTATAAGAAGCAAGGTGTTGGAAGATGAGATACATAGGGAGGAGGAGGGCAACAAGAAGGAAAACACTGGCACTCAAGATTGGCCAAGTGAAGGTAGTAGTCATTAACCGGAATCTTCTACTGGAGGACTCTCCCATGGAGAGGATAAAGAAGAGAGAGCAGAGGATTCCCCTCCACCTCCACCTCCACTCCATTATTTTTTTTAAGAAACAGTGAAAGCAAACAGCTCAATTAGAGATACCAAAGCCACAAAATCGCTGATCAATCAAAATCAAATCTTCAGCTACTATTATTATTATGTGACCCTAATTTTTTTATATTTTGAATAGAGAGAAGGTTGATAAAGGTTGATATAGTAGCAGTTTGAAGGTTCCTTCTTTGCTATATAAGGACCACCCTATTCCAGCTGGTGATTTCCATGAAGCATCTGCTCTGCTGCACAGTAGAGCATTTTATCATTTGCTTTCTTCCAAAGCTCTTGATCCATCAGAGCTGCTTTAATAACTGCACAATAAGTTCCCTGTTATTTTCTTTGTTTCTCATTCTCCAAATTCTCCATCCGAGGAAGAAAACAAGATTATTAGTAGGATCTCCTGCATCTTTAAAGACAACTCTTTCTATGAGATGCAGAAAATCACTTGATTGATCAATGACCTGAAGACGCTCTACTTGGAAGAGTGACCTAGCTACTCTGCATTTGAACAACATATGCATAATGTTTTCTATATCTTCTCCACCATAACAGACCTCTTTTTGGTATCTTGCACCCTCTCTTTATCAAGTTTTCAACAACTGGTAATCCATTATGGATGGTTTTCCACCAAAATATCTTTACTTTTGGTGGAATGTTGAGTCGCCATAATTTTACCAATAGTTGATTTCGAAACTGTACACGGTGAAAACATGATATCTACTATAGGCTCAATATATTGTATCCTGAAAACGAGTTGAGCTTGGTCTGATTCGCTTTATCCTTTCAATGTCCTCAAGATGCATTAATTCCCTGAGCTTATTTTTATCCCAGCAAGTTGTTCCTCGAATAAATAAGTCCTTTACTATCAAGTGACGATGGGAGATAGAGTCAGGACCTCTTGGTATTGGCATAGGATCGTTAGAGAGCCAATGGTCTTTCCATACTCTAGCTTTACTTCCTATCTTGTTTTTCTAATCAACATGTTTATACTACTATTAATTAATATCGTAAGAAATTAGATTACTAACCTAAAAACAAGAGATGACAAAATTTAACAGCTAAATTATACATTGACTAATCCATTTTCAACAAGTCGCTTTGGCCGAGTGGTTAAGGCGTGTGCCTGCTAAGTACATGGGGTTTCCCCGCGAGAGTTCGAATCTCTCAGGCGACGACAATTTTTTATTTTGTTTAAATCGACATAACCGGAAAAAACCCAACTATAATTTCTCTGAAAATCACGTATTGGTAATGGGCCCCACCTTTAAAACATAGCGCAATAAGAATCTTGTGCTAAACCAAAAAAGGAAAAGACATTCATCTATGGCAATTGTCAATAATAGCACCTTTTGAAGTTTATATCTCAAAAATAGTATTAGAAGGAGAAAGTCACAAAAATGATATTCATTAAATGGTAAAATATCCCTAATACCCTTGGTTTAAAATTAAATAAACAAAAAAAAAATAAAAAATAAAATAAAATAAAAATAGAAAAAATGAAAAAAGATTTTTTTTTTTATAGTTTCAGATTATATGTTTTCAGATTCGAAATTTTTATAATTTTTTTTTCAAATTTTTTTTTAATTTTTTTTTTCAAATTTTTTTTTCAAATTTTTTTTTTTATAATTTAAAAATACTTCTTGAAACTGTTTTTAAAATTTTTATTTTTTATTTTAGTATTTTTTTTTTATAAAATTTTAAACCCTAATTCCAAAACCCCACCCCTTAACTCTAAACCCTAAAGTATAAGTGTATATTTACCTCTTTAATGAAACCTATTTTTATGACTTTGAGCCTTGAGTGCTACTTTGGGAACATAAACTTGGTTTAGTGCTATTCTAGTCTTTTTCTCTTCATCTAATTTCCTTCTTTTTTTTCTTTCTAATTTTCTTTCTGGTCGGTGGCCCTAGTTAGGTTATAAATAGAGATTGGTGGTCGAATCTAATAATCATCCAAGCTTTGAAGAAAGAGAGCTCCAAAAAAAAAAAAACAGACAGAGTGAGTTATCAAAAGTCTTTTGTGTGTTTTTTGAATTCTGATTGTTATATCGTTATAAACCATACTGATTTTTTTCTTATACTCTCACTATGGCGTCTCATAAATCCCTCCTACCTCCAGCCAAATCAACAACGACGACGTTTTACGACCATTCCAACGCTCCATGGTTCAAAAACCGTTTCACTGAATCCGAAACCACCGGTTACCTGAAGCGGCAAGGTTACCCTGAGGACTTTGGAAACGGTGGTGCTTTCCCTGAGATTCTTGTTGTTCAGTATCCTCTTGGCATGGGTAAGAGTACGTCTAATAATAATCTTGGGTCCAAGACTCTGCCTGATGCTCAGGTAAACGTTGTTTTTGATGCTATCGCGAGGCAGAACAAGAACTCCAGGAAGATTGTCTACTCTCAGCATAAAGATACTACTATCCACCTCGAGGGAGAGGAGGAGGAGGGGGAGGAGCTGCAGAAGCAGATACATGAGACTACGGAGGAAACGAAAGCTGCTATGGAGAAGGTTGTGAATGTGAGATTGAGTGCATCACAGCCAACCAATGTGCCTAGCCAATCAGGAGACTCTAAGTATATTGAGTATGAGCAGTCTTCTTCCAGGATCATTAGGATGGTGGAGATGCCTGTAGACCCACTTGATCCACCAAAGTTTAGGCACAAGAGAGTCCCCAAGGCTTCTGGCTCTCCTCCCGTTCCTGTCATGCATTCCCCGCCTAGGCCTGTTACCGTCAAGGACCAGCAGGACTGGAAGATCCCTCCTTGTATCTCGAACTGGAAGAATCAGAAGGGTTACGCTATCCCTCTTGATAAACGTCATGCTGCTGATGGAAGAGGCTTGCAAGACGTTCAGATCAATGATAGCTTTGCGAAGCTGTCCGAGTCACTTTACGTAGCTGAGGAGAAGGCTAGAGAGGCTGTTTCGATGCGGTCGAAGGTGCAAAAGGAGATGGTGATGAAGGAGAAGGAAAGGAAAGAGCAGGAGTTGAGGGCTCTTGCCCAAAAAGCTCGCTCTGAAAGAAGTGGTGCGCCTGAGAGTGAGAGTACTGTTGAACGGATGCAGAGGGAGACGATTAGAGAAGAGCGTCGCAGGGAAGGTAAAGATGCTGCTATGGGGAAGAAGAGCAAGATTACCAGAGACAGAGACCGTGACATCAGCGAGAAAGTCGCTCTTGGAATGGCGGGAGGAAAAGGCGGGGAGGTTGTGTATGATCAAAGGCTCTTCAACCAAGAGAAGGGAATGGATTCAGGTTTCGCCACTGACGACCAGTACAACGTATACGACAAGAGCTTGTTCACTGCACAACCTACTCTTTCAACTCTGTACAAGCCTAAGAAGGATACGGATGAAGAAATGTATGGGAACGCAGACCAGCAGCTCGGTAAGGTCAAGAACACTGAGAGGTTCAAACCAGACAAAGGTTTCACAGGTGCTTCCGAGAGGTCGGGGAAGAGAGAACGGCCTGTTGAGTTTGACAAGGAATATGAACAAGATCCTTTTGATCTGGGCCAATTTATGTCTGATGTGAAGACAGGTAACGAGTCTTGAACTGCAAGGCAAATGTATGTTGTGGTCGTCACTCTGGAAACAGTTTTGCTTTTGATTCAGCATAACGTTGTAGCCAACTTGTTAAATGCAATCTTTCAACTTTATATATTGGATCTTTCAGAAACACTATTCTACTTTTAAGTCTTAAGAGTCTCATTTTCTATTAGCCATTGTTTTGTATGAAGAACAATCCAATTAAACTGTACCACGACGGGTACACACACATACCCAAGATTCGATGTCTGTAATCTCGTCATATGTAGGAATGATTCGAAGAACCTCTTCTTCTATCATTGTCTCTCGAAAAATTATGACACGCGCATGTTTAGTCTTCTGTAGTCAAATATTTATCATAAGGAAGAATCTTATATATAGACTACTAATGCACAATAACCCTCTTCACACCATATGGCTACCTGATCTTGATATCCTTTGTGCTTCTTCCAAGTCCATGAGAAACCTAACACATAAATCATATTATCATCCAACATTCTAAATGATACAGTCTTGGATATGAACATTCAACAACAGACAAAACCTGTATTAAACTCACTTACCTCTTGGAATTAAGCACTGCGGTGCCGCCCAGAATAAACCGAATCCCGGAGTTGGTCGAGTTTTGTAGAGCAACGCAGCGTGATTCCTCGTACGTTGTTCCACCAACCATGAATATCACCACCTCTTGTGGCCTGTGTCACCATAAATTATGCACTTCTTGTAACAAAAGTAGTTTAAAGAAAGAGAAAACTAGTGTGACACACATACCGTCCCTGTTGAAAATGATCTCCAACAAAGGGGTAATCCACATCACGCAATCTCCCTCTGGTTATGCTCTCCATCGTTTGAAACAAAAGTGGCTGATGTTGAGTGTACACATTCTCAACCCCCTGTTTTTATTTTTCCCAGCAAATCAGCAACACGACATATACTTAGGGAGATGTACAATGTTTCTGGAGAAGTGTAATCTCAGATACAGACCTTAAGTCCACGAGCCATATTGCGTGCTATATTCAAAAGATCTCTGTTTCCAAACAGATCACCAGTACGCTTTTCTACGCCGGCTTGTTTCAAGAGAAATTGAACAAGCTGCAGTTGACATTCAGAAAGTTATGATATAAAAAATCTAGCCCAAGTATACATTGAAAGGTCTTTTGCATGTTATTCATAAATATTAAGTTAGAACCACCATGGACGAAACTCGAAAAGAACAGGTGGACCAGTATAGTGATACATGAACCATTAATCATTATCAACTTTAAAAGGTGATGCGGAAGAATCTATTCAAAGGTGCAAGAAAGAGATTGCAATTCAAAACTGAAAGGTGTTAAGTTTGACCGTACCCCTTGTTTGTACTTGGGAGAGCGTGAAGCCAATTTGTTGAACAGTTGCATCAACTGAACGGGATTCTCTTTCTCATAGCGCAGAGCATACAGCATCACCAAACGTAGCCGGTCGATGTCAGACACACTTTCATTGTTTAAGAGATCCGTAACTGCCTGCAAATAAGCATGAAAGTCAGAGGTATTACTCAGTGAGTAAGACCCTCGGCATGTTCCGGGTGATAAAGCATTTCTCTGTATGATTATTTTCGATGGATGCAACAGGTGATTCTCGCACAGGACAGAGAAAATGGAAAATTCACTACCTCATACGCAGCTCCTTGGCCACCATTGCAAGCCAAGTCCTGCTCTGTTTGTGAAACCAGCATCAGTTTCCTTGCTTCAACAAGCTTGCTCATTTCAGTAACCAGGGTCACATGCTTTGAGACGTTGCCTTGCATCTTTTTGTACTCAGGGTAGTTGTCAACAAATCTGGCCATGTCCTCTGTAAAACCAAAGCATTCACAGATTATCACTGTCACTAGCACCAACAGCTGGACGTCTTTGCAGGAGTATAGTTTAAGACTAGCGATATTTGTACCTACTGTCTGGATATTTTGGTTACTCTTAGCCACCTGCTGAAAGTCATCTACCATTCGCTTGATGTTCATTCCAATATCCCCAAAATTTTCGTACATGTTTGATTTGAAGAATGCATCCTGTTCTGATGATAAAACCACCTCCTGCCAAGAAAGGAGACTTATTAACTAGCTGTAAAGTTTCCAACTAATAAAACACGGTACTGGAGAAGACTCACAACTTGCTGATCTTTTGGAAGACTTCCAATGGCTCTCAAGTCTACTTTATTATCTTGAAGTCCTATGAGTTCGTGCACCATTGCCTACAAAAAGATCTCGTCAATGAGCAAGGCTTGTTCAGTATGACATCTGGAGGCAAATCTTATATACCAGAGAGTAGAACAATAATAGCAATTTTAGTCAAGTTAACCTGATATGTCCACTGATTCAGTAATGGGGTAACTGGGTCATCTCTTCTGTCAATTACAAGCAGCAACGGAGAGCTTTCAGTGCGTCTGAAGTCAAAAAGACCGCTTTCTTGCTGATACATCAATTTCTGAAACATAAAAAGTGTATTTCAAATGAATTTTCAGACTAAGCAAGCAGGAGATGAAGAAATAACATATAGTGAGCTAGCCAGAATTTCACGTACAGCTGTTTCCTGTGCAATCCTTTTAGCAGTATCAGAGGTCCTCTGGTATCTGATGACAGGTCTACGTTTCAACGCCAGAAAGACAGCCGCAATTCCATCAACAACCCGGTCGGAGTAGCGTTGCAAACCAGAGGGATCGACAACTGCTGGGAGCATATATAGGTGGTTTGCTGCCATATTCAAAGTGAAATGATACGGATCACCAGCAACAAAGTCTGCATAAAACTCCTGCAACATAAAAGGACTGTTAGACAAGCCACTGTTTAAGTTTGAATCAGAAAACCTAAGATGAGCAGAAAAGGAAATAATAAACTAAGAAACATTCTTTTAGCATCATCAGTGGAGGAAGGAGCAAGCCAAAAGCAGGATTCTAAAAAAAAAAATCACCTGAACTTGTTGTACAACCTCTTGCTCATCAGAATCAGCCAAAATATGAATCTGAGTATCCTTCAACAGGTTGGAGAAAACTGAAAGAAAAGATTCATAATCATTACTGAACAATGACAAAACTCAAAAGATTAATAATCATATCATCATCAGTAGTCAAGTCATACATAAATGGTATTCTCCAAATCTAGGATTCGCAAGCTGGTGCCGCAGCTTCTGAACATTCTCCGACGTCGGACGGACGAAATAAACAGCTTTCAGATGCGACATCGATTCATTCGACGCCGATATCGAATCTATCATCTCCACGAGGAAAACTTCTTTCTGGAGCAGCTCTGATTGCGAATACACGATGCTTACATTGCTCACCTACGATCGATTCAAACATTGTAAAATCAAAGCCCTAGATTATCAATCGGAGAAGATTTATCCGATTTTTTTACCGTTTCGGAGTCGAGTATGAGAACCTTCATGCCGGAGATATCCTGAAGCATCCGGTTGATGTAATCGCGCACGGATGTTACCAGCGCCATCGTGGATTCGATCGGATCTACGACGACTGATCTATTTTTCCTTAGCAAATCAAGTTAACGAGACGAAGAAATGAGTTTTTTTTTTTTTTGTTTTTGGTTTGCAAAACGAACCCTGACCTATTGGGGATTTCCTATTTAGCACACTAATTTATGTTTACGTTCTTAAACCCAATTTTTCTGTAGATAAACGGAGGTTAGACTCAGCGAAACGGCGTTTTGGCTTTGTTGTTTTAACGACAGCCGTCACTGCGTTTTGGTTTCTGTCGTCTTCATTAGTATTTTTCTTTTACTGACTTTTAACATTTTTGGACAGAACTTGGGTTCACCCTAAGGTGAATCTTATAATTCACTCCACTTCTTTACACCAATCAAACTGCCACATAGGATTAATGAAAAAAGGGATTAAATTTAGAAAAAAAAAAAATATAGCTTTAAAAAAAAAGGAACTAACGCTGTTGCCGTAGACGGCTTCTTCTTGTTAATTGCTTGAACGTTCTAATATCTTTCACAGAAAAATAATACAAGGGTTTGTCAAGTTCGGGTCTCCAAAATCTATGCTTTCAAAATCTTATTTCAGTTTAACCTTCTCCAAGCCAAATCAAACCATGTTCATCCATCAATTTTCTTCTTCTTCATGCTATTTGAACATCCTCAAAGGCTTGAACCAAAACTGATTTTGTACTGAGAAAGTATCAAACAAGAGGAAGAAGAAGATGGAGAGGAAGACCATTGAATTAAAAAATAAGTTTTTTTTTTGGAGTTGAACCTCTGATTAAATCTACAAACAAATTGGATCTAAGAAGAAGTGCCCAAAAAGAGAACAAAGGAGAGTAGCAGAGAACAAGCTACAAAGGAGAGTAGCTGAGAAGAAAATACAAAGAAGGAAGAAGAAGAAGAGCCTTGAGCCGCAAGAAACAGAAGAGTGAAGAAGAAGCATCGGTGTGAGAACAAATATAGAGACTAAGAGTGAGTAAACAAAAGAAACAAATATGATGAAGAGGCTGGCCGAGAGTAGTTGAGCTTGGATAATTCCTTCGCTAGAATAGATAAAAAGTTTGATGATCTTATCAACTTGAAGATAGCAAGACATGCGAGCTTTACAACCACACTTTGTGGTTGGTCGTGCATATGATTTCTTGACCTTAGGTTCTTGTCTAAGCCCCTCTTTTGAGCATACATAAACCATCCTTACTAGCTTGTTGTTTTTCTTCGCAGTCCGCTGTCTCCTTACGTCGAAACCATGATTGCCTCCATACTTTCTATAAGCTTTATATGCAGACTCATCAGAACTGAAATCCATTCCAATACAGAGCTCATGTTTTTTCTGATTTTCATTGTTTGCCTCTAAAGCATCAACATCTTCAATCTGAAGATAATTCTCATTGTTGCTTATATCCTCTTCTTCACTGAAATCACTGATAGAAGCATCTTCATCGCTGACTAAAGCATCGTCATCACTGAGTGTAGCATCTTTTTTCTCGGCTAAAAACTCATCTGAATTCTAACTTAACAAACTAGTTTCACCTGAGACTTGCAAACCAGATTCATCTTGATTAGCAGGAACAATTTCTTTACCACTTAAATGAGTACTCTCCATTGCAACTATATAGAAAAATATAAACAGTAGTTAAAAATTAGTCTAGATAACGTAGAACAATTATGAGTACAACAAAAAGGCTCCTACATCACGATTTGACCTTAGTTCTGTCCTCTTATACATGACAAAAAATTCATCAAAATTTGAAAAATTAACTAATGAGTAAATGAACAGATTGCGTAGAGGCATGTGGGAATTGATGAAAAATAATTAAAGATGTCTCCCATGACAAGCTAAGCAATAGAATGTCCCAATAAACAACTTTGATTCATTCAGTGGAACCCCACTAAACGTAATAATCATTAGTCATCAAAACTCTTTTCTTCTCATAGTTATTAGTTATTGCCAGAACAATTGTGACTTTAATGGTGTATAATCATTAGTCATCGATTTTTTGTCACGATCAAAATAAAGCAATAAAACCTAATTGACTCAATCTCTCTAATATGATCAAGAGATATATATAACAAACCATAATTAAACTTGAGATTAATTATGTTAATTGAGTGATGACGTATCTCAAACAAACCTGTAAGTTATGTGAAAATTTTTTTAGGAGTTTCTGGGAAGAAGAAGAAGAAGACGCCGATGGATTAAGAAGAAAAAATCAGATCAAAACTAACGGCGGCTTAGCTTAACGTTAGTTCTTTTTTTTAAAGCTATATTTTTTTTTCTTTTCTAAATTTAATCCCCTCTTTCATTAATCCTATGTGGCAGTTTGATTGGTGTAAAAAAGTGGGGTGAATTATAAGATTCACCTTAGTGGGTGAACCCAAGTTCTGTCCAACATTTTTATATCATTCTTTGAGCATACAATATTGGTTTTGAACAAGTTGTTTGTGACAATCCGCTCCGTGGGAACTACCTGTCCCGTGGAACCCAGACTCACAGCGCTGCAGCGCACCGACCCCAACTTCTTCATTATGAATTCTCTCTAATTCCATAATTAGGTTGTTGGTGAGCCTCGAATCCAGGACCTCACCCTTTAACAGCATTCCCACAGGACAAACTGTCACCAATTGACCTACAACGCTGTGAGCCTGGGTCCCACGGGGCAGGTAGTTCCCACGGGGCGTGTTGTCACATTATTACAGACAGAAGAGAAGTTCAGATCGGATAATGTACTGATTGACAAGGGAAAATTAGTGGGGCTGCTAGTTTATGTATTTTAATAGATTTAAAGTTCTAAATTTTTGTGATTATCTATGTCTAAGTCATGGGTTATTGGTTATGTACTTATGTAATTTATAAATACTACTTTAAATTATTATTATTCAATCATATAAATTCATCAGTTGATTTGATTTTACAATAGACTTGACTGATTTTGGATGGATTTTTAATTAAAAATATAAAAAAATTAAATTCAGAAATTTATAAATATTAATTAAAATCCGTACTTTGGATTTGGAAATCAGCAAAAAAATTTTACTTAGGTTTGTAAATTATATATTCCTTCCGTTTCAGAAAGATGTATGTTTTAGGTTTATTACACTTATTAAAAAAAACACCGTCCCGGCTCTGGCCATGTGTTGTGCATTTCCAGAGTACCCATTTTATTTTTTGATTTTTTTCAGCTAAGCTTAGGGCCCCATTTTTTTTATAAAAAAAAAATTGTACGAAGAAATGAACCTCTAAATTTGTAACACATAGCCCAATTTATGTTTGAGACAAACCTGAAAAAACATATAAGATTTTAGTTACCAATGCATTATTTTCTGTTATCAACTATTTTTCACAATTTTTAACCAAAAAAATCTTAATAAACACCATTATGTTTTTTGAACTTTACAATTTGCAATCAATTTATTCATTGAAAATGTAAAATATACTCCCTTTTTTATAATAAATGTTATTTTAATTTTTTTTTTGTTACAAAAAAATGTCATTTTACAATTCCAATGCAATTATACTTACTTTCAGCTGTAAATTAATTACAAATTGTATTGATTTTATAAATAATTTTATTTATCTCAAAATACTATTGGTTAGAGGGGTATAAATAATAATAACTTTCATATATTTCCGCCACTTTCTTTATTTGTGTGAAAAATGTCAAAATGACACTTATTTAGAAACGGAAAAATAATATTTTTTTTGAAACAGTTTTTTTGTTTCTAAAATATCGATTTTTTTTAAAATGGAAAATGTATAATTTTTAAATGTATTAAAATACATTATGAATAGGTCTGAAAAGTCAACTTGGTAAAACCAAATCAACTTTCCCCATATCAGAATGCTGAGCCCGAACATCATTTATTGTATTTCATCGGTAAAATACTAATAATAGAATAAAATTTAATTAATAAATACAATTTTAATCTTATGAAACTAAATTAAATCAACTCTCATGTGCCACAATACTTTTTTTTTTTGAAATTTGGGCCTTCAATAGTTTTGGACCGTCTATGGGCATCACATGGTCGTTTTTTCACTCGTAAAACGAAACTCAAAGTGTAAGCCCACGATTTTCACAACTGCATCATGTTTATTCACACAATCCAGTTAATAAATAAACCCATTTAATACAACTCTCTCAAGTCAAACTGAAACCTCTGCATAAGAACATGATTAATGAAAGGATTTTTAGGGTAAATTTTTAGTAAAATATTAGAAAACATCTCTCAACTTTTAACTAAAAAAACAATAACCGACTCTTAAGTATCTTAGTTTAAGAGCCAGTTTTTAGTTTTTTTAGTTAAAAGTTAAGAGACGGTTTCTTATATTCTGCTAAGCACTCCACCCTAAGAATCCCCCATTAGTCATGCTCTAACTACTCTAAACGAAGTTAATGTGGATCCCATCTTCAAAGTGCCATGGAGTCCAGACATTGGCTCCCTATTCCCACGTAAGTCCTTTTCTCTTTTTATCATTACTTTCTCGACTTTGATGAAAGATTACTATGGCTTTAGTTTCATACACAATAGCGTTGACTTTTTGGATTGTTAGATTGTGTATTTATGTTTTGTTCTCAAATTTTAAGTAGCTACTGCGTTTTTCTTTCATATAGTGACAAGCGAAGCAAGAGGAGATTCGTGAGTGAAACAAGTGTTCACAGCAAGTTCTCAACTCTAAAACCTGTGTTGGTAGTTACAATGCTGGTTGCTCTGTTCACTCTCTACCATTCTCCACCGCTACAAATTGTTGAAAGCACATCAAGTTTTGTTATACTAGAACCCAATATTGCTACTGATCTTCGCTATATATCTACAGCTGAGATAAACTGGAACCATATGTCACATATTGTTAAGAGTTACTTACCTAGTAGAAGCGAGTATCAAGGAACAGGCTTTCTAAATGTTAACAATATGGAGATTGATCAATGGAAGGAGGTAATGAAATTTGGCTATGAACATATAGATCTGCATCTAGACCATGCAGCAGATAACATAACTTGGGATTCTCTATACCCTGAATGGATCGATGAAGCAGAAAAATTTCAAGTCCCCATATGTCCTTCTCTTCCTTGGGTTCAAGTTCCTGGTAAACCTCGAATCGATCTTGTCGTTACAAAGCTTCCGTGTAACGTATCAGGAACATGGTCAAGAGATGTGGTTAGATTGCACTTGCAACTCGCGGTAGCTCGAGTGGCTTCTTCTTCAAAAGGGCTTCATGATGTTCACGTGATTTTGGTAACTGGTTTCTTCCCAATCCCAAATCTTTTTACAGGTCAAGAGCTTGTGACCAGACAAGGAAACACATGGCTTTACAAGCCTAACCTTAGTCAGTTAAGACAGAAGTTACAGCTTCCTATTGGTTCATGTGAACTCTCTGTTCCTCTACAAGCTAAAGGTCAGTACTCAGTAGTAGGCATGGGTTTTTCGGTTCGGGTCAGTTATTTTGGATATGATCCATTTAAGAACCGAAGAAATTTTGGTTTGGGTCGGTTGGGTATAATCTGTAAAGTTAAGAACCTGTAATTACCTGAAAAATTTAGGTATAATCTGGTTTCAGTTAAGTTCTTTCTGATTTGGAAATTTTAAATAAAATTATTGGATATTTCAGATTTTTTAAGATATTTTGGATTAAAAAAACCCACATTTTTGGATAATTCAATAATTTTAGATAATTTGGATTTTTAGATGCTTGCAGACATTTAATTGGTTTTTAAATTATATTATATATATAGTTACTTTACATTTATATATAATAATATTTTATGTATAAATTTGTATTTTATATATTCATATACCTATTCAGTTTTTTTATTCAGCTCCTGCTTTGGTTCGGAAAATTCGGATATAAAAATATATTGGAATGTTCAGATATTTGCGAGTAGGTGTTGATTATTTCGGTTTGGATCGGTTATTTGAATATCGGATAAAATGCCTAGGACTATTCAGTAGCAACTAGCAAGTTTCTTTAGTCTTCTAGTTTTATCTGATGATGATCATTTCTAAATTGCAGATAACTTCTACTCATCAAACACAAAGAAATAAGCTTATGCGACAATCTTGCACTCTGCTCAAGGTTATGTCTGTGGAGCCACTGCAGCTGCACAAAGCATTCGAATGTCTGGCTCTACTCACGATCTTGTCATACTCGTCGATGATTCCATAACCGAACACCATAGAAACGGTTTGGAATCTGCTGGATGGAAGATTCAGATGTTTCAAAGAATCAGAAACCCAAAAGTTAAACCAAACACATACAACGAATGGAACTACAGTAAGTTCTGTCTTTGGCAACTGTCTGAATACGACAAGATCATCTTTGTGGATGCAGACATGCTTATACTTCGAAACATCTACTTCCTCTTCGAGTTCCCTGAGATATCAGCGATGGGAAACGACGCTACGCTCTTCAACTCCGGTTTAATGGTGGTTGAACCATCCAACGTAACGTTCAAGCTACTTATGGATCACATGGACGAAGTTGTGTCTTACAATGGTGGAGATCAAGGTTACCTCAAAGAGATATTCACATGGTGGCATCATATTCCAAAGCACATGAATTTCTTGAAACATTTTTGGGCAGGTGACAAGCCTAAGATCAATAGGTTGAAGACGAAGCTGTTTGGTTTTGATCCTCCGGTTCTGTACGTTGTTCATTACTTAGGTTATAACAAGCCATGGTTATGCTTTAGGGACTATGACTGCAACTGGAACGTTGAAGGTTACCATCAGTTCGCGAGTGATGAAGCGCATAAGACTTGGTGGAGAGTTCACGACGCGATGCCTGAGAGTTTGCAGAGGTTTTGTTTACTGAGGTCGGAGCAGAAGGCGAAGCTTGATTGGGATAGGAGACAAACGGATAAAGGGAAGTACATAGATGGACATTGGAAGATTAAGATTGAAGATAATAGACTTGAGACTTGCTTTGAAACATTTTGTAACTGGGAGATTATGCTTCTCAATTGGGGTGAGACCAACACCACTGGAAACTCGTCCATCGCCGCTTCATCGCCATCGTTAAAAACTGCCGCAAAAACTTCCCTGTAGTAGTTGTTGTTAGTGTTCTGTTTATGGTACAAAATTATTAGGAATAGGCGTTTTAATTACCAGTTCTTATGATAAAATATTGAGTTAATTAAGTGTATGTATTAGTTCTAAAGTCATAATTTTGTATTAGCATGTATTGAGACAACATCTATTTTTCAGATGACTAGGATTTAGACTATAGGTAAGAATGAGATTAATTTACCGGAACAGTTCACAAATAGTAATTTAAATATTAAGTATTTATGGTTATTGAACGCAAATTTTACTTAAAACAGAGTATTATTCTCTCATTTCGACATCACCAAAGACATGGAACCGACACGTGGTAACACATGACTAGTCTGGACCACTTCTGTGGATCCAGAATAACCATGTATAATTAAAAAAAAAAACAGAGTTTTAGAACTCCATTTTGAGAACTTTTAGCATTGGAAGTGATCTAATATTAAGTTTAGCTATGACAATGGCATTAAAGCCTTTTTATTATCATGTATGTGTATATAAGCATATGGTAGGACTAAGAAATTTTCTTTCTTTGACCTAGAATCTCGAGTAAAGTTGTCTTTCTCATTCAAATTGCAATATTAGACCTCTGTAGGTTACTAACGAACACACAATCAGTACATGTACATACAAACGAAATACATAATGGAAAAAGATTAATGAGGTCTTATTTAATATGTATAAAAATGTATTAAAACGAATATAAACACCTGAGAAAATATAGAGCAAATAAGGAATGATGATGAGTAAGAAGACTAATTAAGAGGCAGCACATAAGAATAGAAGTGAGATAAATAGGTTATGGGTTGGTTATAAAATCAAATCAAGTTCAAGTGCAAAAATGATTTATACGCATATGCACATTCATACTTACACTTGATAAATATTTAGTAGATACGTAGAAGAATCAGGTATTTCGCAATACAATACAACTTATAAAAGCATCTCTAAGGATATACCCCTCGTAAGGAATAAGGAGTTTGGCCATAAGCTCAACTCATCGTCGGAATATATTTTGCTGGAACTACACTAGAAATGGCTAGTACACGGTTAAGTCAGGATATTGGGTAGCTCATACCTTATTAAAGGCAGAGGAAAAAAAGAAAGTGTTGGAGCCAAGCATTACTAAGCTTCAAGCCTTTACTTGGAAGATTAAAACGCCTAAAAAGATCACTACAAGAAAACAGCGGTATTCTGACGGACGTTCTGACGGAAAATGAATTCCTCGGAATATACCGAGGAATTTCCGAGGCAATTCCGAGGAAACACAAAATTTGGCTTCCTCGGAATTTCCTCGGAATATTCCGACGGAATTCCGAGGAAAATTCATCTCGTCGGAATATTCCGACGGAATACCGAGGAAACTAGTATTCCTCGGAAAAAAATGATGAATTCCGAGGAAATATTATAGACGTTAGAGAGCCGTTGGAGAGCCGTTGGGGGATTTTAAAAATTCCGAGGAAATTTCGACGAACTAGCCGTTTGCATCGGAATTCCGTCGGAATTTCCTCGGACCGTCGGCAGGATTTCAACTATAAATACAAGCACCCCTCTTCCTCTTCATTCACTCCATATCTTCATCCTCCCTCTCACTTTCTTTACACACGAATTTGATTCATAAAAAACATGTCTTCTTCAAATTATTTTCGTTCTTGGATCGATCGACCTCATTTGGATCCGAACACGAGATTGCTTACGGAAGAATACCAACAAGGTATAACCGAATTCATGGGGTTAGTTCACCGACAACCGGAAGCAAAAACAGGTATGTTAAGATGTCCTTGCTCTAATTGTAAAAATAAAAAAGTTATTAAACAATGGGATGTTTGGACTCATCTATATTTGAGTGGGTTTACACGAAGTTACAAAATTTGGTATCATCATGGAGAAACTGATTATGAACATGGTAGTACTAGAGAACCTCAGCCAGCGGTTAGATTAGAAGATCCAATTAGAACGGATGTAGATTACGGTGTAGGTACTGAGCAGATGGTAAATGATCATTTTAGAGGAGAAGATTTACCCAATGCCGAAGCTAGGAGATTTTATGATATGTTGGATGCTGGAAAGCAACCATTGTACGAAGGTTGCAGAGATGGTCATTCAACTTTATCATCTGCTACAAGATTGATGGGCATTAAGACGGATTATAATTTGGCTGAAGACTGTGTGGATGCGATTGCTGATTATGTAAAAGGTATTCTACCCGAAGATAATGTAGCTCCTGGCTCATACTACGAGGTTCAGAAACTCGTAGCTGGTCTTGGTTTATCGTATCAGGTAATAGATATATGCAGAGACAACTGCATGATTTATTGGAGGGCGGATGAACAGCGGGTTTCATGCAAATTTTGTGGGAAGCCTCGTTATAAAGATACGAGTGGAAGAGTTCCAGTACCATATAAAAGGATGTGGTATTTGCCTTTGACGGAAAGGTTGCAGAGGCTGTATCTGTCTGAACGCACAGCGCAACCAATGAGATGGCATGCGGAGCACTCAACAGATGGTGAGATCAGACATCCTTCAGATGCAAAAGCGTGGAAGCATTTCCAATCAAAGTATCCCGACTTTGCGTATGAGAGAAAAAATGTCTACCTTGTATTATGTACTGATGGTTTCAGCCCGTTTGGCAAGAGTGGAAGACAGTATTCTCTATGGCCAGTCATTCTTACACCATACAACCTACCCCCAAACTTCTGCTTGCGACGAGAGTTTTTGTTTCTCTCGATTCTCGTTCCCGGACCAGAGCATCCTAAGAGATCACTTGATGTGTTTCTTCAGCCACTAATATATGAGTTGCAACAACTATGGGCTCAAGGTGCTGAAACATACGATGTTTCGTATAAAGAAAACTTTCAAATGCGGGCAGTACTAATGTGGACAATAAGTGATTTTCCAGCATATGGTATGTTATCTGGATGGACAACGCATGGAAGGCTATCATGTCCATATTGTCAAGATAACACTGATGCTTTCCAACTAAAACACGGAAGGAAAACGTGTTGGTTTGACTGTCACAGGAGATTTCTACCACCAGATCATCCATATCGTAGAAGTAGGAATTTGTTTACGAAGAACAAGAGGGTGTTTGACAGTCCACCTCCGGAAATTCGTGGGAAAGATTTGAAGACACAACTTAGAGATTTTGGTGCAGAAAGGACGCCAGACGTCGGTGGACATGAGCATTTTTTCGGTAGATGGTGTTGGAAACCTACATAACTGGCACAAAAAAAAGTATTTTTTGGGATATGCCATACTGGGAGGATCATCTACTAAGGCATAATTTAGATGTCATGCATATTGAGAAGAACTTTTTTGACAATCTCATGAACACGATCCTTAATGTTCAAGGTAAAACAAAGGATAATTTGAAGTCAAGACTGGATTTAGTCGATATATGTGCTCGTTCAGAACTTCATGTTGATGAGAGTGGTAGGGCTCCTTTTCCCATATACCGACTTGATGCAGCGGGAAAGGATGCGTTTTTTGATTGGATTTCAAACGATGTGGAATTTCCAGACGGTTACGCATCTAATTTGCGTAACTGTATCGACAGAAAGGAAGGAAAGTTTACTGGCTTGAAAAGCCATGATTGCCATGTAATGATGCAGCGCCTCCTTCCGTTTGCCTTCAAGGAACTATTACCACGAAATGTTCATGAAGCAATTGCAGGGATAAGTGGTTTCTTCCGCGATTTATGCACAAGATCAGTGACTCTTGAAGGTATTGAAAATTTGAAGACTAACATAGCTGTGATTCAGTGCAACCTTGAGAAGATATTTCCTCCCTCATTTTTTGATGTTATGGA
The DNA here is from genome assembly GCF_000309985.2 of Brassica rapa. Classification (NCBI taxonomy): domain Eukaryota; kingdom Viridiplantae; phylum Streptophyta; class Magnoliopsida; order Brassicales; family Brassicaceae; genus Brassica; species Brassica rapa. Next base: position 14,183,531 of record NC_024796.2, on the reverse strand, counting down.
GCATCTTGTTATTCACCTGGTAAGAGAATTGGAACTTGGTGGTCCTGTGCAGTATAGATGGATGTATCTGTATGAGCGGTATATGTTCCATTTGAAAAGATGGTGAAAAATTTAAGTAGGGTGGAAGGGTCTATAGTCGCACAGATGATCAATGAAGAAACTTCAAACTTTGCCGAGTACTACTTTCCAGCAGAAGTTCAGACCAAAAACAGAAGACCTGCTCGGCATGATGATAGAGGCGAACGGGCAACATATCATTGGAAGGTTCCAGACATTTTCACAGACGTTGGACGACTTAGCGGAAAACCAAAGGACCGTCGACTTACTGATCAGGAGCGCAGTCATTTGCAAACATATTTACTCACCAACTGCGAAGATGTTCTTCAATATGAAAGGATTTTCATGGCAGAAAAGCGGTTAGAATATAGATACGCCACAGAGGACGAACTAGAAGAAATGAAGCAGAGAGAATTTGGTGGATGGATGTTTACTTATGTGAGTGATGGTTTGGCCAGAGGTGAAACATTTGACGATTGGATACGCGAGATGGTCGTTGGACCAAACTTTGTTGTGAAGTCATATCCGAGATTTTGTACTCGAGGATATGCATTCACAACTCAGAAGAGGAGACGTTCGAGTACGACTTACGATGCTGGTGTTTGTTCTGCATCAGGAGATGATGTATACTACGGACACATAAATGAGATTTTGGAAATCAAGTATTTGGGCATGGTTGGATTGCGCTGTACTGTTTTCTATTGTGATTGGCACGACAACACTCCAGATCGAGGTGTGAGAACAGATGCATTTGGTGTTACATCAGTAAATTCAAGACGGAAGCTGCAATATTATGATCCTTTCATTCTTGCTTCTCAGGCCGATCAGGTTTGTTATATCAAGTACCCCCGGGTAAGGAACAGAGATGATCCATGGGTTACTGTTACAAGACTCAACCCGAGAGGCCGAGTTCAGGGAAGTTCTGAGCTGGAAGACCCACTACAACCAAGCACATCCGGCAACTTAAGTGCAGCAGAAGATTTAGGTGGAGTTGGCCTTGTAGTCGATTTAACCGACTTCGGAGAGGAAGCCGCCGTTCACGTAGAGGATGAACCAGTGATTGGAGAGTTTTACCAAGATCCAGATTCAGATTCATCTGGTGATGACGACTCGGAAACAGACTAGCGTCGACCTTTTTTTTTTTTTTTTTAAATATAAATACCGAGGAAATTCCGAGGACAGATAGGTTTTCCTCGGAATTTCCTCGGAATAGATCTTCTCGATTTAAAACCCCAAGTTCCTCGGAATTTCCTCGGAATTTTCCGAGGGAATTCCGAGGAAATCTTTATGTTCGTCGGCATTTCCTCGGAAAATTCCGAGGAAATTCCGAGGAAGAATTTATTATAATTCTTTTTCCTTGGAATTTCCTCGGAATTTTCCGAGGAAATGCCGACGAACATAAGATTTCCTCGGAATTCCCTCGGAAAATTCCGAGGAAATTCCGAGGAACTTGGGGTTTTAAATCGAAAACAACGTTTTACGGATTGAATAACACGTATATAACCTTCATTAAGTGTCTTAACCAGATTATGATGTTTGGAACTAGGAACTTTGGTGTTTTATCCAATAACAAACACTTTTACGATTGCATGAACGAAAACCACACAACATAAGAGAAACACTTATACACTTTAATAAACGGTAAAGGGAATACTTACAATTATTTTTGAAATTGTGTTATTTCATGGTTTATGATCATCTATACAAAGAATCCTCAATGGTATGCATTATAATTGTATAAGAAATGAAATACGGCGAAAATAATCGATGTTTTAAAACCCCAAACCATGGTTCCTCAGAATTTCCTCGGTAATTACCGAGGGTATTCCGAGGAAACCTGGTTCCTTGGAATATTTTCATTTAACCGGGTAAACCAAGCCGCCAAATATTTCAGGAAAATTGAATCAAAGAATTCCGAGGAAATTCCGACGGAAATATAAAATATTTCCGAGGAAATTCCGACGGATAGTTTCCGTCGGACGCCTCATAATATTAGGGCGAGCCCGATCTTCTTCCCCATTTCTCTCTTTCTCTCCGCGCCGCACAGTCTCTCCCTCTCGCGATTTCCGGCGACTCCACCGTTCTCTCTCGCGATTTCCGGCGAATCTCCCCTAATCCTCCCCCATAATCATGTAAGAACCCTATCCCACTCTTTTAGGTTAGATTTGTATGGTTTTTAAGTAGATTTGATGATTTGGAATGAGATTTATAGATTTTGTTAGGGTGAATGGTAGATTTGTGTAAAATCGAGTTTGATTATGTATTTCACTTGATTTGAATTTTTTTTTTTAGTTTTTATTGATTTTGTGGTTATAGAAATCGAATTTGTAATTATATATATATATTGAAAACGTTTTTTGTATATAAAATCTATTTTTTGCATTTTAAATTCATTTATATATTTATTAAACATTTTTAAAATCTATAAAACTTTTTTTAAGATTAAAAATCATATATATAATATTTAAAATCATTTTTTTTGTGGTTATAAAACGTTTTATTTTATATATAAAATATAAATTTCTATATTTATTAAACATTTTTTATATTATGAAAACTATTTTTTATAATTATTTAACATTTTAAATATTTTTAAAACTATTTTTCGTAATTATTAACTGTTTTTGGGATTTATTTAAACTATTTTTAAAATTTTTAAACTATTTTTTATTTATTAAAACTTTTTTATTAATTATTAAACTATTTATATTTTTGTGATTAAAAATTTTTTTTAACTATTTTTTATTTAAACTGTTTTTTTTAATTAAAATTATTAGAACTAATTTTTAAATATGTTTTTTTTTAATTTACAGGTCTAATGATGATCAGATCCGGCCTCGCCAGCGTCGTAGCCGGGGTGGTATGGGGAGCCAGTCTCGGGGTTCTTCCAGCCATGTTCAGGATTCCGTTTCGCCCCACAGCTCATACCATACATCTCCCTCTCCATTACTCGCTCCTGCTTCTCCCGCTCCCGCTGCTGCACCCGCTCCTGCTCCTCCGGGTCCTCCGGGAGTGATGAGTGTTGCGGAGTTGGTTCGACAGCCCGGTCGTGACCATCTTCCCTATCTCACTGAGTATCCACATGGACATGGTCAAACATGGTAATTTAACTTTTATTTTTTAACTATTTTTATTTAAACTGTTTTTTATTAATAATTTGTTTTTTTTTATTAGGTTCAACCGATCCGGGAACGGGATCAGCGCATGGATCAACCGTATGATGTACTCGGCCCTCGACAGGGACATCCGACTTTCACTCACTTCCCTCTCGAGAAGCAGCATCTGTGGTTTCGTCAGTTTGCGGTAAGTATTCAAATTTTTAACTTATATTTTTTATTTATTAAAACTATTTTTTGTAATTATTAAACTATTTTCTATATTTATTAGACATTTTAAATATTATTAAAACTATTTTTTGTAATTATTAAACTATTTTCTATATTTATTAGACATTTTAAATATTATTAAAACTATTTTTTTATTTATTAAACTATTTTTTTAATTATTAAACTATTTTTTATTATTAAAACTTATTTTTGTAATTATTAAACTATTTTTATATTTATTAAACTATTTTTTATTTATTAAAACTTTTTTTTGTAATTATTAAACTATTTATATTTTTGTGCTTAAAAACTATTTTTAAACTATTTCAGCAAGAATTCAACTGGAATTCCGATGATACGCTCTCTATCTATCACCATTTTGTCCATAAAGTTATGGACAACTATGGGAAGTAGATGTACGAGTGGAAGAAGAAGTGGGAAGTAAACAAGGTAGTTTTTAATTTATTAACAATTTTTAATTTATTAAACTATTTTTTAAATTATTAAACTTTTTTTTTTAAATTAAAAGGTCCCAAAGTCGATGAACGACACGGTCTGGAAGGAGTTGTGTGCGCATTGGGATAAAGAAGAGACGAAAGAAACTTCTTCCACCAACTCCAACAACCGTAGGAGCGACCGTAAAGGAAAGGGCATCTACAAGCATAACTTGGGTGCTTAATCTATTGCCACTCTGGCGGATCGCATGGTAAGTTCAACCGCTTTTTCTTCAATTATTTAAGTTTCAGAATTTTATTTTTTGTACATTTTTTCAAATTTCTAATGTTTGTTTAATTTATTTTTTTCAAGGCGGAAGAAAATGAGGACGACCCGGTTGATGATCTCGCCCTTATGAAAAGGGCGTATACCAACAAGAAGACCGGCCAGATTGATGATGGTCTTGTGAGGGACGTGGTCGACCTGGTCCAAACTCAGGTGTATGACGAAGTGTCTCAGCTTCAAACCGATGATGACGATTCGACGGCCTCGACCAACTTGTCCCGGGTTCGAATCAACGAAATCGTTGAATCGGTAAGTTTTTTTTTTTTAAAGTTCAATTTAATTATTTCTTGATTTTTATTTTATCATCAATTTATATTATCTAAATTTGGTTATTTATATTTCAGTCGGTTCCAAAGAAAAAGGGACGTTTGGTCGGTTTGGGTCGTCGCTCCCGGTCGGATGCTCCTTCTTCTGCACCACCGGCATATGTTGATCCAGAAGTTCTTACGGCTCAGCTAAAGGACAAGGATGATCGGATATCTGCGTTGGAGACCCAGATGGCAGCTCAACAGGCGGGCTATGAGACCCAGAAGAGGCTGAACGAGCAGATAATGGAGATGATGAAGAGGATGTACCCGAACGAGGTGTTTCCGAACATTCCAGACCAGTAGTTTTTTTTTTTTACCAAAAACTCTGAATGTTTTATTTAACTTTGAATATTATCTACTATGTTTTAATGTTTTATGTTTTATTCAATTTTAATTTTAATTTTAAATTTTTGAATTTAAATTTTAAAAATAAAAATAATTTTTTAAAAAAATTAATTTTTTTTTAAATTCCGAGGAAAAGCAGTTCCTCGGAAAATTCCGAAGAACTTTAGTCCCTCGGAAAATTCCGAGGAACTTTTGTCCCTCGGAAAATTCCGAGGGAAACATGTTCCTCGGAATTTTCCGAGGAACTGAAATTCCTCGGAATATTCCGAGGGAAGAAAGTTCCTCGGAATTTTCCGAGGGACAAAAGTTCCTCGGAATTTTCCGATATACATTCCGAGGAATATTTCGTCGAAACTTCCGAGGATTGGGCCATCGGAATTCCATCGAAATATTCCGAGGAAGACGTCCCTCGGTATATTCCGAGGAACCTTCCGACGAACTCTGTGTCCTCGGAGTTTCCTCGGAATTTTGTTTCCTCGGAATTCTGTCGGATATTTCCGACGGAATTCCGAGGAAATATGATTTTCCGAGGAGATATTTCCGACGACTTGTTTCGTCGGTATGTCCTCGGAATAGCGTTATTCCGACGACATACCGACGATTTTTTTCCTCAGTATACCGCTGTTTTCTTGTAGTGGATATGCCATCTTATATGGCAAATAATAACATGTCATGTAGCAGTAACAAGGAACCTAATACGGCGTAATATGAGGTGTGATGATTATTGTCCAAGATGTGGAGAACCAGAAGAATATGTAACTCATGCCATATTCGAATGCCCGCCAGCAATACAAGTTTGGTCCCTTTCAGTGACTCCAAAAAGTCAAGATATTTTTCTGGTACCGAGTATCTACGCTAATATGGATTATCTTTTCTGGAGGAAGAACAACATTGTCGAACCAGAACTAGACATGGATCCTTATTTCTGGATAATATGGTATATTTGGAAGGCCCGAAATGACAAACTCTTTAGGAAAATAGACAGAGATCCATTGGAGTTAGTTCGCTATGCAGAGAGTGAATGTCAAGCATGGTTAAACGCAAACGAGATGGTGCCAGCAGTGCTACAAGATCACAAAATTGATGAGCTCCAATTTATAAGCTTGGATAATATTTACAAGCTAGATGGGTCATGGACATCCACATCACAGTTCAGTGGATGTGGATGGGCTTGGGGTGGACAGCTTTGGGAAGATCCAACTTATGGAGACACGAAATATCATTCAACGCGAATAAGCTTTGCATTCGGAAGTAGAAGCACTACCATGGGCGATGGAGAATATGCTTCAGCATTCGACATGCCAGATATTTGGGACAGACTGCAAGGAGCTGATCGCCAAGATCAAGGAGCCTTGATATACCTTGGATTTGACCCATTTTTATCCATGGTATATTAGTATTTTACTATATATATACCTATGTTTTCTACTCTTCAAGGTATGTTTTCAGGTTCAGGTGCATTTCGGAGTAAAGCTATGACTTTGGAGCATTTTGGAGCTTAAAGGACATTTCACCCGAGCTGACCACTTAGAGGTCGACGAGAGGAAGAATAATCGATCGATGCGCATCAGTGCTGACGATCGATATCAGGAAATGCCTCGACAGATGAAGATTAATATCGATCGATGTGCACAAGTACCATCGATCGATGTCGAGACACCAGACGCGATATTTTGGATTCAGCAGACTTAAAAACCAAGGCCAAGCCAAATTTCCAAAATGCCCTGACGAGTTTTTAACCTAGTAGAATATATACTGCAAGTGTTTTGACGGCAGAAGGAGAGCTTTTCTAGACCTAGTTTTGTTACAAGTTTCATTTGGAGAGAAGATCACTTGTGATTGGAACTCCTTGTTTCTATTTCTTTTCATCTATTCTATGAGTTTCTATCTATCTATTGATATGAATTGATTTGCTATGTCTGAGTAGTTCAACTGTTAGATCCAGTGTTCAGATAGGTTTGTGGAATTAGCCCCAAACTATAGATCTGCCTTGTTGTGATATTCATGATAGATTTGTGTTCATTGCTTGTTTTAGCCTTGCTAACTAGAACTTGATCATAGGATTGCATATTCAAGCACCCTTTTTATCCCACCCTGAAATCTATCTATCATATTAGGATTGCTAGAGAGGGCTAACCGCCAATTTAGAATCTTAGTAGGGCATTTCATACTCGCGCATAGGCCTGGCTAGAACCCGTCGATCGATGTCCTCAACTGACAATCGATCGATGTTGGCAAAGGTGTATCGGTCGACGTCTTAATAGACTATCGATGACACTCTTTTGTGTCTGCATCTAACCGGTGAGACACAAGATCTAGTCTGTTAACCAGTGGTACATGCGACTGCTGATCACTGAGTTAAGCGAATGAGCTCTAATATATCATGCATGCAACAGTTAGGAATCTATAGGTATTATAATCTCCAACACCTGAATAGTGGCCATGCATCTAATATCATTTCCAACCAAAGTTACATTTATTATTTACTTGCTTGTTACTATTGCTATTTCATTTAAACATTTACAACCCTTAGAATTAATAAACACTAGATTTAATTGTTTCCTAGCTCCTTGTGGATTCGATCCCTAAGTACTACATCTGAACCTCTTTTGATGAGAGTAACACTCCTTAGGCTAATTTGAGTGGTATCAAATTTGGCGCCGTTGCCGGGAAGCTTTGATCGGCATTAGATTTAGTTTTATTAATTCTTATTCTTTTCTTTACCCCCTTTTCTAATAATCTTTTTCTTGTCTTTTCAGGTGCATGCCCAGCAGTACCAGAAGCAACAAGGAGAAAGACTTGCTGTTCTCAGACGATCCTGCTCACTTGGAACGCACCATCCGTAGAGGTCAACATTCCACATCGCTCGACGCAACCACTTCATCGTCGATCGATACGCACAACCAACCGTCGACCGACACTAGACCGTCATCGTCGATCGATCCCAATCGTTCGACAACGAACGATACTACACCGCGTACGTCGATCGATACCGTGTCGTCAAAAATGGTAAACATTATTATTCTAACTCAGGATGAGAACGGAAACCTGTATGACCAGGCCGGTCATCTGCGTAATGCAACATGTCAGAAAATAGATGCTCACGGAACTGTAATCCCTGATGCTGATGCTACAGGAGCTGCTCAACCTGTAGACGAGGACGCTCGATCGAAACCACTGGCCGACTACAATCGCCCAGATGAGTACTATTCCAACAGATCAGCTATTCGAATTCCGGAGATCCAGAAGCAGAATTTCAAGCTGAAGCCTCAATACTACACTCTCGTGTCGCAGATACCCTACTCTGGGTTACCGCACGAGCATCCTATGGACCATCTGGAACGGTTCGAGGATCTAATCGCTGCTATTCGGATGGAAGGAGTCCCCGAAGATTACCTGCTGTGCAAGCTCTTCAGATACACGTGAATGGAGAACCGATGCACTGCTTAGGCAAGCAACCCACAGTGATCTTTAACATCCTGGACGACATCAAGAATGCTTTCTTACGAAAC